>NW_020948983.1:5834571-6304900 GCF_900497805.2 Vombatus ursinus
GAGAGAGAGAGAGAGAGAGAGAGAGGAGAGAGGAGAGAGGAGAGAGAAACAGAAGCACAAAGAGCTGAGCATGTGCAGCAGGAGAAAGTCTTAGGGGTACTGCAATTAGGACCAAGGAATTGTAGGATTCTCGAGGACAGAGAAGAGGGCACATAGTGTACTGGAAGGAAACGTAGGACTTGGAGAGGTGCTGTATTTCCAAAGAGAAGGGGGAAATCCCTTAGAACATCATGGTGGGTTTTTTTTTACTTTCTTTTTTTTTTTTAATTGTAACCCAGTAGCACCTCTTCTCCCTGGGCATTACAGTCCACATCACAGAACTTGAATTCCAGCTCAGCCTGCCTCCTTCCACAAGGGTTAATACTCATCTTAAGTTAGTGTTTCCTTCTCCATCTGGGACAACTGTGTTGTTTTGTTTTGGTTTTTTTTTTGATGTTTTTTCCCCACATTCACAGAAATGATGTGAAGGAAGGAAGAAGGAGCTTTTTCTCTGCAGCTGCAACTTTTCTTCCTTTTGATGGCTTTTCCAGATTTTATGGCATCTATTTAAGAGTATGGTTTGTACTTTTGCACCTTCTCTAACAGGATATTTGGGCTCTTCAGGAAAAAAAGAGCTATTTGTGGTTCTCCTTCAGCATTTTTAGGGTCCAATGCCTATAAAAGTAGACGGCATTTATATAAAATTCCCAGAACCCTAGGGAAATCATTTCTGACCACAAAAAGTTTTAGCAGTAGTGAGAGTCTTAATTACAATGCTACACATCTTTGCTTTTATTGCTGAGCTCCTAGTAAATATGAGAATACTTTAATTCTCCTTTATTAAAAAAATGTACACTTCAGTGAGTTTGCTAAATAACTATCATTTATTAAGTTGAACGCTACAACATATTTAACTTAAGATTTCATGACTCAGAAGCTAGACCACTCTTCTCCCCCTTTTTGTTAATAACTAGATAGGTGACCCAAGGAGGCAGTTAATAGGGAAGAAGGATCTTAACTGATTTAGGGGAGGAGGGTGGGAGAGGACCTTAAGTATACATGCATATAATCATATATAATCACTATTCCTATCCTCCAAGGAAAACAGAGGAGTCAGGCCTCTCCACTACATTAACCTTTTAATTGCCCTTTGGGGGCTTCCTTTCTTCTTTCCTATCCTAGATATTTATTTTAACCTGATTTCACCTGAGTATAAATGTTTTACAAATGTAGAAAGGGTAGAGAGGTATAAGATACATATATAGTTAACTTGGAAGAATTCAGAAATATTTGAATGTCCAAACTCAAACTAATGACTCAATGTCATCATGGCAGGAGACCTCTACAGGAGTGCTCCTTGGTTCCATGATTGGCTGTGTGCCATTTAATTTTTTTTATTAATGACTTGAATAAAGGCTTAGATGGCAATCCTGTCAAATTTGCAGATTACACAAAACAGGGAGTGATGGTTTAATATTGTTACATGACAGATTTGAAATCAGAAATAATATTGACTGGCTAGAACAATGGGCTGAATCTAGTAATATGATATCTAATGGGAAGAGAAATCAGTGTGTTTAGTCTTGTTTATTTGTGTCCAACTCTTCATGACTCCATTTACAGTTTTCTTAGCAAAAATACTGTCATTTCTTTCTCCAGCTCATTTTAAAATGAGCAACAGAGGTGAACAGGGTTAATGACTTGCCTAGGATCATACAGCTAGTGTCTGAGGCCAGATTTGAACTCATGAAGATAAGTCTTCCTGACTCCAGGCCCAGCACTCAATCCACTGCACCACTTAGCTACCCCATGTAGTTTTGTACATCAGTTCAAAAAATCAACCTCAAAAGTGCAAGGTGGTGATCATAGTTAGTTTGTCTGAAACAGATCTAAGGATTTTAGTGGCCTACAGGCTCAATATAAGTTAACAATGTGATATGGCACCCAAAAGAAAACAAAGATGATCTTGAGCTGAAATGAGAGAGGCATAACTCCGAATAACAAGTTCTGTTCACTGTACTTCTGTGCACTGCCCTCTTCAGACCATATCTAGACATATCTACAGGTTAGGGGCAGCTAGGTAGCATAGTGAATAGAGCACCTGCCCTGAAGTCAGAAGGACCTGAGTTCAAATCCAGCCTCAGACCAAACACTTAACACTTACTAGCTGTGTGACCCTGGGCAAGTCACTTAACCCCAATTGCCTAAAAAAAAAAACAGACCATATCTAGAGGACTGTGTTTGGTTCTGGGGCCACCTTTTAGGAAAGACACCAATAAACTAGAGAGTACCTATAATAGGATAACCAGAATAGTGATAGATTGACTTTTAGTTCATGTAACATGAGGATAAGAAAAAGAAGCTGAAGATGTTTAGCCCAGGACAAGATAAGTCTGTTTTTCAAGAATTGTCATTGGATTTTACTCCTACACTAAACTGTTAATTCTCTTCCAATTCTTTCTTTAGCACTCTCCTTTGCTCTATCATTCTTTCGCCTAGAGAGATCATTTTATTTATAAGATATTTTTTAGCCCTTTATTCTAGGAATTCCAGTAAAACCTGTGACATAGCTGTGAATTTCTTTGAGGCATTGCTTATAGATGATATGGAGTAATTCTCTTCTAGGTTTGTGTGTAGTCAGCATATCCCTGGCTCCGAAATATTTCTTTCTCTTAGGTATTTTCATCTGCTTACTCTTTTCTCCAGACTTAGTTTATGAATTGGAACTTTGTATCAGGGCCAACCTCTGTGTAGTTCTAGAAAGAAAGATGAGGCCTTCTTTGGGATTGATCTGTATTGTCTGGTATCCAAGTAATGAACAATACATTCTGCAAGGATGTTAGCAGCTAATTTGATGGGATGGAGGGAGGAGGGAAGGGTCTGCCTAGGGCAGTTCCTACCTTGGTGGTCTGCATAGGGGCTGTCTGTGATCTGTGCAGATGGTCTATGCTGGTTTGGTCTACATGAGGTAGTCTGTCCAGGCAGGGTACATCCTAATTGTTGCCCTCTCTGAGTTTCACATGCTTTTTAAAATTTTATTTACTTATTTTTAGTTTTCAACATTCACTTTCGCAAGATTTTGAGCTCCAAATTTTCTCCCCATCTCTTCACATGCTTTTGAGGTCCAGTTTAGCATCAGAATGATATATCTGAAGGGCCCAGGCATCCTTGGTTATACCCTCATTCTTATGATGGAAGGGTAATGTACACCAACCTACCAGCTGGATTTTTCGGACTGGATATCTTCCCTAGTGTCCATGAGCCTCTTTGTGTGGATTCAGCTAGCAAAACATATTTACTGTAGTTTCTTCTTAAATTTCTTAATAAAATTTCTTCAATTTCTCAGGCTGTTGCTACCTTTTTTTTAAGTCCTTGCTGGAGTAATTGTGAAAATTAGACTTTTCTGCTTTCTCTCACTGGTCATCATCAAGGCTGGGTTTTTTTGTTTGTTTGTTTGTTTGTTTGTTTTAGGCAATTGGGGTTAAGTGACTTGCCCAGGGTCACACAGCTAGCAAGTGTTAAGTGTTTGGTCTGAGGCTGGATTTGAACTCAGGTCCTCTACTGTGCCACCTAACTGCCCCCTATCAAGGCTGTTTTTGGAAGAGGAATTTGATTGGTTATTTTTTGCTCTGGAGGTAAGAACCAAGAACAATGGGTGGAAATTGCAAGAGCAAGAAAGCAAAATGGCTATCTGGTAAGGCTTTACAAGTAGATAAGAAAAGAAGGAAAGGGAAAGATATATCCAATTGAATGCAGAATTCCAGAGAATAGCAAGGAAAGATAAGAAGGTTTTCTTAAATGAGCAATGCAAAGAAATAAAAGAAAACAATAGAATGGGAAAGAAGAGATCTCAGGAAAAATAGAGATATCAAGGGAAAGTTTCATGCAAAAATGGGCATGTTAAAGATAAAAATAGTAGGAATTTAACAGAAGCAGAGGAGAAGAAGAGGTGGCAAGAATACACAAAAGAATTATATAAGAAAGATCTTAACATCACCCATAACCAGATGGTGTGGTTACTGATGTACAGCCAGACATCCTGGAGAATGAAGTCAGGTGGGTCTTAGGAGGCATTGCTAATGATAAGGGTATTGGAGGTGATGGAATTCCAACTGAGCTATTTAAAATCCTAAAAGATGTTGCTACTAAAGTGCCCCGCTTAATATGTCAGCAAATCTGGAAAACAGAAGAGTAGCCACTGGATCCTAAAGAAGGGCAATGCCAAGGAATGTTCAGATTGCCAAACAATTGCACTCATTTCACATGTCAGCAAGGTTATGCTTGAAATTTTGCAAGGTAGGCTTCAGCAATATGTGAATCAAAAATTACCTAAAGAATAGGCTGGTTTTTAAAGAGGCAGAAGAACTAGAAACCAAATTGCCAACATTTGCTGGATTATGGACAAAGCAAGGAAGTTCCAGAAAAACATCTACTTCTGCTTCATTGACTACACTAAAGCCTTTAACTGTGGATCACAACACAATGTAGCAAATTGTCAAAGAGATGAGGGTATCAGATCATCTTACTCATGTCCTGAGGAACCTGTATGTGGGTTCAGAAGCAATAGATGGAAACAAACATGAAACTGATTGTTTTGAGATTAAAAAAGGAGTATGACAGTGCTTCTTGTGAAATGCCAGGCTGGATGAATCACAAACTGAAATTAAAGTTGACAGGTGAAATATCAACCATCTCAGATATGAAGAGAATACCATTCTAACGGCAGAAGGTGAAGAAGAATTAAGAAGCCTCTTTGTGAAGGTGAGAGAGGAAAGTATAGAAACTGGCTTGAAGCTTAACATAAAAAAAACTAAGATATTGGCAACTAGGGAGAAGAAATGGAAGTAATGTCAGATCTTACAGTCTTGGGCTCAAAGATCACTTGAAGACAGTGACAACAGCCATGAAATTAAAAGACACTTGCTCCTTGGGAGGAAAACTATAGCAAATCTGGACAGCATACTAAAGAGCAAAGACATCACCTTGCCAACAAAAGTCTTTAGCTCTGTATGGCTATAAGAATTGGAATACAAGGAAAGCTGAGGCCTGCAGAAGCAACACTTTTGATTATGGTGCTGAAGAAGACTTTTGAGAATCTCTTGGACAGCAAAGAGGTCCAAGCAGTCAATCAGTTCTCGAGAACTTAATTCAATGGAATGCTGAATACTGAAAACTTCAAATACTGAAGCTGAAGCTTAAATATTTTAGCCATATAATAAGAAGATGGGATTTATTGGAAAAGATCCTAATGTTGGGAAAGATTGAAGGCAAAAAAAGAAGGGGATGACAGAGGATGAGATAGATTGATAGCATTGTGGAAACAATGAACATGAACTTGGTCAGACTTTGAGAAATAATAGAGGATAGAAGGGCCTGGTATGATATGGTCTGTACGGTTACAAAGTCAGACCTGATCAAACAACTGAACAACAACAAAACTTAGACTTACTATTAGGAAATCCTTCCCAACAATTACAATTATTCATAAAAGGAATGGACTGCCTCAAGTAATAGTAGGTTTCTCCCATTGGAGGTCTTTGAGTAGGGGTAGATAATTACTTGTCAAGTATGTTACAGTGCAGATTCCCTTTTGCTTGGACTAGATGACCACTGAGCCAACTCAGATTCTATGATTCTATGATCCAGGGAGGGGTAAACAAAGGGTGATTTGCAGTTGCATCCTCTTGGGAAATAAATTCCATAAACAATTATTAGGGGCTTGTTTTGTTTAAGACACCATGCCTTGAACTGGGGATACAAAGACAAAAAACAATCCCTTCTCCCAAGGAGATACTTTTATTTACAATTTATATTACTGGGATAATATAAATTCACAGATAAATTAATAAGGATAAACAAGGTAATGTAATTTCAAGAAGGAGACATGCTAACAAATGCAAAATGTGTGAAAGGCATCATATAAGAGGTTAGTTGGTCAATACCCGACCTGTTCTTTGAAAGAAACTAAGAATTCTAAAAAGTGAAAAAGGAACACTCCAGCCAAAGAAGATCACCTATGCAAAGGCATGGAAGACAGAGATGGGATATCATTTTCAGGCATCAATTAGTCAGCCAATTTGACTGATACAGGAAATGATAAAGGGGAATAGCATAAAATGAGACTGTAAAGGTCTGATATATTGTGAACCATATTGTGGAGTACTTTAAATGACAAGGTAAGGATTTTTTTAAAAAAACTATCCTAGAGAAAAAAAAGGCACTAATGATTTCTCAGTAGAGTAATAACATGATCATATCTGTGTTTAGGAATCTGATGTAGGAGCTATAATTCAAGCAAAACTAGAAATTGTCCTGTTGTCTGAAATCTTCAATATAGTTCCCACCATTTAATGTAAGGATATGAAGTCCAAGGGAAAAGCTCTTTCTAAATGTGTCTCACCAATATCTGGCTGCCTTTTCTCCCATTCCCCTCCAGCCAACCGGCTCTATTATAAAATCAGCTCTATCCTCCTCACATCTGGTTTGCTTAGAGATGTGGAACGTTTCCTCAATTACTCCAGCAAGGACTTAAAAAAAAAAGCACCAGCCTGAGAAATCCAAGTTCTTAAACCTGTCAATGAATACAAAGGTAATTCATAAAAGAAAGTGGTATCCCTTTAATAAGAGAGATTCCTAGTCATTGGTACTCTGCTTATAGCCTTTATTTTGGTAATGGATCTACACTTTAATAACAATACCAGATATGACAACTGTGAGCTAAATTCTAAACTTTTTACTGAAGGTGATGCATTCCTGAAGACTCCCCATCTCTCATTCCCACAAAGAAAATCAAGCTGGATCTCTTGGAGTTTTAGAGCACTTTTTCTTCCTAAAGATCTTAAAGTATTTCCCACATACATATTATCTCATTTTTCTTCACTAATTCCCTGTGATGTAAAGAAGGATAATGAAGGTGTATGATTTAAAATATCACACAGCTTATATGGCTGATCTAGGGGTCTGGTTCTCCTGATTACCAATCAATTAATCAATAAGTATTTGTTAAGCACCTACTACAGGCAAGCTGCTTTGCTAGTCACTGGAAATAAAAAACAAAAGGAAACTCTACTTGGAGAATGGAACATGAATACAGTCAACATATATATACATATACATACACATATACATATACATATACATATACATATATATATGGCAAAGAGTAAAGGGGGGCAAAAGATAAATCAAAGAACTCTAGGAATACTTGTGGCTGGAGACAACTAACAATTTTCCTAAGGTATGTATCAATGTCACTTTTCTATTCAAAAATCTTCAGTTGCTCCTCTTTCCCTCTGGGATAAAATACAGACTCCTGGTATTTAAGACACTCCAAAATCAGATTCCAGTCTACCTCTCCACCTTTCTGTCACTTAATCTTAAATTTAATACAGGCCTCCTTCTCAAGGAATAGAAGTACATCTGTATGTTACTTACATCTAATTCTACAGAGTTTATTGATAATTTACAAACCATTGATGGTACAGAGAGAGAGAGAGAGACAGAGAGAGAGAGAGATGCAAGTGTACATATGCCAATCCATTCCACTAGCTACTCAATCTCAGTTGTCTGCTCTGTTCCTTGAGTGGTGTAACAGCATATGTCCAGTTCCAGGCTAGGTCTAAATGGTAATGGTAGTTAACAGTAGCACTGTTTTATATTCAAGAGTGCAAAGAGAACTGCAGACCTTTTCAAATACAATGAATTCCAGACATTTTCAAAGCCATCGATAATGAGCAAGCGAGATAAAGATGCATATAGGGTTTGATAGTGTTTCTTTGAAGGGATGGATACAGATGAGAGGAACTGTATTCATGAATCTATCAGCCACTTTAGATGTTCCTATCTACCTGTTGAGACAGCATCATTCCCCTTTACACACTCTACATTCTTAGACAAACCTGATTACTTTCCCTTCCCTGAATTCCACATGCAACATTCCGCCAAATACCTTCTCCTCATCTCCAGCTTACAGAATCAGTATCTTCCTTCAATTTTCAATTCAGGTACCACTTCCTCTCTGAGGCCTTTCCAGATCCCCCTCTCCCCCCAAGCTGAGGCAGCTAGGTGGCACAATGGATAGAGCACTGAGACTGGAGTCAGGAAGATTTAATTTCAAATCCTGCCTCAGACACTTACTATGTGACCCTAGTTAAGTTACTTAACCTCTGTCTGCCTCAGTTTCCTCAACTTCAAAAATGAAGATAATTGCAGTACTTACCTTATAAAGTTGTTGTGAGGATTAAATGAGATAATATTTGCAAAGCACTTAGGATATTGCCTGGCATGTAGAAGGCACTACATGCATGCTTTTTTCCTTCCCTTCTCTTTCCCTCCACACCCCCCCCCAAAAAAGAAAGATACTTTGGCTTGTTTCATAACAATCCACTTTTACACATAAGTCTCCAAATATTTGAGGATTTTTAAAAATTGCATTTCATGAAGCTTAGTGACTGCTGCTATTATATGATAGATAAAATCAATAGAATTTAGTGAGGAAAACTTATAGATTCTTTTTCATTAAGGAATAAAGGGCAGTGGTGGATCTATTGATCTTTTAATTGATACACACAAATTTCCTTCCTCAGTTGATTGATTTTAGAATGTTGTCCAATTATTATCTGCTCTTTGTGTTAGACTAGAGGCTACATGGAAGCATCCAGGTTCTCAGGATAATGAATACTGCAGATAAGGTAGCAGAGAGAAACACAAACATTCACACAAAGGCATCTTTAGTAGACTTAGGTATATAAAAGGCAAAAGGTTCAAGGCACTGAAGGAGAAAAAACAGTTGATAAGTTTAGAAAATGGAATGTCAGGAAAATATACACACACAATTGTTTCTAAATGTATTTATTCTACATCTGCCTCACAAAGCAGAACTATTTAATTCAGTCTAGAATAGTATTATGCACTCAGGTGCTCCTTAAAAAATTATTGATGATGATCTATTTATGAGTGTAAAATCATTTACCTAAGTAGTGAACAACTACTTCAGATGTAACAGTATTACCTCTCTCAATTCTCATTTTCTCCACTTTCTCTCTGTCTTTGTCTCTTTCTGTCTCTGTCTCTGTCTCTGTCTCTCTCTCTGTCTCTGTCTCTTTTTCTGTCTCTCTCTCTTTCACACACACACACACACACACAGAGGAAGAAAGGGATACAGTAAGGGATAAAATGTTTTTAATAAAGGAAAGAGTCAGAAGGACCTCAATACCTAAATGAAGGACATGTGTGGTCACATTCTTACAAATGTCTGTACTTAACTCAGGATTTACCTTTACATTGTTGTAGCAGCTTCATCCATCTAGGTACTTCCCTCCAGCACACATAAGGTTAAAGGACTGTGGCACTAGGGGTGCCTCTTCTCTTTTCTATGCCTAACTAACATTTCATAGAAAAGAAGGAATAGAAGCCTATGTAGGAAAATAATTTTCTTTCACTTCAGTTGATCACAAGTTCAACTTAACCCAGATAATAAGAGGAGAGGAGAGAAATATTTTGTTTTAATTGATTAATACTATTTTAACAAATGTCTTTAGTTAATAATCTTTACACTCCATTGTGTTTTCTTTAAAATGAAAATAGAATGACTTTAAGAGGCATCAGACACACAGCAATGAATGTAAATTAAAATACAAAGAGATATATCTGTAATTTAGAAATTTGAGAGCAATGTTTTGACTTTAAGCTGCAAACCATTATGGCTATACCCAAACTCTTCAGTGATCTTCAATGCAGATGGATCAGGTAGAATGTTTATAAACAAGCCAACTTATGTGGCTTTTTTCCCCTCTTTTTATTTTGTAAATGAAAAGTCAGTCATTGTGGGGAGAATAGAAGTGTCTGAACATAGAATCTCCACAAATATGAGCTTTCAGCCATTTTTCTAGAGGTTCTGACACTAACAGGAAAATATGCTAACATTTTCAAGAAAAAATAGCTTCTCAATTCTTAAATGAGAATTATTGTCTCAAACTAAGAAAGAACAAGATATGGGAAAAGTAGAGAAATTACATTGCATTGCACTTCAAGGCAAAAACAAATGAAAAAAGCAGCCCCCAAAAAACATAACCAATGCTGGCAGATGAAAGCCAGGCCCCACAAATCCCGATAACATGACATCCCCTTTATTAAAAACATCAGTCTTGGATGACTCTAAGCACAGTGATTTCGAAAATGTATACTGGTAAATTAGAACCATGTTTATGATTCTTCCTATTGCAAGTCCTTCACCCGTATCCTTCTGTGAGGATGATGTGAAATTTTCAATTAAATGAGGCAAATCAACATGAGCATTGCTGATTTTAGCATGATAGCCCCAAATTTTCCATTAAAGATTGCTGCTTAAACTGAGTCTGTCAGGACATTAGAAGGACAGGCTTCCTATCTAGAAAAAGAAAAGAAAAAAAGGAATATCTAAGTGAACATTTCAGATAGTAATAATCCTTCTATGATCTAGCTCATGGGATTATTGTGAGGCAAGTGTTAACCCTGCTCTTTGGTTCTGGAGGGGTTATGACATCACTGATATTGCATATTGACACAGATACCACTGCATTAACAAAATCTTCTACAAAATAAAAATCTAAGAGTATTGTTTATGGATAGATTCAAGGCACAAAATAAATCTTATGGAAATCATGGATGTTTCTTACCTAATGCAAGTGGAAAGATAAAAGGTGGTGCTTACTTCTCCTGAATATCCTGCCTATGAAGGGGAACTAAAGGAAAGTGAACTAATTGAAGCAAAACTAAGATTATCACAAGCTCCAGAAAGTCACTGACCACTTCTGTCAAGGAGAATTTCTTTTCTGACATATTACCTTGTCCTAGGTGATCCACATATTCACCAATCCAGGAAGGTGCATAGAGAAGCTGTAATGATTTGCTCTGAAAGATCCCTGATGGGGTGGGGGAAGGAAAGAAGAAGGAAAAGAGTGATAGGGGTAGTGAGAGAGAGGAGACAGAGATAGAAAAAGGAGGAGGGATGAGACAAAAAGAAAGACAAGGTGACAGCAAGATCATCGCAAAAGAATGGACAAAGTAGTCTAAGAGGAAAAACACTGGACTCAGATTCAGAAGACCTGAATCTGTGACTCATTATCCATGTGTCCTTAGCTGTCACTCAGCCTCTCTGATCCCTAGCTTCCTTATCTGTAAATTAAAAATAATAACACTTGCTCTACCCACCTCACAAGACTATTGTGAGGAAAGCTTTGTAAGCTACAAAGGCCACTATGAATATAAATCACTACTCTTATTATTAATGTCAGCAATAATAATATTGTTTCCATCTCATATGAGAATAAACCAACCATAAGAAAATGGCAAGTCAGGATTAGTTCAGCCTAAATCAATATATCATGTAATTTCATCAACATCTATTGGGTGACTATTATGTGTCCAGGGTACATTAGGGCTTTGTCAGTCCATGACAGCAGTTATCAGTAGAACTAGCATTAGGATAAATTATGAAGTAAGAAAAGTGTTTATTGCAGTGAGCCAGTGTAACTTCATCAAGAGCAGGTCATGCCAAACTAACCTAATTTCCTTTTTTTGATGAGGTCTCTAGGCTGGTAGATCAAGAGACTAGTGCAGATACACCTAGATTTTAGGAAAGCATTTGATGAAAGCTATTCAGATGGAAAAGATCAAGAGATGTGGACTGGACAATAGAACAATTAGGTGTATCCAGAACTGATTAATCGGGCAGAACCAGAGCAGCCATTAATGACTCAATGTCAACCTAGAAAGTATTCTCTAGAGGAGTGCTTGAGTGATCTGTAAGTGGACATGTTCTGCTTAAAATTTTTGACAATGACTTCTGTAGATGTTCCAAAATTAAAAGGCACAGCTAACACACAGGATGACAATCAGCTTACAAAAAGGCTAGAATTATAGGCCAAATCTAATCAGATAAAATTTAATAGTTATGATTGTAAAGTTCTACATTCAGGTTCCCAAAATCAATTTTACAAGCACAATATGGGGGAGAAATGGCTGGTTAACAATGGATAGGACAAAAGATCAATGGATTTTAGTTGCTCTAAACTCAATATGAGTCAACAGTTGTAACAGGACAGCCATTTGAGCTAAAACTATCCTATGCTACATTAAAAGAGGTATAATATCCAGACTGGGGCAGCTAGGTAGTGAAGTGGATAGACTACCAGGCCTGCAGTAAGGAAGGATTGTCTTCTTGTGTGACCCTGGGCAAGTCACTTAATGCTGCTTGTCTCAGTTCCTTATCTCCAATATCTTTACCCAGAAAACCCCAAATGGGGTCACAAAGAGTTGGACATGACTGAAATGACTGAACAACAATTTCCAGACTACAAGAGCTGATTGCCACATTGAACTCTGATTTCATTAGATCACATCTAGACTTCTGGAAAATACATTTTTAGAACACTGATAAGCTGGAACGTGCCCAGAGGTGACCAGGATGTTACTGATATTAGAAAGACTAGAAAGCATGCCATATAAGATCAGTTGAAAAAATTAGAAAGAGAGAATGGGATGGGGGGGCAGCAAAAAAAACTTTTTTCAAGTATTTGAAGGGCTATCTTATGGCTACCATGTCCCTCAAAGCAGAACCAGTAACAATGAATTGAAGTTACAGAGAAGCAGATTTCAACTCATCCTAAGGAGTGACTTCCTAATAATCACAGCTGGCCAAGAGTGGAATGGACTGCCTTGGGAGGCAGTGGGTCTATTAAGCCTAGATGACCACTTATTGGCAAAAAAAAATGTAGCAGGGATTCTCGTTCAGACATAGGTTGTACTAGGTGGCCCCCAAGGTTACTTCCAACTCAGAGATTTTGAGAGTATGATTTCCTGGGATAGGATCTTACTATTTCAGGATATCATTGAATAGCTTTGATTAGTATAGTTATTGGTTATATTGCTCTGAAATAAGCCCCTGTTTTTTCTTCAGACTTAATCCTCTTTCCATGCCCAATAGCAGTCTTCTTTCTAAAAGGTGCCCTGCTAAGTGGAAGATTATGTGGACCAGTTTGATCGTATGCTGATCTAACTTAATTATCTACCTGGAAAAGAAAATGTCAGCTATAGTTTAAAAGCACAGAACATAAGCCTGGTTGTTCTAAGAACTCATGCATATGCTCTCTAAAAACACAGTTTTCTTTATACATATTCAAATGGAAGCTAGACTACATGGAAATAGCTGTGAAAAGAACACCCTGTATTTCATTTGAATTTTGTAGCAATCCCTCTTTTGATGGAAAATGAAGTGGAGAAGGAGACAGAAACAGAGGGAAAGAAGGGGAGAACAGGGGAGAGATGGGGGGGCAGAAGTTTGTTGTTCATGGAAACATGGTTAGTGTTAAAAGTTAAATGACAGCAAAGGAAGTAAATTTCACACATTACGACATTGGGTATCTAGATTGATTGGGACCAGGCATGGGACCATATACACAGATAGAGATCATTTGCAGAGTGAATCATAGTCCTAGTACAATGTGAAGAAATATATGACTATGCAAGCTGACATCACTAACAGCCTGAGGCAAAATTATATAACTGGAAGAGTTGGCCTTGGATTTCCAGTCACCCCTCTCAGATGTTAACCCCCTGAGGGCTTATGAATACCCTGGAGATTTTAAAAGAACCAGAGGAAACTCTTGGGCGGATCTCTCTCTACTTCAGTTTCCTCATCTATGAAATGAAGATAATTCAGAACAGAATCAGAGGGTCTTAGAGTTGGAAGAAGTCTCAGAAGTCATCTAGTACAACCCATATCTGACTGAGAATCCTTTCTACAATATCGCTGACAAGGAGTCATACATACTTTTTGGGAAGTCTTTAAATACCCTTCCTCTTGAGAAAGTCCATCCTCCTTTTGGATAGATCTAAATGCTAGGAAGTTTTTTCCTTACATGGAGCCTAAATCAATCTCTCTGTAAATCCTACCCTTTACTATTTGTTCTATTCTCAGATGTCAAGCAGAACAAAGCTTTTACCTATGAAAGCCCTTCAAATACGTGAAGACAGAGGAAGGGGGGAGTTATCTGGATTTGGAGTGGATCTAGGTTCAAATGCTTTGTCACTTCCTAGAAGTATGACCTTAGACAAGTCATTTAACATCTAAGAGATTCACTTTCATCGTCTATAAAGGAAAGGGATAGTAATTACATCTAGGATCATTTGCAGTCCTAAATCTTTCAATCCTGCCCAGAAGCCTTCTCCAAGCTAAATACCTTCATTTTCTCCCATTGATACTCATATGGCATGATCTCAAGGCATCCTGACTGCCTTCTTCTGTGTGCTCTCCAACTTATCAATGCCTTCCAAAAATGTGGCACCCAGAACAGAATACAATGTTCCAGATGTGATCTAACAAAGAAAGTCAGGCCTCATGCCACACACTATTCCTCTAATAATTTTTTGTCTAAGATCATGGTTGCTTTTTTAAAATTATTATTACCATACTATGCTGTTGGCACTAAAACCCTAAGGAAAATCCTGGGATGGGCAACACATTAAACAAATTTCAATAATTTATTATAAGATGTGACTGAGTTCCCAGATCAAATGAGATCATAGAATTATGGATTTAGAGTTAGAAAGGACCTCACAGACCATATAGTCCAATCCCCTCATTTTACAGATGAATAAACTAAGGCTCAGAAAAGTTAAGTTATTTTCCCACCACAGTCACTCAGTTAATAAACATCAGGTGGGAGATTTGAACAAAGGTCTTCTAGACTCTTCATTAATAGCTTTGAAGTTACCTGGTGAACTTCTAAACCAGACCATGATGTAAAATGCATCCTCTCTGGCACAGAGATTAGCAAAGGGTTTATCATTATTCCTCTGTTCCTGTCAACATCTTCTTAATTCTTCCTCATTTTCTCAGGCACACCAGTATCAGGACACCTGTCTACCTCACAGAATCTTTGTAAAAATCAGAAAACTTAATGGACAGAATGTACTACTAAATGGTAAAGTGTTAATTATAATGGCATATGTATAGAAATATAAGATTTGCAAATCACTTTACCTGTATCATCTCATTTGATCCTCCCAACAACCTGGGAGGTAGGTGCTATTATCATACCTGTTTTACAGACTAGGAAACTGAGGCTGAGAGAGGTTAATTACTTGCCCACAGTCATACTGCTACTATATGTCTGAGGCAGGATTTGAACTCAGGTCTTCCTGTCTCCAAGTCCAACACTATCCACTGCCCTCTACCTTGATGCTTCTATATATTATATGAGTATGAGCCATTATTACTGCCCCTAATATTCAAATCTGGGAGGTACCCCTAGGAATACTCCACCTATTCTCATTGGCATGGAGAATGCTTAAGGAAAAGTGAATCTCCAAGATTAATGTAAGCTTCTTCTACCTAGATATTGATATCATTACCAACACACTTTTGGCTCAATACATCTGGCTTTAAATGTGCACTCTAGTGAAAGTGAAATATTAAAGACTGGACAAGATGAAACAAGAAATTCACCCTGAAAATAAGAACTTTGTTTCAATCAAAGGGAAAAAATGGATGCATTGATTACACAACATACACAATACAGTGTATGAATCAACAAAGCAGCAGCAAAACTATAGGGCTCGGGGTAATAGTGTTGAAGATCTGAGTAACTAAAGAGAAAGTCTGAGGACTTTCTCCAGAAAACATAGGGCAGCAAGTATGGCCCACACATACAACCCAGCCCTCACTCCCTTGCTTAGTTCCACCTGCATATTTATAATATTGTATCATGGAGAAACCTTTCCTCCAGCCCCTGATCAACATATGACCTGAAACCTGAGGACTTTCTAAGATTCATTATTTTTTATTCTAGCTCTACCACTTCAAGAGCTCTTCTGGGGTTTAAGAATACCTAATCTTTCTAAATCTTCCTAGACTATGTGCCTCAATAATATACCGTGATTAAATTTTTTAGTTAATGGTCATACAAAAAATCTTCTTCCTTTTTATTAGTTAAATTTTTTTCTTTTTAAATTTTTATTCCATGCTCTCTTATTCTATTATTCTTAGAAAGAATAAAGAGAAGTGCCAAATTATCCTGTTCTTTAACATTTATTATTTCATATCTATCATCACATTTCCACTTATTCTGTTCTTTCATCAGCTAAATACTCCTAGTCATTCAACCTGTCCTTGCCTCTCTCTCGCCTCTAATTATTTTAGCTGACCTTGTTTGAGCTTTTTTTTCCTTACTATGTCATATTTGAAATGAAGAGATTAAAATTGAATAGGATATTCAGAATAAGCATGTATACTTTATATATTGACATAACAGTCTCCTGTTGTTTTCTACAAATTTTCTTATCCAGTCCAAGACTTTATTTGCTTTTCTGACTGTGACTACACCTTAAGCATGTGATTTCTTTGGATTACCCTTAACAATGGATAGACTCCTTTCCCCAAAAGTCAAAATTAATTTGTAAAATAATCTAAGTATTTCTTTCAATATATAATATTTTGTAACTTACTGGGTTCCATTTGTCCAGTTAAGCAAATTTGTTAAGTCCTTTTAGATTGCCACAATAATACTTGGAGCAATCCAAGGATTTTATTATTGAGTCAGTGAGGTTTGTTAGGAGAAGGTTCAGATTTGGAGTCAGAAAACCTCAGATGAGATCCAGCTCTGAACTTGAAATAACTGTGGAACATGATCTGCCACTTAGCAACCATCGACTATTAAACCTCTTTGCGTCTTAATTTCTCCATAGGGCAATGGGGTTAAGAAAACAGTGTTATGTCATAGGATGTGTTATAAGGAAAGCACTCTTTGTAGAAATATGAGCTATTTTTGATATTGTTACCTGTAAACTAATAATAGTAGCTCATACATATAGCACATTAAGACTGGCAAAGTGGTTTACTGCTACCTGTGGGGTAGCTATTATTATCCCCATTTTATGGATAAAGAAACTAAAGGCCAGAGAGGTTGAGTGATTTCATTATTTCTGTTGTGTTAGCATTATCCTTGAGTTATCCAATCTTGTTACTCATCATTGACTCCTCTCTCCCTCAGCCCCCACAGCCATTCAATTTCCTGTTGATTCTACATTTACATCTGTTCTCTCCTGAATCACACTGCTCATCACACCTCTCTGGTTCAGAAATTTATCACTTCTCACCTTGGTTATTGTAATGGTGTCCTACCGTGTATCCCTTCTGCTAATCCCTCCCCTACTTTACCCATCTTCCACTTTTTCAGTGTTTCAAAGATCTGTGATTTTTGTCAGTGTGGATCCTGTATCCTTTGAAGCAGATTACAAAAAAAAAATTTCCTTTTTAAAAAACCATTTCATACCATTGCATAAATATCAGCCAATATGCATACTCCATATTCCATATAGTGTCATGAACCATAAATAGTAAAAAAAATCTATTTTTAATTTTTAAAAAGTGCAAGTGGTTTTGGTGTTTAAAGTTTCAATATGCTACCAAGGATTTGGTTTGGGTTTCCCACCCACCACCAGTTTCTCTGAGAAAATGAGTTCATATTCATGTGGAAGATGTTTGGGAAACATGGATTTTTGAATCATATATGGGACATTGGAAAAGTTGAGTTTAGCATGAAAGATTCCACGTTGCCAAAAATGTTTTGGAATTGTAGCAGGTGTTAGAATGATTCTAACTTTGTCTTTTAATTCTGGACAATATGAAGTCAGTCATTAGAATATTCCTTTTAAATTATAATCAGGCACATGTAGGTGGCACAATGGATAGAGCACCGACCCTGTAGTCAGAAGGACCTGAGTTCAAATCTATCCTTAGACACTTACTAGCTGTATGACCCTGGGCAAGTCATTTAACCCTAATTGCCTCCCCTCCCCCCAAAAAAAGTTTACAAGCATGTCTCTTCATAAAGTTGCTTTCATTGATGTCATTTTTCAGTCACATCAATATGCTACAATCATACCCCACTCTAATGTCACGAAACTATTCTGCAATTTTATTTGGCTAGTCATGGGAGAGATTAAATTAAATTTAATTTAAATGATGTAACTTCAGACGTAACTTACATTACATCACTATTATTTTTGTTTTGCTAAACATTGATTTTGAAAACCACTTAACGATTACAGACAAGTTTTGTCATGTGGTAGAAAGAGACTTGAATTTGGAAGAGCCAGACAGACAGACACAGACACAGAGAGAGACAGAGACAGAGAGAGAAAAGCTTAGTATATACCAGGCGCTGTGCTAGGCAGGATTCAAAAACAAGAAAACAAGATGACCCCTACTCTCAAACTGCTTACAGTCTAACAGAAGAAGACAACACATAAATGAAGGTCATACACCTAGTGACGATCAGAAACAGTATTTAAACCAAGGTTTTCCTAGAACCAAGTCCAGAACTAGGGACCATTGGGCTTTTCAATCTGGTTGAAGCTGAAACCTCTATGTGTTGACTCCCCCTAATAAAATCTTAACTCTTTGAGATCAGGAATCATCTTAATTTTCAGTTTGTATCCCCAGCATGTAGAATATAGTAAGGGCATAGGATATCATAAGGGCTTAATAATTTTTTAATTTATTCATTGAAAATTTATCAAGAGATGCTTTGGTTCTGCTCTTCAGTCAAGAATTCAGTCAAGAATTTGTTTGACGGTAAGACCTGTGGTCATTTGCCTCAGATATCATGTGGAGCAGGCAAAAGAAAGAAGCCCCTGGATTTTGGCCCTAATAGCAACTTTATTTCCTTATCATCACTAGACAAAAATTTCCAGCTATTCAAGAGCAGTATCAAAACCAAGTACCCTGTGATTAAAAGGTAACATTTTATATCAGACTCAACAAACAATAAGAATCTATTTGTTACACTAAAAATAGAGACAACGGGAATTTTTCCAGTAATTCTATAAAAATCTCCAGCTGCGAACTTGACTTCAGAAAGCAGTCTGTTCCCAATTTTAATGGACTGGATTTGTTTTGCTTGTTTTACTTCAGAAACAAATTTCTCCTGACAGTTAGTGTAATAATTTCTTACACAGATTTTTTTTCTCAATTTTTCCTGGGAAGAGAGAATTATTTTAATTGGCATTTATCATAAGGCTGTATAAGAGATCATTTTGCTTTTATACTTTTAGAAGAGGCATTTCCCATCTGTTTTAACAGTCCAAGTGGCTAATTACATTGCCAAGGATAGTTTGTCACAAAGGGAAACACCATTCTGTGGAGAAATCATACTGTTTCTATTTACTTACTTACTGATAGATAAGCAGTTCCACGAACCTTAAGGTACTGATTTATGATATGTATTTATGAATAGCTAGTAAATTGTATATTAATTACCTGTACAGGCCACCAACTCTTCTGTGACTTAGCTGAGGGTCTTTTGAGAGTTGCTGGGGCTAAAAAAAAGTCATCATCCCATGGCTAATCAAATGACAAACCTTTTTAAACTTAGCTAGACTGCTTCTCAGTCAATCAACAAGTATTTATTAACTATCTATTCAGTGCCAGAAACTATGATGCCTCCTGGGAATACAAAGACAAAAAATGAAATAATCCCTGCCCTCAAGAAACTTACTTTCTACATGCAGATATATAGTTTATCACCCAGCCAATATTTATAGCTTATGCTCTGTTAGGAGACCTTTCAATAACCCTACTCCTGGAGTATGGACTCACCATATGACAAACACTGCTGGAAAAACTGGAAAGCAATCTGGAAGAAATTAGGTTTAAACCTACATCTCCTACCATATACCATAATCATTTCCAAATGACTATATGACCTAGAAATACAAGGTCACATCAGAAAAAATAGAGGTGCAGAGAAGGAGATATCTTTCACAGCTATGGATAGAGAGTTCTTGACCAAAGAAAGGAAAGAGAGGATCATAGGAGATAAAATGTTCAATCTTAATTACACAAATTTGAAAAGATTTTACACAAAAAAAATCAACGTAACTAAAATTATAAGGGAAACACCTGGGGGTGGGGGAATCTTTGCAGCAAGTTTCTTGGATATTTACAATAAATAGGGAACTAATTGAAATAGATGGTAACAAGAACCATTATCCAATAGATAAATGACAAAAGGCTATGATTAGGTAATTCTCAAAAGAAGAAAAGCAAGTTATCAATGACCAAGTGAAAAAAATATTCTAAATCACTAATAATAAGAAACATATGAGTTAAAACAACCCCCATCAAATTGGCAAGGATACCAGGCACATTAGAAAACTATTGGTAAAGCTGTGTTGAGATGCCCTTCTCCTTGCCAAGGCTAACTCCTCTTCATATACAAGTGATCTCATTCCATCCCATCTCTTCCGACAGATTGTCTCATCTATCCTCCTCACTCTCACTTGTCTTCGGTCTTTCCCTGTCTACTGGTTGCTTCTCTACTGTCTACAAACATGCCCATGATTCCTCCATCCTCAAAAAGACCTCACTTGATCATATCCATTCCCTCTATCATCCCACATCTCTTCGAGTTTTTGTGGCTAAAATCCTTGAAAAAGTCACTGATAACAGATGCCTAACTGTGGGTGTCCCACAGCACTCTGCTACTTCATTTGGTTATCTCATCAGCTCCCATGGATTCAGTTACCATCTCCATGCTGATGATTTTCACATCTACTTATCCAGATTAACCTCTCTGCTGACCTCCAGTCTTGCATCTAACTACCTACTAGATACTCAGGCTTGGAGACAGATTAGATAGATAGACAGATAGATAGATAGATAGATAGATAGATAGATAGATAGATAGATAGATAGATAGATAGATAGATGGATAGATGGATAGATGGATAGATGGATGGATGAATGGAGAGAGAGAGAGAGAGAGAGAGAGAGAGAGAGAGAGAGAGAGAGAGAGAGAGAGAGAGAGAGAGAGAGAGAGATATTAGATAGATGGCAACCATGACTCCAGAGGAATGATAATGGAGTATATTTCTCACTTGTTGATAGAGAAGAAGTGGGCTAAAGGTGCAGAATGAGGCATGGATCTTTAGACATGGTAAGTGGGTAGATTTGTTTTACTTGACTATGCAAACTTGTTATAAGGGAAGAGTTTTGGAGAGCTGGGGCTAGTGATAGTGATTGCTCAGTAGTTCAGTCATTTTTCACTCAAATCAAACTCTTCATGACCCTTTTGGGGTTTTCTTGGCAAAGATAGTAGAGTAGTTTTTTTTTTCTCCAGCTCATTTTACAGATAAGAAACTGAGATAAACAGGGTTAAATGACTTGCCCAGGGTCATACGGTTAGCAAGTGTTTGAGGCTGAATTTGAACTCAGGAAGATGAGTCTTCCTGACTCCAGGCCCAGCACTTTATCCACTGTGCCAGACAAGTACTAAAAAAGAAAGAAAAAAGTGTCAATGAAGCCATTTTTAATGCATAAGAGAATAAAAGGAAGTCCAGAGGGAAACACAAACAAGCAAGACAGCTTTAGAACTAATAGCATCTACTTTTCTATAACATAAGACTCATAGAATGGAGAATTGAGGTTTCACATGCAGTCCCTCTTTTTTCTATTCTTCCTTGTATATGGAAACATTCTTTTCTGGGGGGTTTTCCAAGTCCAGAAGAACAAAAAAAATTTTTAAGGAACCCAAGGTCACTTCTATACCAATAAAGGATGACTTAGAAAGATAATCTGTATTTCTTTTTAAAAGGTGAAGACTTTTTAATTGTTTGAGATTGTTATTTTGATCTTTCTACATTCACAATCATACCCTATCCTGCAGGTATGTGTAATTTTTGAAAAAAAAATATTTATTGAACATCAATACATACGATATTTACCTTTTAAAATAAAACAGAATAGATAGATAATTTCTGGTGTGATTTAAGGATCTGCCTAGTAGAAACTTCCATTCCAGAACAACACAGAGAAGAGCTAACCACCAACTAAGTGCTATACTTTGAAGGACTGGAACACAAAATAATAATAGGTGCATTTTTAGAGAGCTTTACATATCTTGTCTCATCTTTACAACAACCCTAAGTATATAGTACAAAAAACTGTAGGGACAAGTGGAAAAATGCTGGGTTTAGAGACAAGGATTAAGATAGAAATCCTGTTTGGAGCATTCCTATCTATGAGGCCTTGGGCAGGTCACTTCCTCTCTCTCTCTTTATCTGTAAAATTAGGGATTTGGACTAGAGATCTCTAAGGTCTTTTCCATGTCTGAATCTATGGTCCTGATGTTTTCCCCATAATTGTCTTCATCAGTGTAGGAAACTTCTAGTATGAAAACCCTTCTTTGATTCAAATTAACAACTCATTTGTAACTCATAATCTTAGGCAGTTTGCCTGAGGGCACTGAGCATTTAAACAACTGGACTATGTTCATATAAAATACTCTGTGTCAGGAGTAGAACTTGAACTCAGGTCTTCCTGATTGCCATACCAATTGTCTATTGGTTTTTGCTTTATGTATGAGGAAACTACAACAGAAAAAGCTACCTAAGTTGTCCAAGGGACACAATTATGGAACTCTTTGAGAACATGAACTGTTTTCTGTCTTTGTATACCTGGTACCTAACACGATGCCAAGCACCTTGTAGGTAAGTAACAAACTCTTGTTGAATTGAATTGAATTGATTCATACATAAATTGGATTAAAGTGAGGCAGAGTTGCACAAAGTCATCAGCCTCACTCTCTTTTCCAGAGTCATCCCAGTCTGGTGGCAAGACACAGTCAAGACAACTGGTAACAGGCTGGAGATGTAGTGAATGACCTTGGCATCTTCAATGCCTGACCAATCTCTAAGAGCTCCACAGCACCTGCTTCAGTTGACTTTATGGACACTGGAACAAATTGTTTTCATCCACCCATTCCACCAGGGGAAGTCTTCACGTGTGTTTGAGACCCCTTGGTTACCTGGTTTACCTACGGGTTCAGTCCATCTGCCAAAAAGGTTTACTAGGGTGTGGCCACTGACCATACTACAGCTTCTTGGAGCCACAAGATCAGGTAGATACCAAAGGTGGAAAGCAGCCCTGATAAGGGTTCAGCAGCCTTCATACCAGAGGCACTAGTCTTCCCTGAACACACTTTATACCCCTTGAACTAAGCTAGCACCAGAACCCAGGCCTTTTTGACTTCAAGTTCAATGTTCTTTCAACTATGAAGGGAAGGGGCAAGGCAAAGAAGAGGAAAGGGAAGCTAAGAAGAGAGATAGAAATTATTTTATCAATCATATGCAAAAACAAAGTAACCTATGCTACTGGGAGAAAACAGCATATAAGCATATATAAAATACGAAATATATATAGAGTGCTGGGTCCTGAGTCAGAAAAACCTGACTTTAAATAAGGCTGCAAAAAAAAAAACAAAACAAAAAAAACCATGATACTTATTTGGGGCAGGTAGGTGGCACAGTAGATAGAGTACCAGCCCTGGAGTCAGGGGAACCTGAGTTCAAATCGCCTCAGACACATAACATTCACTAGCCATGTGACTCTGGGCAAGTCACTTAACCCCAATTGCCTCACCAAAAGTGAATGAATAAATAAATAAGTCCACAGTTGTTACAGCTCTGATCAAGTCACTTAACCTCTGTTTGCCTCAGTTTCCTCAACTGTAAAATGAACTAGAGAAGGAAATGGCAAGCTACTCCAGTATCTTCACCAAGAAAAACCCAAAGGGGGTCATGAAGAGTCAGATATGACTGAACACCAACAAGGATTCTAAGATGGAAACAATGAGCTAGGAGATGAAATGTCATGTGTGATGAACAGGGAGAAGACCACATGAACAAGATTGTAGAGTTCACAAAGGGTAATAATGAAAAATGAGCTTAAAGAGGTAGGCTGGAGACAGATGATGAAGAGATTTAAATGACAGAAGAGTTTGTGGTTTATCCTCGAGGCTTACTATCGTAAGCCACTGGAGCTTTTGGAATAAGGGAGTGTCATGGCCAGAATCTGCATTAGCAATACCACTGTTTGAGTTGTGTCAAAATCAGAAATGGATGCCTGGTAGCTGCATGTTGATTTCCAAAACTACAATTAACATCATCTGTGTTGTTACTTTTATTTCTTTCGTTTAACATTTCCAATTGCATTTAGTCTGCTTCTGGTGACAATCTGGAGTTATGCTGGTAACAATCTGGAGTTATGCTGGTAACATGGGAGGTGGGGGGATGGGGTAGGGGACAGTGAGCTTAATATCTCTGATGTAATGGGTGCATTGACGAGGCAAGAGACCTGTGTGAGTGGAGAGAGTAAGTAGGTGAGTGTGAGAGGTGTTGTGGAGATAGATTGGACAAGACTTAGCAACTCATTAGATATGATGGAAATTAGAGGGAGCGAGAAAGTGAAGAGTCAAATATGATTGAGATTTCAAACTTCAGTGACTGGTTGCTTTCAATAAAAATAAGGAAACTGGAAGAGAGGGTGAATTTCTTCTGAAAGATGTTCTCTTTTGAAAATCATTGGATCACAGAGCTAGAGTCAGAAGAGATCTCAGTGCTGAGTTCAAGATGCCTGTGGGACACTCAACTGGAAATGTCCAATGGACAATTGATGATGCAAGAAGATGCCAAAGACAACCTTTGCCTATATCATATAATACTGCAGAAGTGGCTATCCTGCAGGAATAAGATTAAGATAATTAGTTTCCCACAAGCCATAGAGGATTTTGTAGAAAGTTAGATATCAGAGCTAACCTCACCATCAGCCTCTATCTATAACTTTTTCTGACTTCACAAATGAACCCTTCTGTTTTTCCATTTGTTCAACACAAAAAAGATATCTGAATCCTTGTTCTTAATATGGAAATTTCCACAGGCAACCACATTTAAGTGGTGATAAGTAAACCAAGGACTAATTTAGTGTCATCAGTGGGTTGATTGGGTTCAACTCAAAGAACTCTCAAAGAGTATGTAGATGAGTTATTTTAAAAGGAGAGATTTAAATGCATTTTAGACAATGAACCAATGTTTTTTTTTTTAATTACTTAACAAAACTACTTCATCCTGAACTAAAAAGGGGAAAGAAATGAGTGATCATGCCTACCAGTAAAGAGACAGAGACTAAATTGCTGAAGAAGGAACAGGAAAAAGGCTTTTCTATTTCTGAGGTTTCATGAAATTCCAAAGTATTAGCAGTCACCATTGGTGACTCACATTTCTGCAGCCCCCTTCTCATAACAGCCTGGGGAGGGGTTGACATCCCATTTTTGACCTGTTTTGACCTTCTAGCCCAAGTACAAAAAACTGAAGGATTAAAACAAACATGAAAACAAACCATTACATTCATTTGAACCATCTATCAAAACATAAGAAGGGCTTTTCTCAGGTTGGCGTTGTTCCAGGAGAAAAAGAAAGAGAAAAGAATTGTAGGGGGAAAGAAATGGAGCCAGAAAGGCCTTTAGGGGATGCTGAGCATAACAGTTTGGATTATTTCTGGTGCTTGACATATATTCAGCCACCTTTGGAACTACTTATATAAATCTTAAAGATAGGTTCTCTGCCTGCTAAGGGTTAACATCTAAAAATCAACTCCATGTTTTGGACCCCAAAGCAGTTCAGGTTTTTGTAACATAAAGGGCTTAACCATTATGAATTTCCTTCAGACCAGACTTTGGTTTTCAGATAAATAAATGAATTAATTAAAACAAGGTTAGTAAACTCTGCTGCATTTTCTCTAAGGAATGCATTGAACTATTTCCTCATGTGATTTCCTTACAGTTGCTAAGGAAGGTTTTCTGTGCCTAAGGGGTTTTCCTCATTCATCACTATCTCCTATTTCTTAAGCAAGGAAAGCTTCTGTGAATTCCCGGAAATTTTAAAAGGGGAGGGGGAGAGGACAGGAGTATTGTTATTGTTTTTAATGTTCTATGTACAAATTATAGGCTTAGGCCTCAGTGGGTGACTTTGCAATAAAGCTGAAAATACTACATACAGTGGCAGCACAGAGTGTTCTGAGAACATTCTATTTAAACAACATGAGTGTGGCTAAGAGATGGAGGCTTGATTTTTTTTTTTTATTGTTTACAATGCTTTTTTTAACCCAGGCTCATTAAGATTTAAATTGGACATAATCTCACAGGGTCAGAGGTCCAGTTTCTCTGATATCTTTGGCTTGATTTTATATCCAGGGTTTCATTTGGTAGTTGGGATCAAAAGGAATTGAGAAAAAAGCCCTAAGCTTTATATTGCAAGAGCAGAATTCAGTATCCTGCTTTTAAAAAAGTATTATCTATAAAGGAAGAAATGGTTCATTGTGCAGGATAGATAGTGAGCCCCACTGCTGCCACACCTCCTTCTTCCTTCCCACTAGGCTTGATATTATAGAAGGAGTCAACTATGATAAGCCAGAAGACATGGCTGGGAGGTAGTGAGTAGAGCCAACCAATGACTGAAGAACTGGAGAAGTAGCAATTACATCCTTCCCAAATGAAACTTCTATTAAAGCTACCTCTAAAATAGCATTTAAAAACTTCCATTCCTGGTGGCCATGCTGTTACCAATAGGACCATGGGATAGCTACTGCACTGGTGATTTCATTGGTCTAGGTAACTCCTTTCAGGTTGGATTAGGCAACTCCCTTTAAATAGCTGCAGGTTGGTACCTTCTCTTAGGCTTAGAAAATTACTGAAGTCAGTGAAAGTTTAAATGACTTGCCCAGGGTCACACGGTCAGTGGTTTCTGAGTCAAGACTTGAATCCTGGTCTTCTTGACCTCAAGCTAGATTTCTATCCACTATATCACACAGTCTCTCCTAATAGAATCATTGCTAGCTTTTTTTTCCCCCCAATGACTCCTCCAGTGGCCAGCCCCAAGCCTGGGGATCCAACTCACATTTTAAAAGCGTGTTACAATTTACAAAGCCCTTTCTTCACAACAACTCTCTGAGGTAGATAGGGTTGGGTGCTTACATACCCATTTTGCATGTGAGGAAACTAAAGTTCACAGAGATAACTTGCCCATAATCACAGGAATAATAAGCTACTATCAGTAATTGGCCAGATTTCTCAACTCAGCAAACTTGTAGACAGGCAGGAGACTCTAGCTAAGTGGTACTTGATTCAGGAAGAACTAAGTTCAAATCTGATCTCAGAAAATTATTATAGCCGTGTAACCCTGGGTAAGTCATTTAACCTTTGTCTTCCTCAGTTTTCACAACCACAAAATTGGTATGATAATAGTACCTACTTCCCAGAGTTGTTGTGAGGATCAAATAAGGTAATATTTATAAAGTGTTTAGCACAGTGTCTGATACGTAATAGGTGTTTAATAAATGCCTGTTCCCCTTTCCTTTTCTCCTCATTGCCTGATAGGATACTCCCAAATTTTAAGCAGAAAATCAGTCCTTTCATATATAAAAAAACCAAAACTGTGATCCCTTTATAGATATCTCTCCTTAACTATCTAAAAATTATAGTACCTCTTTCCTTCCATCCACATGTCTCTGCTCCTTAGGAAGAGTTGCTTACGTCCTTAGAGTTATATATATGTGGAAGAGGTACAGAGAATCACCCAAAATCAGCCTTATCCACTTACAGGGGTTTCTTTCAATGCAATGAATATCCCCATATCTTAAAAAAAAAATGCCTTTCTTAATCTTGCCTGAAATTCCACTATTAGGCT
The DNA here is from genome assembly GCF_900497805.2 of Vombatus ursinus. Classification (NCBI taxonomy): domain Eukaryota; kingdom Metazoa; phylum Chordata; class Mammalia; order Diprotodontia; family Vombatidae; genus Vombatus; species Vombatus ursinus. The sequence goes on from NW_020948983.1 coordinate 5,862,112, forward strand.
GACAGCTTAAAAAGCAGGGGATAAAAGTATGGGACAGCAGAACTTCTGGGCTGGCGTATGTTAGGTTGGCTCATTTTCTTGCTTTTGCAAAGCTGTCTGTCATGTGGAAAAGGGAAATGGGAAAGGGGGTGATCTGGTTGAGACCTGCTTGTTGGGGGTCAAAGTAGTTGTGAGGTCCTGTTGTTCCTGGGGTGCTTGCCCTGTATGCCTCTGTTTTTGTCCCTCGGAGAAATTATGTGGCAGGCCATGCTGTGAGCTACCCATGCTGCAGCACAGAGACAGGGAATCTCTGTCATGAGGGCAGTGACCACTGTGTCCTTGCCAGCTCCCTTCTGAACTCTTCCTTCCTTATTTTCTTGGCATGCCAGTATTAGGGGACCTTATCTTTCAAAGTTTGAGGAACCCTGATCATGACCCTTTTGGACCTTGATTTTGCCTCGGGACGGTCCTGGACTCAGCTAGCTGTGCCAAGTGTCTCTTCTTGTTGTGGAAGACCATGAGACTCTCCACAAGACATATCTACAGACAAAATGGCAAAGTTGGTCAAGACTGCCTTACGCCCTTCCAGCTTTTCCTTTTGAAGTCTCTTCCCCCAGTCAGGAACATCCTCCTGCTCCAACCTCAAAGGAATCCGACACCCAGATGCTATTCTCTCTCCTACATCCAGTTAAAACCTGTTCTCAGACAAGTGTCTAATTAACTTATTCACACACGTAAATGAATAATCAAGGTCCAAGAGGGTCATGATTAGTGTTCCTCAAACTTCAACAAATAAGGTCCCCTGATACTGGCATGTCCGAGAAAATAAGGAAGGAAGATTTCCTGGTCTCTGTGATATAGCAAGGGCAGCTCACAGCATGGCCTGCCAGATAATTTCTCTGAGGGACAAAAACAGAGGCATACAGGGCAAGCCCCCCAGGAACAACAGGACCTCACAACTATTTTGACCCCCAACAAGCAGGTCTCACCCAGATCACTCCCTTTACCATTTCCCTTTGCCACATGACAGACAGTTTTGCAAAAGCAAGAAAATGAGCCAACCTAACATATGCTAACCCAGAAGTTCTGCTATCCCATACTTTTATCCCCTGCTTTTTAATCTGTCAGTCTCAGAGTACGCCATCCCCACATTCAGGTGCTTCACTGTCTTCAATTTACAAAGAGTTATACCTATAACATGGGTACTTGTATTTTAATGGATAATAATACCACAAAGCAATGAACAAATACCTAATGGTGGAATTTCAGGCAAGATTAAGAAAGGTACTTTTTTAAAGGTATGGGAATATTCCCTGCATTGAAAGAAACCCCTTTCCATAAGACTTTCCACAGGATCTGTCTGTAGATAAGTCTCATTCCTAATCCTAGTCAATCTAGATACCCAATAGTGCTTTATTTGTTGCATTTTATTGGCTTTGCTATCATGAAACATTTTTTTTTTTGAGGCAATCAGGGTTCAATGATTTGTCCAGGATATATACATAGTATGTATCTTAGGCTAGGTTTGAACTCAGGGCCTCCTGACCCCAGGGCACTGGCTTGCGCCACCTAGCTGCCTCTAATTCGCTTTCAGCTATAACCCTACTTACATGACCAATGAATTGCTGCAGAAAGATATCCATCGCCCTTTCTCTTATCATTCTTTCCCCATCTTATCTCTTCATTCTCCCCCAAACAAGAAGGATTCTTATGAAAATTCATATCAAAAAGGGTGTTCTTTTCTCACCTATTTCAATGTAATCATAGTTCCATTTGAATATGTATGAAGAGAAACCTTTCATTTCAGAAGGAGTATTCATGAGTTCTTAGAATCTTGAGGTTCACGTTCTATGCTTTTGAAACTGCGGCTGACATTTTCTTTTCCAAGTAGACAATTGTGAGTTAAATTAGCATGTAATTAAACTGGTCCACCTAATCTCCCACCTAACTGAACAACTTTTAGAAAGGAGACTCTGTAGGGCATGGGAAGAAGAATAATCCTGAAGAAACAAAAGTAATTTATTTAATATAGGCCAATATAGGAAGAACTTGTTAAGAATCAAAGCTGTCCAATAATGAAACAGACTGCCTCCTGAAGCAGTAAGACCCTATCACTAGAGGTCACAGACTCTCAGAATTTCTGAGTTGGAACGGACTTCAGAGGTCACCTGATCCAACCTCTACCTGAACAGGAATGCTTTCCATGATATCTCTCCAAAATGATCATTTGACCTCAGCTTGAAATCTTCTAGTGGGGAAGGGAGGAATCAGCCTCCTTTCAAGGTCACTCATTCCACTTTTTAACACCTCTAAAAATTGCCACCTTATACTGAGCAGAAATATGCTTCTCTGCAGTATCCACCCATTGCCTCTAAGTCAGCCTTCTGGGACCAAATGGAATTAAATCCAATCAATTTTCCACATGAATTGTTAAAGACAGCTACCATTTCCCCCTTAATCTTCTCTTCTCTAGGGTCTTTCAGTATATCCTCATATGATCTCCACTTCCCCACCATCTTGGTCTCTGGGCAATATATTTCCAAGAATGTGCTGCTCAGAATTCCAGATGTGGTCTGAACCCATTGAGTGGGACTACCCCCATTTGTGGACAATATTCTTTTCTTTATGCAGACTAGGATAGCTTTAGCTTGTTTGGTTGCTATGTCATATCACTGACTCATTATGAGCTTGTAGTCCATTAAAATTCACAAATCTTTTCCACACCAATTGGTATGTAGCTATGATGCCTCCCCATACTATACTTGTGAAGTTGATTTGCAGAAATCCAAATATAAAACTTTATATTCATCCTGACTAAATTCCATCTTGTTAGACTTGGCCCTAGATTATAGAGATCTTTGGGGATCCTGATTGTCATCCAAAGTAGTAGCTATATCTCTCAGCTCTGTATCATCTATCACTTCATCTAAATTATTAATAAAAATATTAACCAGCATTGGGTCTAGGACAAATCCCTGGTACACTCCTCCACAACCCTCTCTCTAAGTTGATATCAAGTTATTAGTATCTATTTTGAGGACTGATTCATTCATTCAGTCAGTTCTGGATGTACCTGCTGTACTATTATCCATCTCACCCATCAATCTTTTATCCACGAGAACAGTATGAGGCCCTTTGTCAAATGCTTTGCCAAAATTTAAGTATACTATACCTATAGTAAATTTATCCTGATCTAACAATCTAGTAACCCTGTCAAAAATATAAGGCAGATAGTGTGTTTTATAGGTGAGTGTCAACCCCTTGGATCTGAATAGCCCCAAGAAACTTGCTCCCTGCCCTGGCCCAGCCTCTAGTTTACCATCAAAGATTATAAACATGGATCTAGAAGGAAACTCAGAAACCATGTCATCAAACCCTTTTATTTTATGGATAAAGAAACTGAGGCCCAAGAAAGTTTAGTAACTTGCTCAGTCATTTTGGTCCCAGAAGAGGAAAGGTCCAATGATCACCCTAAAAATAGTATATAAAGGGTCTCCTGCAGGAAAAACAACGGTACCTTCTCAAGAACAGGACTTGAAAACCATGAAATAGTGGCAGCTAGGTGATGCAGTGGATAGAGCTCCAGCCTTGGAGTCAGGAGGACCTGAGTTCAAATCTGGGATCAGACATTTGACACTTACTAGCTGTGTGACCCTAGGCAAATTACTTGACCCGGATTGCTTCACCAAAAAGCAAAGAAAGAAAACCATGAAATGTTAGCGCTAGAAAGAATATTAGAGGTTATCTAACCTAGTTTCTTCATTTTACCTACAAGGAAACTGAGGTCAAGAGGTTAAATGACTTGTCCAAGGTCACACAACTAACTTATGGCAGAGACCAGTCTAGAACCTAGATATCCTGGTATCCTCATTCCTCTATAGCACACTTCCCTCCCCACTCATAATCTCACCTAAGAAAGAACCATGTGATATTATACTTTGACCTTTAGTCCAAGTCATGGTAACAAAAGAGGGAGAAATAGTCTAATATACATCACATGGGAGAGGACACCTTCTATTGTTCAAAAAAAAAAAAAAAAGCAGGGAACAGGCAGGTGGCCAAGGAACTCTAGCCAACAGTGACTGTAGCAAAGGAGCATTGAAGTTGGTGCTTCATCACGATCAATGAATATCTATTGCATGCCTACAGGGTGTAATGGCTCCCTAGAGGCTAAGGGGATCAATGACATTGGGAAGATTATTCAGAAAGGAGGAACTGATGGTCTCTAGGGAATTTCTTTAGAATTATATCATCTAAAAATTAACAGGACAGACTCCATCCCCTCATCTTATTTTCCTGAATATAGGTAAGGCTGCCAACTATTATTTTCTAAAAGTGCCTTCCCACAAGGAAAAGGCAAAGTGATGGAAAGGCCTAGAAAAGGTTGTCTAGTCCTTGCTTCCATTTCCTCTACTCCCACTCACTTCTCAATCCTTTATGATCTGGCTTCCACTTCAATAAGTCTGCTCTCTCCACAGTTAGGAATATTCTCTTAACTACTAAATACAGTGGTCTTTTCTCAGTCTTCTTCTTTATGATATTTTGGTCCACCTCCTCCTCTTTCTTAAAAATCTTCTCTCTATTATTTTTGTGACATGGTTCTCTCTGGGCTCTTCTACTATCTGACAACTTCCTCTTAGTGTTTTGTTTTGTTTTTTGCTGGGTCCTCCTCTTCTTCCTGCTCACTAAATGTTGACATTTCCACAAAGTACCATCCTCAGTCATTGTCGTCTCTCTCTCTCTCTCTATGCTCTCTCTCTTGGTGATTTCATCCGCTCTGATGGTTACAATGATCAAATGATCATTTTGATATGCAGATAACTCCCTGCTATATGTGCATATGTATTATGTATATATTATTATAATGACATATAGACACATATATGTGTGTGCATGTACATACATATTCAAGAGAGAAAGATGATTAGGGATGAAAATATATGTGTGAATGTATGTTTGTATATATATATGTGTATCACACATACTTTTCTTCAGCCCTAATCATCTCTCTTGAATTTCTGTCCCATGTTAACAATTTCCTTCTGGAAATCTCACATTCAACATGCCTAAAAAGGAACTCCTATTTTCCCTCAAAACTGTTCCTCCTTCAGACTTCCCCATGTTTCCATCAGCCTTTTGGTCACCAAGGTTTGCACCTCTGGAATCATCCTTGATTCATCTGTCTTCCTCAACCTCCATATTTAATCAGTTGCCAAATATTGTCAATTTTACTTCTACAGTTTCTATAGCATGCATTTCCTTCTCTCCACTTATATATCCTCTATCTTACTTTAGGTTCTTGTTACCTCTCACCTGGACTATTATAATAGTCTCCTAATTGTCTCCCTGCTTATAAACTCTCTAATCCATCATCTTGTAAGGTACAACAGGCATACAAGCAAACACAAAGCATGTATAATGTACTACAAGGTGATTTCAAGAGGGAGAGTGGGAATAACCAGGGAGATGTAAAAGGCTTTGTCTAAGAAATGGCACCTGATAGGTGCTTTGGAGGAAGTTACTGTAGGAACTCTGTGAGATGAGGAGACAGTATATCCTAGTCATGGGGGACCATTGATGCAAAAGCAGGAGATGGGGTGTCATGTATGGGAAACAGGGAGCAGGGCAATTTGACTGGAATGAAGAATATGGGAAGGGGAATCATGAAATAAGCATGGAAAGATGAATGAGAGCCAGATTGTGGAGGGGCTTTAAGGCCATGCTAAGGATTTTGTATTTTATCCTAAGGAAAGGAATAAATTTACTGAACCATTGAAGATTTTTGAGGTGGGCAGAGCATAATGTGGTTAAATTTGTATTTTAGGAATATCAATTTTGCAATTTGATGTACATCAAAACCCTAACTAACTCTAATTCTAACCCTAACTTTTAGCCACAGTAGGGAGAAACAAAGCAATCTAAAACACCCTACCATTCACATCATTTCTATTGCTCCTGATGGGGTCGGGGAGCAGGCTCCTAAATGCTAGCTCTCCTTCATTCTCCTGAATGATCAGAGCTAAACAGAATTTAATTAAGGTTTGTTTGTGTAAATAGAAAACAGTTATGGACATACATACAACTGCCAATTTGATATTCCTAAAGCACAGATCTGACACCATTACAGTCTCTCTCTGTCTCTGTATCTCTCTCTGTTTCTGTCTCTGTCTCTGTGTGTGTGTCTCTCTCTGTCTCTGTCTGTCTCTCTCTTTGTCTCACTCTCTGTGTGTCTCTCTGCCTGTCCGTCTCTCTCATATCTTCAATGATTCCTTATTATCTCTAGGGGTAAAATACACAATCCTTCACATAATATGGGTCTCACCTACTTTTCTAGTCTTGTTTCATATGACTTCCCTTCCTACATTCGCCCTTCTAATCAAACTGCCCTGTTAGATGTTTCTCATATATAAATTTACCTCCCTCTTTGCCTATCCACCAATGGAGCCCCATACCTGGAACGTACTCTCTCTATTTCAAATAATCTCTAACATCTTTCAAGGCACAGCTCAGGTGCCATCTCTTATATAGGCCCTGGTTATTACTGCTCTCTCCTTCATGAAATGATCTTGCGGTACTTTGTAAATGCTTTGTATTTACTTGTGTACATGCCGTATCCTACCACCCTCCCTAGTAGAATGTAAGCTCCTTGAGGGCAGGAGCTTTTCCCTCCTTGCATTATATGGCCTGGTAGATGACTTGCATATGATAAATGCTTTATAAATGATTATTGAATTGAACAAGTATCCACTAAGGCAACAACTAAGCACAAGTATCGTGCTAGGAGTTGTAGGGGATATAAAACAAGTGTAAGACAACAAAAATAAATAAATAAAAACAATATCCATCATTAAGGACCTCTTACTACCTAGTTAAGGAGATAAGACATGATCACCAAAGTGACAAGATCCATTTATGACTAAACAAAAATATAAGGTGGTTATTTTAAATGTCGAGGTGAAAATATGGACATCTGCTTTCAGAAATTCAAAGAGGGGCAGCTAGGTGGCACAGTAGATAGAGCTCCAGCCTTGGAGTCAGGAGGACCTGAGTTTGAATCCCACCTCAGACACTTGATACTTACTAGCTGTGTGACTCTGGGCAAGTCACTTAACCCCAATTGCCTCACCAAAAAAAAAAAAAGGAAAGAAAAGAAAAGAAATTCAAACAAAAGAGAGATCAATATGGGCTATGGTAGTTAAAGAAACTTCATGAAGGAGGAATATGAGAGTTTGACTCATTGATCTTTAAGGTGCCTTCTGGCTATAAGCATATATGATTATCTAAGTCTAGAAGGTAGATAGGAGGAAGTACAATCAATGAAGCATGAGCAAATGCTCAGACACGGGAATGAGCAAGGAACGTTACAGGAAAAAGAAGAGAACCACCTAAATTGAATGTGGGTTTTCTTCTGGGGAACAGTGGGAAATAAACTTAAACATGGTAGATGCAGGCTATAGAGAGATTTGAATGCCAGGCTGAGGAGTTTGATGTATCTTGTAGTCAATGGGAGCTCTGGAAACTTTTGAGATATAGGATGACATGTTAAAAGTGTTGTCTAGGAAAATTATGATAGTGATATGCAGTATGGATTGGAGAAAGGGAGATTAGAGCCAGGGAGACTACTAGAAAACTCTAAGCATGGGGCAATGAGAATGTGGAGTGGGGAGCGGGATAGAGAAGCAGGAATTGAGATGCTCTGAAAGTATTAAAACGATGTAGCAACTGAGCAAATTTGGGGGTTGAAGAAAGAAGAGACTCAGAGAAAACTCCTTCTCACTTTCCTCCAAAGTGACCATGACCATCTCTCCACTCCCACTCCTGCTGTAATAGAGTATGCTTACCAAGTTATTATGGATTTGAAAGCTAACATGATAAAATGCAAAAGTGAGAACTTGACCAAAACACCACGAGTTGAGATGCCATGGCATTTGTGAATATCTATGGCTGTGATTCAAATCAAAGTCAAAGGGTCAGGAGCCATTAAGTTTTCTTTCAGAGACAGACATCTATATCTCTATTTTCTGGTTTCCTAGACTTAACATTTGAAGATCTTGGTTTAAATTTCAGCTCTATGATTGACTGGCTCTGTAAATTTGAGGGCCTCAGTTTCTTCATCTGTTAAATGAGGAGAGTTGGACTACATGATCATTAAGGTCCTTGCCAGCTCTGACATTCTGTGGCAATATTAGCAATTTTATGTAGCTGAGTTATCTTCAACAAAATTGCGGCTTACTCCTAAGAATGAGCCACATGAAGAAAGTGAGGAAGTAGGTTCAGAGAGGACCAGAACAAGCTAAAAATAAAATTCAAATCAAATCAAATGGTCTCAGATGAATAAGAAGTACTATTTATCCCAAACTTAGTTATGGGAAAATTGATGACTCCAAGTGAATTCAAGGAGGAATAAATACAATTAAACATAGTGTCTAGAAAGTTAAAGTGATCAGTCATACAAGGAACTTACATGTCTAGTATATTAGTCCATTTGTCAGCTTTTTAAAAATTTCTAGCCTCTATAAAATTTAATTTTACCTTCAAATGTCAAGGTATAATTTGGATTCTTTGGAATTAGGTATTCCATTTCAAATAAGGCTGGCTAGTTCAATGAATTATATTTCAACTATTTTCTCTAGACATGTTACCAGAAACCCTTTTAATGAATGCTTTGAGGACTATCTGTCCATTACGCTACTAAGGAGCCTGAGTCAGCAAACTCTTTTAAATTTAAAAATTTAGTTGGATTCCTTCCAATTCTCAATCAAAAGCTAATGTATTTTTTTCAACCTGACCTTTCCACATTCCCTGCCTAGGGAAGATGGCTGAATTAAAACATCTCAGGGAAATAAGCATCTCAGCCTATAGACCTCTCTCGCAATTTCTTTAGGGAAAGAATGTTTTAGTCCTTGCTTTTTTTTTAAATGAATAACCAGTCTACAGACAGTAACCACATTAATCTCACATTAATGTGAACAAGGTGAACAATGCTGGTAGCATTATTTTTTTTACTACTAGAGAAATATGCTAATGTGTCTACTGATTAGGAAGAATTTGTAAATTGACATCATGATCAAAGATGCACACACATTCCAGGGAACTGGAGAAAGCAAAAATCAGGGGAGAAAAACATTTTCAAACTACCGGAGAACATTCAAAATCCCATACATATGAGGACTCTGCCACTTGGGGATACTTAGAGTCAGTGAATTATCATAATTGAAAATAAATGCTGGAGTGGAAACAAATACATGGAAAGAAAATCAGAGGACCTGAGTTCAAAAATCTAAGTAGGCCACCTACTAAGCAATATGACTTTGGGCAACTGATATCATCTCTCCTGGCTTCTGTTTCCTCATCTGTAAAAAAAAAAAAAATAGGGAGAGGGGACAGTATTAATGATGATCTTTAAAGTCCCTTTTAGGTAAAAAATCTTATGAATCACACTCGGACATTTAGAAGTCTTGCCTCATTGAGGGACTCCTGGGCCTGAGTTGAAAGTTACCTTTCTCCCTATGATCACAGTAAGGTTTTTGTCGTTTACCAGTTCACATTGTATATCCTCAGACTGCTACCCCTAGCATCATCTCCAGCACTTTCTTAAGTCAAATCAGGTCGGCTGAGCTGTCAGTGAGTCAGCAAAGGTTTAAGAGTAGAAACATCATCAACAAACACTTATTAAGTGTTTGCTATGTACCAAGCACTGTTCTGAGTACTGGGGATAAAAAACAGGCAACTCAAAGCCTTGAAGCCCTCAGGACCTCTACCCTGGACAATAGTACTGTAACAGCTTTCTAACTGGTTTCCCTGCCTAAAGTCTCTCCCTAATCTGCTTCATCTTCCACTCAGCTGCCAAAGTCATTTTTTAAATTTTATTCATTTTATTCTGAACTTTAGAAATGAAACAATCATTTCCATAACATAGAATAGGAAAAAAGATGATTGTACATGAAACTACAAATCTATTATATACAACTTGCTATTCCTTTTAAATATATAATAAAGGTATCATATAACTTTCTTTTTTCCTTTTTTCCCTTTTTTCTTTCTCACCCAGAGATGGCCACCATTAAACACAAATAGGTGTGTGTGTATGTGTACATGTATACATACACACATACATACATACATATATATATATATATGAGAAACCATTCCATACATATTTCTATTTATTACTTCTTTCTCTGGATGCAGATAATGCCTTCCTTCATATGTACTTTGTAGTTAATTTGGGCATTTATAATAGTCAAAATGACTTAGTCACACAAAGTTGTTCTTAAAACAATATTGCAATTACTGTAAGAAATATTCTCTTGGTTCTGCTCGTTTCATTCTTCATTATTTTGTGCAAGTCTTTCCATGTTTTTCTAAAATCAATCAGCTCATCATTTCTTATAGCTCAGTAGTATTCCATCACAATCATACACCACAGCTTGTTTAGTCATTTTCCCAATTGACGGGCATCCTCACAATATATAAATATATAAAGTGATTTTTCTAAAGTATAGGTGTGATCATGTCACACACACACACACACACACACACACACACACACAAAACCTTTCCCACTTTTCAAGGAGCTCCAGTGGCTTCCTATTATCTCCTGGATCAAATATAAAATCCTAGGGGCAGCTAGATGGCACAGTGAATAGAGTACTGGCCCTGGAGTCAGGAGAACCTGAGTTCAAATCCAGCCTCAAACACATGATACTCACTGGTTGTGTGACCCTGGGCAAGTTATGTAACCCTGACTGCCTCACCAAAAAAAAAAAATTCTATTTGGCATTTAAAGTTCCATATAACCTGGCCCCTTCCTACTTTTTCAGCCTTCTTCCACCTTCCTCCCTTCCACAAACTGTTTCAGATACACTACTCTATTTGCTATTCCTCGAACTTGTTACCGCATTTCCCACCTCCACTCTTTTACACTGGCTGTCCCCCATCCCTGGAATACACTACCTCTTCACCTCTAACAGTTGGTTTTCCTAGCTTTCTTTAAGATTCAGCTCAAATCTCACTGTCTAAAAGAAGCCTGTCCCAGTCACTACCGCCCCTCAACTGCCTTCATCTTTCAGATTACCTACATCTAACCTGCTAAATAGATAATAGATAGATAGATAAAGATATAGCTATAGGTAGATATAGGCATGAATTTAAGTGTCTCTTCCTTATTTTGCATAACTACACATGTATAACCTGTATTGAGTTGCTTGCCTTTTCAATGAGGGTGGGTGGAGAGGGAGGAAGGGAGAAAATTTAGAGCCCAAAGTTTTAAAAACACATATTAAAAAAAATTGTTTTCACATGCAACTGGGAAATAAGAAATGCAGGAAATGGGGTATAGAAATCTATCTTGCCCTACATGAAAATAGAAGGGGAAAGGGATAAGAGAAGGGGGAGAAATAGAAGGGAGGGCAGATTAGGGTTAGGGGTATTCAGAATGCATGCTATCTTGGGGTGGGGAAGGGGTGAGATGGGGAGAAAATTTGGAACTCAAAATCTTGTGGAAGTGAATGTTGAAAACTAAAAATAAATAAATTTAAGGCAAAAAAAATGTCTCTTCCTTTGGAAAGTAAGCTTCTTGAGGGCAGCAATTGTTTTGGGCCTTTCTTTATGTCCCCAGTGCTTAGCTTTTTGCTTAGTTTTTGGCATATAGTAAGCATTTGATAAATACTTGTTGACTAACTGCATGACAAGGAGAAAAGGAACTGTTCCAAGGAATTATTCTTTCATGCAATAAATACCCGCTGTTGTTGGAAAATACCTTAGGGGATTGTCCTTACCTGGTTGTTTGCATTTTCATAGCGGACTCTGAAAAACTGAAGAAGCATCTGCACCACTAGTGGTATTTGCCAGTCAATAAATAAAGATTTAAATGCCTACTATGAGCCGGCACTGTGCTAAGCACTGGAAATAGATAAAAAATAGTCTCAGTTTTCAAGGACTCACAGTCTGATGGGGAAGGAAGACAACATGCCATGTGCAAACATGCTATATAAAACAGACTAAATAAGAAATGATCAACAGAGGGAAGGGACTAGAATGAAGGGGGATTGAGAAATGCTTCCTGTAAAAAGTGAGGTTTTATCTAGAACTTGAGGGAAGCCAGGAGGCAGAGTGGAGGTGGGAGCGTTCCAGAGACAGCAAGAAAGGGAGAGCCAACTTACACGGCCAGAGTCTGGGGATGGATTGTCCCGCTCAAGGAACAGGATAGAAGGCAGTATCCCTGGATTGCAGAGTACCGGCTGAGGGTGGAGTAGGGTATAAAGGGTAAGAATACCAAATAGGGACGGGGAGGAGAGGGGATAGGTTACGAAGAGCTTTAAATACTACACAAAGGATTTTATATTTAATCCTGGAGGTATGACCAGAGGTGGAGAGGGATTAGTAAGTGAGGGTCTGTGCAGCACCCTTCACATTATACCACACAGTCTTACTCAACCTAATTATCCGACTTCAGTTGTTAGTTAATTCTCTGCTTAGAATGCGGGGAGAAGACAGGAAGCTAATCTCTTCCCTCCTCTGTGCCTTGAGGACATGGAGCTAGTTATATCCTAGGGCCTACAAGAAGACAGAACAAAATATTGACGATCCACAGTGTAGTGATATCTACAACGATCAGCCTGAAAGCAAAAATCTTTCCCTCAGAGGAGCCTTATTACAGGGTTGGCCAGAGCCTGTCAGGCTCCAAATCACAGAAGTGCATTAATCCCTGGGGTTAAACAACTCGCTTGTGAGCAAAAATGAGCAGCCTCAGAGCGCTGGGACAGCACTTACCGAACTGGGAAAAGTTCACTGCTCAACAGCTATGGAGCAGAATGAATCCCTCTCGAACAGGGGAACTGTTTTCTCCCAGGGTTTCATCTATTCACTTCAATACAGTGATGGGCTGGAGCCAGCCCATCCTGGCCCCTGATTGTTAAATTTTCAGTGTAAACATTTATACCTCGGACATCCGCAAACGCTATAAATCTAGGCTTAATTTATTATTTTGTTGATTGTCAGACTTAAGTGATGGAGAAAAATGTCAATAATGCAGACTAAACTTTAAAATACACACTTCTAGGGTGGAGGTGGGGGGCAGCTGTTAAACATTTGTCAGTACAGGTGACACAGTGGAGAGAGCACGGGCCCTGGAAACAGGAGGACCTGAGTTCAAATCCGCCTCAGACATTTGACATTTACTAGCCCTGTGAGTGTGGGCAAGTCACTTAACCCGGGGGTGGGGGGGGAATTTACCTGTACAACTCTGCTTCAATTCCTCCTAAAATCTAGCTTAGCTAAGAACAGAAATGCAAATTCTTCTACTGGCAGCCCTGGACAATCAACATCTTACAAGGTACAGCATTTAAGGAGGTAGAGAGGCCTATTTCCAAAGGGGTACAAAGGGATGTCATTACCCACTTAAGGTGGAGAAGTTGTTCATTACAAACACAAATGCTTTTGAATGAGATTTTAATTAGCTAATTAAAGAGTGCCTTTGCATCCAGGAATCCACCTTTTCACATAATTTCTTGTCTTGTTATTTTTAACTCTATATTGGATAAACTGGGACCATTCTCTTAATTATATTTTTTAAAATTTCCTTAGCTAGCTCCCCCCTTGCTGCACATAAGCATGTAACTGGAAAATACTTCTATCTCTCTAGTAAGGATCCCGAGAGTGACTTAGACCTGTGATTGCTCTAGTATAGGAAATTCCAGGATTAAAGAAACTCTTCCTACCTATGCAGGTCAGGGCACCTTCTCTGCTATCGTTGCCTGCAACACTGAAGGGTGCGCTGACTTGCACAGGGTCACACAACTAGTAAGTCAGAGATGAGTCTTGAACCCAGGTCTTCCTGACTTTGAGGCCAGCTGTCTATCCACGATGCCTACTCCCTCTCTATGCAATAAGTATTCTATAAAAGGGATCTTTGTATTAATCACTATGACCTTTTTATTGATATATTTGGGGAGTAGAAAGAGGACTCTACTTCCCATACTCTAGCTAGGGTCCAGTCAAGCTGTTCTCTAAATTTGTATCTCTTCCCTCTGTCCATTTGCATAGGCTGCTCCCCACCACATTCCCTTCCACCCTGAATTCTCTGCTCTTTCCCACCTCTCAGAATCCTCATCTTTTCTAGAGGCTCAGCTCAAGTGCCTATTATTCCAAGAAGTTTTTTTTAAACCCCCTCTATTTCCTAGCTGTTTATGCTTTCTCTTCCTCAAATCATATTATATTTATTCCTATGTACATGCTCCAGTTGAACATAAGCTCCTGAAGCTAAGGGACTGTTTCATTTCTGTCCCTGTATCTCCAATGCCTGTGTATTTAATTGATGATGATTGAATTGGACTTGGATTCAGAATATCTGGGTTCCAGTACTGCTCCATCATTTACTAGCCATATGATGGTGTCTGAGCCTCAGTTTCTTCATCTAGAAAATGTGGATCAATAATACTTGCACTACCTACCTTACAGAAATTTTCTTGAGTAAAGTGCTTCATAAATGTGAGCTATTGTGATAGAAAGCATTTCTACTTAGACTCATAGCTGCATTCTTTTCCTCAAAGAAAAGGCTATCCTCTGCTCTCAGTAGGGGAAGACTATTATTAGCAAAGCAAAACATTGCATGAGAGAGGGAATTGTGTGTGAATGACTTCCCAGAAAATTGTACAAATTATCACCTGAATCCAAATGTTTCCTGGTAAGTTGAAGGTGGGAGGTGGGGATTCATTAAAACAGAAGTTAATCAGAATGGCCAGGCTTTCTTCATCGCCTCCCCCAGCCCATTATCTGTCTAATTCTGCAGCATTTTGAAGGTCCAGTCTTGGGTGTTGCCTAGGTTGAGACTGCCAGTCATACTCACATTGTGTAGTGGTTTTGTCATGCAGACGCTTGCTTCCCTGTGGCAGCCGGCTGGAACCATGACCTAATTCTGAAGAAATGAAGGGCAAAGACAGGTTGTCAAAGAATATCGGCTTCATTTCTAGTGCTATCTTTCAAGTAAAAATGACCCAAGTGATACAGCAGCTGTAATAATAATAATAATAACAACACATTTGCATAGTATGTAGGGCTGCACAGGGCTATATATATGCAAATCATCTCCTTTGCTCCTTATTACATTTCAAGGTTGCTAGTACAAGTAACATTATCCTCCTTGTACAGATAAGGAAACTGAGACTCAAAGGGTGAAGTGATGTACTTTCCACTACATTATACTGTCTCTAATCTAATGGTATAAATTTAAATATTGGATTCTTGAATAAGAATGTGCTCCCTAGGAGAAAGTAGGGCCTTTCTTCTTAAGGTCCTTTCTACCTCTAAATCTATGATCTGATGATTCTTTGGAGCTCCCTGAAATCCAAAGGATTGACCAGTTATGGCATCAATCCACTTCTTCAATCAAAAATGGCAAAGGATTTTATAACTTAGAATCATCTGTTTTAAGGTTGGAAGGGAGCTCAGAATGGCATCAATCTATACATTCATAGTTCTGTTATAATTCTTTTCCACTTTGTCCCATGTACTCCTTTGCAGGAAACATTTCAAAAGAAAGGAAAACCCTGACGTATAACAACTCTTTAACATGTTGAATCTTGTCTTTTTCCTACCTCCCCTTTCTTCCACTCTCTCTTTTCTTTCCCCTTTTCCCTTTCTCTTCCTCTCTCTCTTCTCTTTTCCCCCTTTCTTCCCTTCTCTCTTTTCCTTGTTGCCTCTCTTCCTCTTCCCTCTTTTTTTCTCTTTCCCCCTCACAAACAAATAGGGATATAACAAGTTTATAGAGAACGCTGACATACAAAATGTTTTTATCGTTGCTGACAGAATGAGAGAGCATGCTAGTCTTATTATACTCCGCTGGGGTACACAAACATAAGTACTTTAATTGTGCTGAGTTGCGCCCTCCTGAGGCTTCTATTTGACTTGAAGCATGGTCATTGGTGATGCTCCTGATGTCTCCTACCATTCTTTCAGCTGAACTCAGTCATCAGGTTAGCTAAGCATCTACAAAGGAGGGATGGTATAGTGGATAGACCACTGGCCTTGAGGTGAGAAGACCTAGATTTAAATCCCATCTCAGTTGTGTGTCCATAGTCAAGTCACTTAACCTCTTCCAACCTCAGTGTCCTTATTTGTAAAATGGAGATAATAATAGTATCTACCTTCCAGGGTTGTTGCAAGGATTAAATGATAATATATAAAGCATGTTGCCAACCGTAAATTATTATAAAAAATCAACGGCTGATATGTAATGGCACAGTACTAGGCAACTGTGGGAGACACAAAGAAGGATAAGACAGAGTCCCTGCCCTAATGTAACACACAGTCTAAATGAGGACATAAGACATAGGGACATGAAAAAAAATAGCAAATAAATGGTATCTTCGAGATTACTCCAGTAGTATGTAGGACAATGCGGATGATATATACCTCATGCTATTCCCACATGACTTTGGTTTCTTCTGCTAGGCCTCTAAATTTTGAATATTTTCCTCCCATATAGCTGGGAGATCATAAGAATTTGGTATGGTGACCTCTATTTAAAATGATATTCTTAAATTTTATGGATCCATGTTGTTGTAGATAGTGGAGAGCCCTGCTAGTCTTCTGAGATGGTTAGTGATAGAATGAAGGGAGGTGAAAGGAAATAAGTGCTCCATCTTAGAAGGTACAACAGTGAAAGGTAGGAAAGTCAGGCATTTTCCAATGTGTACTCTAGATTTTGAGAGATCAGATTGCAAAGTGCTCACAGATGGTTTCAGTAGGATCTCGTGATCTAAAAATCTGCAGGGAAAGCCAACTATGAAAGGCAACATGTTCAAAACAAGTGAGGTGCTGGCACAGCTGTCCACCCTCTATCTGGAGTATTGTGTTTATTTTGGGGCACCATATTTTTGGATAACCTAGTGAACTTCCAGAGGAGGGTGACTAGGATAGTGAAGGGCCTTAAGGTCATTCCATGGGAGAATTAGTTGAATGAACTGAAGATGTTTCATCTAGAGAACAGAAGATTTGGTAGACAGCAGAGGGAGGACAACGTAATATCTGTCTTCAAATATTTGAAGGATTGTCATATGGACAGTTTGTATGTTCCATCGATGCTCATGCAATGTCAAGAAATCTAGGTGAATGACCTCAGCACACTAGGTAGACTTCTTGTCGAGAACTGATAGAAGAATAGAAGAAAGTGTCAGACAGGATGAGGGGTGAATGGGCTGTTATCTGAACCACTGGAGAGAGTTCTTCCTCAATGAGGTCATGATCCACTGGAGTATCAGAGTCATTTGCAAGAGGAATTAGACCTGATCCCAGAGCAGAACTTGGAGCAACAGGAAGAACTTACAGATAGGCAGATTTTGACTTCATAAGAATTGTAGATATAATTATTAGTAATAATAATAATTCAAAGAGGAAGGTGCTATTATTATTTTCATTTTACATATGAGGAGACTGAGGCTGACACTGATTAAATGACTTGGCCGTGGTCACACAGCTAGTAAGTGTCTGAGACTAGATTTGAGCTCAGGTCTATCTGTCTCCAAATTTATCCACTTTTTTTTTTAATCCACTGCATCATCCAGTTTCCTAGATGGGGAAAAGACCTTTGACCCCATCATTCCTCATTTTATAGGTGAGGGAAATGAGGCCCAGAGATGTTAAATGTCTTGCTTAAGGTCACAACATTTATGAATAAGGAGGAGAGAGATTTTAACACAAATCCTTTGACTCGGGACAAAGTGCTCTCTCCACTGCACCATGTTTCCTTCTGAAGAAATGGAGTTGTGCTAAACTGGAATGGGCTACCAAAGAAGACAGTGAGTTTTCCCTTCATTAGAGGGAATCCTCAAGCAAAGGCTGAATCATGTCCTGCAAGGTCTATTGTAGAGGGGATCAGGGTTCATGTATGGTTCAGAACAGATGGCCTCTGAGATCCTTTCTGTATCTTCAGCAACATTTTGCTGTATTGCCCTAGGTGACAGATTCTCTGATTATAATGACTTGGCACAGATAAAAATACAGAATGGCACTTAGTCCTATGCAGGCTTCTTCTACTTCTGCCATTACTGTGACAGACAAATGGAAAAGAGAACAGAGGTTGCTAAAAATCACACAGTTTTTATAACATCTATAAATATTTATTTATCTACTCTAAATACTCTAAATGTACTGTCCCACCCAGCAACAAGTTGATATGCAACTGGAGGAAATGAACCGCAATCACTGATATCCTTTCTACAAAGAAAATGAAAAGGCAAAAAGACATTGTAGCTAAATGAAAGACTGGGCTCATGTGTTCTCCTCTGGGTGGCAAAGAAATGAGTCATTGCAGTTGGATTTGTCATGTGCCCAAAGGCAGCAAGAAGCATAATTACTTGGGATAACTGATCGTCTTATTTTGCACGGTCCATGATGAGCAAAAAGATCACTGTGCAGTTTATATGCCAGCATCACACATTCATGGAGGATTTAAACCCAGGTCGTCTTAGTTATTCTTTCCACTCCATCACATTGACATTGCTGGGCCCCTATATGATTTTCTTCCCAAGTGGAAGAATATGGCATGCAAGGGCAGCACTGATTTATAATATAAGCTCATTTATAAAATATTACAGAAGAGAATAGAAAACTATGAGCAAACTCAGATAACAAAATAATTTTTAAATGGTAGAAAGGCTTTTAGGGAAAATGCCATGGGACCAAACTAATTCAGGCCATCCTACTATTGATTAATTTGGAAAAATTTGTACTTTTGCTGATACTATACCGTAATTTAATTTCTTATCTCATTCCCCACTTTGATTTCAAAACTTTTCTTCTCTCCTCTTACTACAAATTGCACCTCCCCACCCCTTTACCTTCAGCAAGTGACCTGCCTTCCTATTTCACTGAAAATGCTGAGGTCATCTGATATGAACCCCTCTTTCTCCCTTTTCCATTTCTCAAACCTTAGCATCAGCATCCACTGTCTAAGAGATATCCCTTCTTCTCATTACTGATGATCCTTCTAGCAGTGTCTTTGAAGCCAAGTCCTTCTGCCTTCCCTGTGACCTTGTTCCTCCAGTAACCCCCTTATTCTCATTCATTTTTAATCTCTTCATCACTAATGGTTCCTTCCTGTTTGCCTACAAAAGCTCAGCTCTCCCCAATCTTAAAATTATCTTCTCTTAAATTTTATAGCCTATCTAGCTATCATATCATATATCACATTTCTCTGCCACATATCATGAAAAAGCTGTCTATACCTAATATTTCTACTTGCTAGTGTTCCCTGACCCACCAAGTATATACCAGTAAAGTGAGAGCAATGATCAAGAGTTGTAAAATCAGATTTTATCCTGTATAGTCCAATTGATTGACTAATATCAGTCAATAAGCATTTATTAAATGCTGTCTATGGGTCAAGTGCTGTTCTAGGCACTGGGACTACAAAGAAAGGCAATAACATTGTCCCTATCCTCAGGGAGTTTACATTTTAATGGGGAAGACAAGATGCAAATAACTACATGTTGTAGGGATGTCCCAAAGGACTTATTGCAAGTTGTACTATTCTGTATAATAGTGTAAATGGAAATAGCCTAAAGGGGAAAGCATCAGTAGCTATAAGGACCCAGAAAGCCACTGCAGAAGGTGGGCTTTGAGCTGTCTCATAGGGAGAAGGTGAAGGTGGAAAAGAATTCCAGGCATAGTGGCCAGTGGCAAGGACTCAGGAGTGTTGTGCAAGGAACAACAAATAGGCCAGTGTAGCTAGGTCATAGAGAAGGAGAAGAGAAATACAAGAAGCCTGAAAAGGCTTAAATGTCAAAAAGAGGATTTCATACTTGGTCCTGCAGATAATCAGGAGACTCTGGATTTTTATCAAGTAGCAATGTGATGTGATCAGACCTGCAATTTTTTTGGAGACAATCGGAGACTTGACCAAGGTCACACAGCTAGTAAGTGTCTGAGGTCAGAGTTGAACTCAGGTCCCCCTCACCCCAGGGCCAGTCCTCTACCCACTGCACCCTGGTTGCCCCATCCCGTGTGTGTGTGTGTGTGTGTGTGTGTGTGTGTGTGTGTGTGTGTTTTGTTTTAATTGCATGAGCATTCCGGATGGTAAAGTTTTTAGAGTTCATTGTATGCTGGGCCCTTCTCAATCCCTGATGTACTGACACAGGTCTTTCTCATAGCCTTCATATACATGCTATAATAAAACCCTTCATCGACTCTCACAGTATCTATACCTGTATTGCAGCTCTGCAAATTTGCACTTTGGAAATTGAGTAGAGGGTAGATTAAACTGGGGAGATACTTGAGTCAGGAAGACCAATTTTCTGAATCATGAGTCATCTTCCTGCTGGTGTTTAGAAGGACAATGTCCAGAGGGCACCAAGTGACAGGACTGGTTAATTGTCTTCCCCAAGGTGTATTAGCTAATAAGTGCCGCAATTGGGGTTGGAATACAGGTCTCCGAACTTTCAGCTCTCTCCAAAAAACGGTGATGAAAGCAGGCACTCATCTTTAGTTATTGCATTTCTTATTATGGGAACTAGATAGTTCTGGATATAAGGAAGTAGACCTATTCAATACTTCTCCAAAGTTATTTACTTACCTGTACTTGACATAAATCCATCCTGTAAATAGCTTTTTAATTATATCAATCATATCTCTAGATGGTCTTACAAATAACCTTTTTAAAAAATTTATAGGTTTTTTTTTTTAAGTTAAACTAAATGAGGCATGGAACATACCTATAATCCGTGATACTGGGGAAGTGAAGGCTAACAGATCTCTTACACTCAGGAGTTCTAAGCTATAGTGGGCTAGGCTGATGGCATGTCCACACTAATTCTGTCACTAGTATAGTGAGCCCTCAGGAGAGGGAGTCCACAAGGCTGCCTAAGGAGAAATGAAACAACCTGAGTCTGAAGTAGAGCTGGTCAAAGCTTCTATGTCAATCAGAGTGAAATCAGGCCATGAGTAGCCACTGAATTTACAGCCTAGATAAAATAAGGAGACATAGACTTTTTATTTTAAAAAAAATTAATGAAGTTCTAGAAATATTGTGTATGTTATATAAGAATATTCCTGAACATCTTACTTTTCACAAGCTTTTGCAGAGTTTGAGTGGTTCTTTCTACACTAAGCAAAGTGTGAAATGAATTCTTAATGTTAAATGTTTAAGGGAAGAGGAATGAATAAAAATACAAAAATATATTGATTAATTATATTCACTTCTATATTAAAGTATGTGCCAATTTCATACTTATGCTTGGAGGGAGTATTCAACTTTGCAGTCTCTTAAACTCAAACTGCTGTCAATATTCCTAAATTGTTAAGAAATAAAATCCTACCAGTTATAAAAGTTAATTTGAATTCCAAAATACATGCTTTTTATTCTTCTAAAACTTAATGGTCCAAGAGGAAATTTTGCTTATGCGTGAATGTAATGATTTTAAAATTGCCACTCTAGTCGGCTCAGTAATCTGTTTGTTCTTAATAGTCATTAAAGATCCCATGATGAAGCAGATTGCTTTGAAGTTTCTAAAAACTTTCTGCAAAGTTTCCCTTGATTGTATAAGGGGAAGAATTCCTTGATCCCTAAAGTTCATTTCCTGGGGAAGAGAAGCTACTTGCAAAGCAATTCAATAAACTGGCTTTCAGGTTTAGGTTAGGAATATCTCACCCCTTCTTTTCCATTCAAAGGATTGACCCTTGTGTAATGAAAAGATTCAATAGTTCTTATACATACACATGTATGAGAGGGACCTTATTATCAATTCCAGGTGTTTGCTTTTCTTGAAAAACAATCAAAACACAACACCCTACTTTTCCCGTGTTGTTATCCACACTTGGAAATTCACAATACATTTTTTTTAAGGCAGAGGGGAGAAAAAAAAACCTGTTTTACAGAAATCATACTACTTATGATATCCAGTCATGTGACACCTCTATACGGGCATATCAAAAGCCAAATAAGGGTTTTTTTTGAGTTGGATATGAAACTACATCCTTCGTATTTTGACATTTCCTTCAATCCAAGAGTTCCACTAAAAAAATATCCTAAATTACATAAATATCATTTAAAAAAATCTTTAAGAAGGAACACAATGTGCAGTTCAAATGAAAATGGAAGTTAACCTGATTCTAAAACAGGAGCCTTCCTTAGATTGCAGTAGAACCAAGTATCTCTTGAGAAGTCTAAAGCCCTTTAATCTTCATTCCTGTCATCTTGTACCTGACAAAGGTTTAAAATCTAAGTCAAAACTTTCCATAGAATGTAAATTCACTAACTTTCAAACATTATCATTTGAAGCCAGACCTACTATATTTCCACCATTCTCTGATATGACTAAGACAACATATACATTGAATTCTAATTTCAACATTTCTAATAGCTTAGCATTAAAAATAAGTAAATGAAACAAGAAAAAAAAGGTGCCTTCGTGATTTCTTTTTTTTGTCTTGACCTTTTGGATCACAAATCTGCCTACAGCAGTGTTCTTCAAAATCATGTCTCTTTTCATTAGATGAACCATTCCTCTAATCTTTGCCACAAGGAAGACTCCATGTGTGCAGATGAATGACATGCATCCGATGTTACAGTTTATGTTAAAAATAAGTAACAGATTTGTATTCAGTACAAATCTAACCTATAGAAAAGACCAGCTAAAACAGACTACCTATAATCTGGCTATGCTTTTATTAGTGCTTTATTAAACAAGTCTTTTAGCAAAGAAGATGTATTGAGAGAAAATTGCAAAAATTATTTGCTTTTATCGAATTGTCAATGTTCTATGCCTGCTCATATCTTCTATAATTTTGCCAGCTTCCCAAGAGATTGGTAAACCAATGGTCTTACTTTCATGACAAAATCAAGGCTCAGGGTGAGCTATTCTAAGCACAAAACTCATATCTCTGTATTTTGTAAAATGGTGGTACAGTTTCCAATCCCTACCCTCTCAACACTAAAGTTTAAAACATAAGATGATAAGAATTATGCTAAAGTACATGGTAAATATTTTTCCCCAGGGAGTTGAAACAAGTATTGATAATATGCCTTCCAGGTGTGTAAGCAACTAGTTGTTTTGTTTACTAAAAATATATCATTGTATGACAATATTCTTGCTAAATAACTTTCATCATCTCTTCACACGTAGTTCTGGAGGATATTTTAGTTCTCAATTTTTTCTTCATTTTTGTCATTTTGTTATTCAGAAATAATGATATAGTCATGTGAGATTCCTTATTGGCAACAATCAAAGCTTAACAGTAAAAACTGACTTGGTAATTCTACCAGAGCTATAACTAGTTTAGAACAAACAGGGCTTTTCCCCAGGAGACATCAAGGTAAAGGTACTTCATTCCTAGTTATGGCTCTGATCCTCCAAAAATAGTTTTTGTAGCTTCCTTAGTTACTTTTTAGAAATGAGCTCCAAGGCTTCTGCTTCCGGGAGCTAAGATGGCTGAGTAAAAAGGTGGTCACTCTCACCTTCCCCTATCAACCTCTGAAAACCCAGAAAATATCACCCCAGAAAAAACCCTGGAACAGCCGAACCAGAAGAAAGACAGGGTACAGCAGTGCAGTAGCCCAGGTAGCTAGAGGGATTAACGGGGAAAGGCCCCTCTTACCCTGGGGGAAGGGGAGCAGTACGGAACTGGGAGTGGCCCAGCCAGCTAGTGGAAAGACCCACTTTAGCACACCAGGAGGAGATTCTGGTGCCTTGGCATCCTACAGCAAAAGGGTCTCCCTCTGCCTCAGCAAAAATAAGGGAAGCAGCACTACAAAGGGCCCCAGGTGGATAAGCATCCGGCAGCATTCATCTGAAAGGAGCTGAAGAAAGCAACCTAGAGGTGCCAAAAAGTTCCAGCCTTGTTGATTCCAGCCCAACACCAGGTAAGCTGTCAGAACCCTACAGCCTCCAAATGCCAACCAAGAGGAGATCCTGAAGCCCTGGTGGTCGAGCAGGCAAACACCAACAGCTGTACCTCCGAGTGCCTCAGTGAGGGTGGGGTAACTGGTGGAAACCAGCTCAGAAAACCACCAGGTGCCTTGGCATTCTACAGCAAAGGAGTCTCCCAGTACCTCAACAGAAATAAGGGAGGCAGCACTGCAAGGGGCGCCAGGCAGATAAACACCTGGCAGCACCCATCTAGGAGGAGCTAAACAAAGCTAAAGGAAAGGAAAAGCAGGCAACCTAGATTTGCCTGAAAGTCCCAGCCTTGCTGATTCCAGCCCAACACCAGATAAGCTGCCAGAACCCTACAGCCTCCAATGGCCAACATAAGACACCCCAGCACACAAAGCCAGTGACCAAGACCTAGGCCCCCAACACAAGAAGCTTGGGTCAGTGCCCTCTGCTCCCCAGCAGGAGAGCTTAATCTCTTTAAAGGCCAGGGAATAAAGAAACATCATGAGTAAAAAGAAACGTACTATAGATTCCTATTATGAGAAGAGTGAAGATCAAGACAGAAATTCTGAAGAGGACAACACTGTCATCAAACCAACATCTGCAACATCAAAAGGGAATATGAACTGGGCTGAAGCCCAAAAAGCCTTCTTAGAAGAACTCAAGAAGGATTTTAAAAGTCAAATGAGAGAGGTAGAGGAGTCCTTTAAAAGTACAATTGGCCAATTGGAAAAAAAGTACACTGAAGAAGACAAGTCCCTAAAACACACAGTTGGCCAATTGGAAAAAAAGTACAATGAAGAAAATAAATCTCTTAAAAATACAATTGACCAATTGGAGAAGAAAGTACAAAATCTAACAGAAGAAAACAATATGTTAAAAATTAGAATTGAACAAATGGAAACTAATGACTCTATGAGAGAGCAAGAATCAGTCAAACAGAAACAAAAAAATGAAAAAATAGATGAAAACATAAAATACCTCATGGGTAAAACAGCTGACCTGGAAAATCGATCCAGGAGAGACAATTTAAAAATTATAGGCCTACCTGAAAGCCATGATAAAAAAAAGAGCCTGGATAATATCCTTCAGGAAATCATAAAGGAAAACTGCCCTGAAGTCCTAGAACCTGAAGGTAAAATAACTATAGAAAGAATTCATCGCTCCCCACCTGAAAGAGATCCCAAATTGAAAACGCCAAGGAATATAACAGCTAAATTCCAAAATTACCAGATAAAAGAGAAATTACTACAAGCAGCCAGAAAGAAACAATTTAAATATCATGGAACCACAGTCAGGATTACACAACACCTTGCAGTCTCTACATTAAAAGACCGTAGGGCATGGAACACGATATTCCATAATGCAAAGGAGCTTGGAATGCAGCCAAGGATTAACTACCCAGCAAAAATGAGTGTGATTTTTCAGGGAAGGAGACAGATACTCAACAAAATAGGGGACTTCCAAACGTTCCTGATAAAAAGACTAGAGCTCAACAAAAAATTTGATTTTCAAGTATAAGATTCAAGAGAGACATAAAAAGGTAAATGGGACAGAAAGATACAATATGTTGTTAATAAGGGCAAAATGTTTACATTCCTACAAGGGAAGATGACACTTGCAACTCTTGAGAACTGTATTGTTATTAAACCATGTTAAAGGAGTATACATAAAGGGGGTGGATATAAGTTGACTTTGATGTAATGATAAAAAAAAATTTAATTAAGTGGGTTAAATGGATCCAAGTAAGTGGATTAGTCTGAGCTAAGAAAATGTACTGAGAAAGGAGGAGGCAGACAAGGGTAAATTACATTACAGGAAAAGACACAAAAACCTATTAGAGCAGAAGGGAGGGGAATGAGCATTGTTTGAACCTTACTCTCACCAGATTTGGCTCAAGAAGGGAATAACATAATCAGGTATATAAATCTAATTTGTACTATAGGTAGTAGGAGGGGAAAGGGGAAAGGGGAAAGAAAAGGGAAAGGGATAATAGAAGGGAGGTGGGACCCAAGGAGGTGCTGGTCAAAAGCAAAACACTAGTGGGGGGGGGGAGGAGAAAGGAGAAAGAAAAGCATAAATGGGGGGGAAAAGGATGGAGAAAAAGACACAGATAGTAATCATAACTGTAAATGTAAATGGGATGAACTCTCCCATAAAACGGAAGCATATAGCAGATTGGATTAAAAACCATAATCCTACAATATGTTGTTTACAGGAAACACATTTGAAAAAGAGTGACACATCCAGGGTAAAGGTAAAAGGCTGGAGCAAAATATATTATGCTTCAGTTGAAGTAAAAAAAAGCAGGGGTAGCAATCCTGATCTCAGACAAAGCAAAAGCAAAAATAGATCTTATCAAAAGAGATAAGGAAGGAAACTACATCCTGCTAAAATGCACCATAGACAATGAAGTAATATCATTACTAAACATATATGCACCAAATGGTATAGCATCCACATTCTTAGAGGAGAAGTTCAGGGAGTTACAGGAAGAAATAGACAGCAAAACTATACTAGTGGGGGACCTCAACCTCTCCCTCTCTGAACTAGATAAATCTAACCACAAAATAAATAAGAAAGAAGTTAAGGAGGTGAATAGAACATTAAAAAAGGTATGACAGACTTGTGGAGAAAACCGAATGGGGATAGAAAGGAATATACTTTTTTCTTGGCAGTACATGGCACATACACAAAAATTGACCGTGTACTAGACCATAAAAACCTCACAATCCAATGCAGAAAGGCAGAAATATTAAATGCATCCTTTTCAGATCATGATGTAATAAAAATTATATGTAACAAAGGGCCATGGAAAGATAGACTAAAAAATAATTGGAAACTAAATAATCTAATCCTAAAAAATGATTGGGTCAAAGAACAAATCATAGAAACAATCAATAATTTCATTCAAGAGAATGACAATAATGAGACAGCATACCAAAACTTATGGGATGCAGCAAAAGCAGTTCTTAGGGGAAGTTTTATATCTCTAAATGCTTACATAAATAAAATAGAAAAAGAGGTGATCAATGAATTGGGCATACAACTAAAAAAACTAGAAAAAGAACAAATTAAAAATCCTCAACTAAACACCAAATTAGAAATATTGAAAACCAAAGGAAAAATTAAGAAAATTGAAATTAAAAAACTATTGAACTAATAAATAAAACTAAGAGCTGGTTTTATGAAAAAAACATAAAATAGATAAATCTTTGGTTAATCTAATTAAAAAAAGAAAGAAGAAAACCAAATTACTAGTATCAGGAACAAAAAGGGTGAAACTACCACCAAGGAAGAGGAAATTAAAACAACAATTAGGAATTATTTTGCCCAACTATATGCCAACAAATTTGACAATCTTAGTGAAATTGATATATTTTTACAAAAGTATAAATTGCCCAGATTAACAGAAGAGGAAGTAAAATACTTAAACAACCCCATCTCAGAAAAAGAAATTGAACAAGTCATTGATGAACTCCCTAGGAAAAAATCTCCAGGACCAGATGGATTTACATGTGAATTCTATCAAACATTTAAAGAACAATTAATTCCAATACTATATAAACTATTTGGTAAAATAGGTAAAGAAGGAATCTTACCAAATTCTTTTTATGATACAAATATGGTGCTGATACCTAAACCAGGAAGAGTCAAAACAGAGAAAGAAAATTATACACCAATTTCTCTAATGAATATAGATGCAAAAATTTTAAACAAAATATTAGCAAATAGATTACAGCAACTTATCACAAGAATAACACACTATGACCAGGTAGGATTTATACCAGGAGTGCAGGGCTGATTCAATGTAACAAAAACTATCAGCATAATCCATCATATCAACACCAAAACTAACAGAAACCCCATGATCATCTCAATAGATGAAGAAAACACTTTTGACAAAATACAACACCCATTCCTATTAAAAACACTAGAGAGCATAGGTATAAATGAAGTCTTCCTTAAAATAATAAATAGCATCTATCTAAAACCGTCATCAAGCATAATATGTAATGGGAACAAGCTAGAAGCATTTCCAATAAGATCGGGGCTGAAACAAGGATGTCCATTATCACCACTGTTATTCAACATAGTACTGGAAACATTAGATTTAGCAATAAGAGAAGAAAAAGACATTGAAGGCATTAGAATAGGCAAAGAAGAAACAAAGCTATCACTCTTTGCAGATGACATGATGTTATACTTAGAGAATCCCAGAAAATCAAGTAAAAAACTACTTGAAATAATAAACAACTTTAGCAAAGTTTCAGGCTATAAAATAAACCCACATAAATCACTGACATTTCTATATATTAGCAACAAAGCCCAACAGCAAGAGATAGAAAGAGAAATTCCATTTAAAATTACTGCAGACATTATAAAATATTTAGGAGTCTACTTCCCGAAACAAACCCAGGAACTCTATGAACACAATTACAAAACACTTTTCATGCAAATAAAATCAGATCTAAATAACTGGAAAAACATCAGTTGCTCATGGGTAGGCCAAGCTAATATAATAAAAATGACAATTCTACCTAAGCTAATTTACTTATTCAGTGCCATACCAATCAAACTACCAAAAAACTATTTTATAGAGTTAGAAAAAATAATAACAAGATTCATTTGGAAGAACAAAAGGTCCAGAATATCAAGAGAACTAATGAAAAGAAATGCAGGGGAAGGTGGCCTAGTCATTCCAGATCTTAAATTGTATTAAAAAGCAGCAATCATCAAAACTGCTTGGTACTGGCTAAGAAATAGAGGGGTGGATCAATGGAATAGGTTAAATATGCAAGACACAGTAGTCAATGACTATAGTTATATATTATTTGATAAACCCAAAGACCCCAACTTCTGGGATAAGAACCCACTCTTTGAAAAATACTGCTGGGAAAACTGGAAAAGAGTATGGCAGAAACTAGGCATAGACCAAAATCTCACACCGTATACCAAAATAAAGTCAAAATGGGTATATGATTTAGATATAAAGGCTGATACTATAAGCAAACTGAGAGAGCAAGAAATAGTTTACCTGTCAGATCTATGGAGAACAAAAGAATTCATGACCAAACAGGAGATAGAGAACATTACAAAAAGCAAAATAGATAATTTTTATTACATTAAATTGAAAAGATTTTGCACAAACAAAGCCAATGCAACTAAGATTAGAAGGAAGGTAGAAAATTGGGAAAGAATTTTTACAACCAGTCTCTCTGATAAGGGCCTCATTTCTAAAATATATGGAGAATTAAGTCAAATTTATAAGAATACAAGCCATTCCCCAATTGATAAGTGGTTAAAGAACATGAAAAGACAGTTCTCAGATGAAGAAATTAAAGCCATCTATAGTCATATGAAAAAATGCTCTAAATCACTATTGATTAGAGAAATGCAAATCAAAACAACTCTGAGGTACCGCATCATACCTATCAGAATGGCCAACATGACAAAACAGGAAAATGATAAATGTTGGAGAGGATGTGGTAAAATTGGAATACTAATGCATTGTTGGTAGAGTTGTGAAATGATCCAACCATTTTGGAGAGCAATTTGGAACTATGCCCAAAGGTCTATAAAAATGTGCATACCTTTGACCCAGCAATAGCACTTCTAGGGCTATACCCCAAAGAGATCACACAAACAGGAAAAGGACGTACATGTACAAAAATACTCATAGCAGCTCTTTTTGTGGTGGCAAAGAATTGGAAATTGAGAGGATGCCCATCAACTGGGGAATGACTGAGCAAGTTGTGGTATATGAATGTGATGGAATGCTATTGTGCTATAAGAAATGATGAACAGGCTGACTTCAGAAAAACCTGGAAAGACTTGTATGGTCTGATGCTCAGTGAAGTGAGCAGAACCAAGAGAATGTTGTACACAATAACAGCCACGTTGTGTGATGACTAATATTGATAAACTTAACCCTTCCTGGCAATACAAGGATCTAAGACATCTCCAGAGGCCTTGTGATGGAAAATGCTATCCACACCCAAAGAAAGAACTATGGAAGCTGAATTGTTATTTTTTTTCTCTTCTCTTGAGTTTTGTTTCCTCTTTCTGATGGTTCCTCCTATTGGTTTTAATTTCTACTTACAACATCACTAATGTGAAAATATGTTTAATATGAATGTAAATGTATAGCCTATATCAGATTGTGTGCCGTCTTGGGGAGGGTGGTGGGGAGGAAGGGGGAGAAAAATTTTAAACTCAAAAGCATATGGAAGTGATTATTGATAAATCAAAATAAATTAATAAAAAAAATTTAAAAAAAAAGAAATGAGCTCCAAGTAAGGAATTTTATGAGATGGCCTAGAGGGTGGGTCATTGTATATATTGTTTCCTTGGTTCTGTTTATTTCACTCTGATTTAGTTCATTTTAAATTCTTCCATGCTTGTCTACATTCATCATATTCATTGTTTCTTAACACACCGTACTATATTCTTTTACATTCATATACCACAATTTGGTTAGCCATTTCTCAAATCAGGTGTCATATACTTTGTTTACCACCAAAAAAAGCTGTTAAAAATATTTTGATGCATATGAAACCTTTATTTTTGTCAATGATCTCCTTGGGGTATCTGCATAGTAGTGGAATCTCTAGGTCAAAGGGTATGAGCATTTTAGCCAATTAACCCACATAATTTCAAAATGCTTTGCAGAATGATTGTGCTAGTTCAAAGCTTGACCAAAAATGCATTAGTGTATCTGTCTTTGCACAATCCATCCAAAATTATTAATTCTCTTATCTTGTCATTGTTGTCAACTTGTTGTGTGTGGAGGGATCTATATTTCTTGTATTATTTGATTTGCATTTCTCTTATTGTTAGTGATTTGGACTATTTCATATGGTTGTTAGTACTTTGTATTACTTCTTTTGAGAAGATACCTAATCCTAATAGGATCAAAGGATCTTAGATTTAGAGCTAAATGGGACCTTGGTCATCAGATCCAACCCCCTCTTTTTTTTCTCAAATGAAGAGACCCATAGTGGTTAAGTGAGTTACATAGGTTCACACAGCTAGCAAATGGATGAATTGGGATTTGAACTCAAGCCTTATTGAGTCCAAGTCCAACACTATTCATTATTCATTTATTATATCTTGGTCTGGTGTTGAAAATGAGTTGATCACCTGGCTTTGCATGGGACAAAAATAAATGCCTATACAACCTAATACAATAAAATATACTTAAAAAAAAACTTTACTTCCCAACCTTTAATTTTCATTTCTTCATTTCTTCAACAAATATTTATTACAGCATCTCACCAAAGCAAGGTGTGAGGGATACAAAAGTAAAAAATACTACATAGCCCAGATATTTCTCTCAATCTGCTTATAATCTGATGGAGTAAATGTAAATACACAAAAAATTATAATACAAAGATAAGATATAAGCCAACAGGAAATCAAAGCAAATTCCTATGAAATATTTAAGAAAGAAAAAGAAAAAGATCAGAAAAGGCTTCATAGAGGAGACAACACCTAATAAAAGCAGGAATTTCAATAGACTGAAATGAAAGGGTGAAGGAAGTCCATTCTAGGCCTGGGAGATATCTTGAGCAAAGGCTGAGAAATGGAAGAGGGCAGAATAAGAATGGAGTAGGATGGAGAGTAGCCCCATTCAGCTGGAACCTCCTCAAATACATAAACAATGTTTGTCAATGTCTTGAAAAACAGATTCAGTGATAGGATCTATACTTTATGTGATACAAATGGGAAGCCACTGAAAATTTATGCTATATGTAGAGGACTGACATGCTTAGAGGGACGGTATGAGGAAGAATAAGAAGGATGGATTGAAGCAGGAGTAGATAGACTCCATGCAATTATAGTAGCCCAGGAAAGACTAGTGGAAGGTTAATAGGAGTAGGATTTGATTGGAAGAAAGAAAGTTGTAAGACATATAGTGGAGGTAAAAATGAATTGGACAGAGCAACTGATTGAATATATGGGGTGAGGACACAGACAGGCATAGAGCTTGGAACAGCTGTGCCAGCATACCCTGAGGGAACATTCCCATTGTCTCTACTTTTTCCTTTCAGGGTAAGAACCAATTGGAATGACCTCCCAGGGTATACTGCCATATCAGTCCAGCAACCATGCCTTTGGGTGAGGAAGAGGGAAGAGTAAAAAGGGTTATCAGCCTGGTTGCCAATAGAAATTAAAAATTAGAGGAAAGGCAGGTCTTGGAGTAAAGATATTGAGTTCAATTTGGGATATTTTGAGGTCCTAGCCGGACATCCCATTGGTAAAATCAAGAAAGCAGTGGAGAAAAAAGGACTGAAGCCCTGGGAAGAGGCTAGTCATATATATATAGAACTGTAAATCATCTTCATAGAAATGAATGTTCTAGCTATAGAAATAGATGAGATCACCAAAGGTGAATATAACAGAAGAGAAGAGGGGCAAGGACAAAACCTTCAGAGACAATCATGTTTGAGGGACAAAAGGAAGATAAGGAGCCAGTGAAGAAAACAAAAGGCATTTTCATCAATGTAGAAGAACCAGAGGAAAGTATTGTTGTGGAAGCTAAGGGAAAAAAAATCAAAACAAGAAAGGACTATGTATGATGGAAGCAGGGAAAGAGTTTTTAAAAAGAAAGGAATGATCTACAGTGTCAAAAACTGGATGAAATCAAAGTGTATGGGGACCGGAAAAATGTCAATTGGTTGACTTTCCCTTGTAAAACACTGGTGGAATGGAAGGAACACCATATTAGAGGGCAACAGACCTATAGTAGATTCCATATCTCCTCTGCCACTTATTAGATAGGTGACCTTGGATGAGTTACCCTATCTGGACCTCATTAGTCTCATTTGTAAAATGGGGATTTTTTACTTGTTCAGGATCCAAATACTCTGACAATCAGAAAACAAAAGCTTCTTATCTTCTCTGTATGCCTGTGATTTCTCTCCATTTTTTCTGGTGATCATGATGCTCGGGACTCAGCATCTAGGATAGCAAATCTGTCTAGGACTTCGGACAACCAGAAGACACAAACATACTGAGATTATTCTGTGAGGATCAGTACTAGACCCAGAGCTCTCACCCTCCTGGCTATTCAAGGGTGCCTGCCCACTTTCCACATAGTACAAAATAGGTCCCACACATCTGCACTCACTCAGGGCTAGTCTGGCTACACCCAGACGTGGAAGTGATTCTGAGAAGCTTTTCCCCCTGACACCCTCTCACCTACTTTACAGGCCTAAAATGAACACACTCTCCTCCCCCACCCTCACCCCCATACCCTTCCTAGTTTTCTCTCCTTTCCTCGCACTTCAGAGCCTCTGAGTTCTATTTACACAACACTAACAACTCAGCCATAGCCTCCCAGGGGATGGGCTCACCAGCCTCCTCTACTACCAACCATCTACATATCACTTGAAATTCCGCTATAGCCTAGGGTAATTAACCATAGCTGTTTCCCTTCCTACCCCACCTCACGACCATCAGGGAATCATTTCCCAACATTTCTATGGAATCATTTCTAACTCCTTTCCTCCTGATTTGGGTATATTTATCAGCACAAATTTTGATGAAAGCTCCCTTTACTAATTTCACTTTTTAGTGGCATTAATTAAAGACTATATGTGGCCGGAAGGGAATACAAAACCTTCCTAACATGCAAGGCCTTCCACAATTTGATGCTACCCCACTATTCCAATCTGATTCTGCACCCCCTCCAGACACACTAGACTACTTCCTGTTCCTAGTGAATACTTGAAATTTCCTCCCCCCACCCCCACCATGATTTTGAACAGAGGCCACCTAGGATAGTCGTCAGAATGCCAGACTTTGAGTCAGAAGACCTGAGTTCTATTCCAACATCTGACACTTACTAGCTACATGACCCTGGGCATATGTTTTAGGAGTTTTCTGCACTCCAGGAAATCCCAATTGTTCACATGTTCATGAAACTTTCATCAAACTGTTTAAGTTTGAAATACCTTCTGACTCTCCATCCACTTAATTCCTGCCCCTCTAAATTTAGTCCAACTTGTAAATCCAACACAAATTCCTCTAGGGAGTCTTCTCTGATCAATCCCCTTCCCAAATCAGTAATGACCTCCCTTCTACCACCCCTCAAATGGTACTTTGCACCTCTATAATGTACTTGCCTTTTATTCTGCCATAGGTTGCCCTGGCCAAAAAATTCATCACCTACTAGTCATCCCTATAAGAACAAGGTTGGTCCTTGGAGAAAAGATTCAGTCTATTCCTTGAAACCATGCCAGCTTGCTATCGTAGAAACCTGCCAGACTTATACTCAGTTAGCCTGGCCGTGAACAACCCAGGGTCAGGTCCAGACCACTATGAGGCATCTCACAGGGAATTTTGTGTCATAATTTCTTAAGTATGCCTTGTATCATCCTGTTACACTGTAAGTTTCATAAGATTTCTCCCAGCTCCCAGTACAATTCTCTGCAGCAGATAAGTGATTAATACCTGTTTGTTGAATTGAATTGAACTAAGCTTTAAAAAAAAAATCTAAGGTTCTGTGTTTGGAGGTCATTCTAATTTAAAGCAACTGAAAGACCTCCAGTTTCATTTTCAGTTATATTGATATTTTCCAAGTGGCTCTTTTTATTTTTTTGTACAATATCCTTGAAACTACATGCTTTTCAACATTCTTTGCATTCCTTAACTAGGTTCAGGGACTGGCTTCAGGACCAGCGCTCATTAGCATTCGACTGCCAGCAAATAACATTCTCTTTCTTTCTTTCTTTCTTTCTTTCTTTCTTTCTTTCTTTCTTTCTTTCTTTCTTTCTTTCTTTCAGCACCAGTATTATATTCCTTCATGAGCTCTTCAAGAACAAGATTCAAGGTGGAAAACATGTTATCCTGATTTGCATGACCTACTAAAGCAAGTATAGGGAACCGGCTATATTGAGTAATAAACAGGTTATTTATTAAATTGCATAATGAAATTGACCTTCCATGTCTAATCATCAATGACCACAAGACCACATCCTTTTGCTTGAATGTATTCTTTTTACTATGATTTTAAAAAGCTGAAGACCTTTAAAAAGAAAAAAAATCCAGCAATTTCTCCACAAAGTGCCAGAAATGGTTATGAGTGAATTAGCTATAGCACTGAAAGACCTATAATTGGCAGAATGGGGCATTTTTTCAAAGCACTAGAATGATTCACTAAAATTTTAGAATTAATTGTACTGTACCATTGTACCATTCCCTAAATATGACTATCCATCTCTTAGACCATAAACTTGTAGAATATTCAAGTAGGAAAAGACTAAAGAGAAAACCTAATCCATTTTGCAGATGGGAAAACTAAGGACCAGTGAAGTTAAGTGATTTACTTTGATGTTTAAGGGATGTATAAGAACCTCCACTTTAAATTCTGCTCAGATGGGCAAAAGCTCCAAATTATACTGGTCTGGTGGTTAAAGGTTACTAAAATATTTCTCTTTCATATAGATCAGGAGCCGGAAGGGAAATTAGAAGCTATTATTCCAACATTCTCATTATATAGATGGAGAAACTATGGCTCCATCTGGTCAAGTTACTTGCCCCAGGTCACACAGGTAATAAGTGTGACCTGCAGCTCCAAGCTCATTTGCATAAGACTCTTCTCAATGTTCAGTGCTTGTATACTTGGCAGAGTTAGCAAAAGCTTGAGGGAAAAGAAAGATTCTGGTTTTCTAGCTTCCAGGTTAGAGAAGGAAGACTCATGATTCTAGAGCAGAGGTGGGGAACCTGCAGCTTTGAGGCTGCATGTAGTCTCTAGGATGAAGGTTCGCCACCCCCTCTAGACTTTATGTCCCTGAAGGGAGAGAAAGACTCTGGGAAGAAGCTGACCCATAGAGGACCTGGCACCTCAGTCTTGATCCCAGCTTGCTACATTAAAGACTTTGGGGAATTTCCTCTTACGTGAGACCTTGGACTTTGGGTTGAGCTGAGATATTTCATTCCCAATGAGAGAGTTCATTCACTCTGTGTATTATTCTCATCCATATACCCTTTCTTTGATTTTTGTTTGCTTATGTATTGGATAAAAGAGTTCATTTGACTATTTGCTATGTGTATTCTGTGTGGAACTGGTATTTGGTGGGAAGAGAATCAGGCATTGGATAAATAGCTTTGTACACTATCCCTTTAAAGGATCGTGATCAAGAGCTTGAATCTAGTCAAGCTTGGTTACTTGGTTACTAGGTCACAACTTGAACCTAATAATTATTTCCTTTAGATTAACAATATGGGGATGGCAGGGAGGACAGATAGATAAAATTCTAGACTAGCACTCTTCCTCTGAGAGCAAAATGGCCAGCCCCTGGCATCAATCTCCTGCCTCCCCTCCTAGTATGAGTCAGTGTTCTTTGGAAAAAATCGGGTGGAGGAAACTTTAGAGATATCTATTTTTAGATATTTAGATATTTAGAGATATCTTTAGAGATATCTATCACTGCAAGTTACATTTAGTAACATGGACAAACATCACATACATGGGCAACACAAACACAGCACACATATAACCCCACCTTACATGAGCATCAGAGGCAGGATTCGAACTCAAAAGAAATCTAGTCTTTTCTTTATACAGCTAAGGAAACAGGCTCAAGGACATTCAGTGACTTTCCCAAGGTCACACAGATAATAAACATTACATGAAGAATTTGAAGCCAACTCTTTGATTCCTGAGTCAATGCTGCTCCATCCAGCTCAAACACCCTCTCCTTCAAAGAGCTTTTCCCGCAAGAATGCCCACAAGAAGTTATCTCCCTCCTAGAGACGCTTAATAAAAAGTATTTAATTGAATTCAAATGCGTCATAAGAAATGATAATGCAGCTATTCATAAATTAAAGTATTGTTACTGAACAACCATCTGCAGAAAGCATACTGTGAGTGGTTTTCACCCATTGTAGAAATGAATTTGTGTTGGTCTATCTATATTTTCTTATCTACTCTCCTCTGGAGTTCATTCACTGATTTATTAATTCAACAAGCATTTACTAAGTAGCTCCTGTTTGCCAGACATGGTGCTAGGCACCAGAGAGTTTCAGAAAGAAAATGAAATAGTCCTTGCTCTCAAATTACGTACAGTTTTATTGAGGTAACAACATACATTTGTACAAGTTATGCCAGGCTAGGAACAAAGAAATGCTAACTGGAATTTGTAGAGATTGATATGGTATCTAAGTTAACCAGTATGGTATCTAAATGAACACATTTTTTTTCCTGATAAATAGAGGATCAGAGAGTCTGAAAGGGACTTTATGGATCAGTGGATCAAAGACTTGGAGTTGAAAGGGACTTTTGAGGTCATCTAGTCCAACTCTGATTTTTTAGATAAGAAAAATGAGGCAAGGGCTACTAATTTCACAGCAAAAAGTTCTTTCCAATACACCATGCTGCCTCCCACGACATGCAATTTTCTATAGTTTCATTTGTTTATAGTAATAATAATAGCAACCAGCATTTATATAGTGTTTGAAGGCTTGTGAAGTGATGTGCACATATTACCTCATTTGATTTTCACAACAAAAACTAGAAAGTAGGTACTATTTTTATTCCCATTTTACCGATAAGGGAACTGAGACTGAGAGAGGTTAAGTAACTTGCACAGGATCATGCAGCTAGTAAGTAGCTGAGGTGGGATTTGAATTCCA
The DNA here is from genome assembly GCF_900497805.2 of Vombatus ursinus. Taxonomy (NCBI): domain Eukaryota; kingdom Metazoa; phylum Chordata; class Mammalia; order Diprotodontia; family Vombatidae; genus Vombatus; species Vombatus ursinus. The sequence goes on from NW_020948983.1 coordinate 5,899,602, forward strand.
GTCTTCCTGACTACCAAGTCCAGTACTTTCACCCACTGTGCCATCTAGCTACCATTAGCTATATATAATTAGTAGAAAGATCACTGGAATAGGGGCCAGGAGAAACCTACCTTCAAATTCCAGCTCTCACACTAGCGTGTAGTACCCTGGGCATGTCTCAACTTCTTGGACCCTTAGTTTCCCCATCTATAAAATAGAAATATAAATATCAGTAGTACCTACCTCAAAGAGCTGTTATGAATAAAGTGTTTTATAAACCTTAAAATTCTATATAAATTTGAGTTATAATCATTATTATTATTAATGATCTCTATAAATGAGAACATTTTAGAAAACATCCAACTAGAATTTATTATTATGGTTCTAGATTTTCCTAGAATCAGCTAAGTATTTTAAGTCCAATTTTAACTGGATGAAACAGATTGGTGAAAAATGAAGTGTGAATTAGAATTACCTGAGCTCTCTCTGCCCCCCCCCATTATCATAGAAAATTGAAATAGTGCTAGTTCTTTAAGGCTTATCAAGTCTGACCTGAGAGAACCTACAACAGCTACTTAAAAAATGGTATTTTATAAATAGTATAAGTTTAATATATAATTGTTGCATACTACCAATTAGTGGAGAACTCATACTAAGCTAATGGAAGTCTCATCAGAGCCTGCTCAATTAAAATGATAATTAAAATACTTTCATTTCCAATTTATGATGGTAGGTTAACTATTTATGATATTTGGGCTCTTTGCCCTCTCCCACTTTTCATCCCCAACACACTCTTCTTTCTTAATTTGTGTTCTCTGATTAAACAGCATTTATTCCCTACAAGTATTTATTGGGTTTTTTGTTTTGTTTTTTTTTTTGGCTAGGCAATGGGGTTAAGTGACTTGCCCAGGGTCACACAGCTAGTAAGTGTTACGTGTCTGAGGCTGGATTTGAACTCAGGTCCTCCTGACTCCAGAGCTGGTGCTCTATCCACTATGCCACCTGGCTGCCCCCATCCCTACAAGTATTTATTTAGTTCTGCACATAGGTGGTCCATCAATTTAGAGTATCTCTCTGGAATGGTCATTTCATGCATGACTGAAAAGAGTGAGACTCATTGTATTTCAAGTACTTTCACCTCTTCCAAGTGCAGAGAGGCCTTATAAGTTCCATAACTTTGAATATCTTTATGACTCAGATGATCACTGTTACAGGAAAGCCAAGCTAGAACATTACAGTTTAAAAGTGACCTTTTATTATCATTTGTTATATAAATAGACAACATGGTAGGGGTGGGAAACCTGCAGCCTTGAGGCCACATGTGGTCTTCTATGTCCTCAAGCATGGTCCTTAAGGGACCACATGTGGCCTCAAGGCCACAGATTCCCCACTCCTGAGTTGGTAGAAGCTTGCCTTGAAGCCAGAAGAACCTGGCTTTAAGCCTTGCCTTGGACACACCCTGGCTGTATGACTCTTGCAGGTTATTTAATCTCTCCATGTTCTAGGTGACTTTTTAAGACTATAAATTGTAGAGGAAGTGCTGACCTTCACTGATGGAGAGGATTTCCTCACCTGGGAGTTCCTTATATCAACCAAATCACAAGCTCAGACTTTATTACTCTCTTGTTATAAACATGACAATTCATTCACGTAGGACTTCAAGGTTTCAAAAATAATTACTTCCTTGACAACAACCCCATGACATATGCCTAGTCTTCCCATTCTTCATTTTGTATTATTTCAAGAGAATTAAGATGGTAGAGTCAAAAAGCCTCAGTTCACGTCCTAGCTCTACCTCTTATAAACTGGGTGGTCATGAGCAATCACTTGACACCTCTGAGCTTCAGTTTACCCTGCAGAAAAATGCAGACAATCATACTTGCAATATTACCTCATAAAGTTGTTGTAAGAAATATATATATAATTCACACACACACACACACACACACACACACACACACACACACACACACACACACACTGAAGCCCTATCTGAAAGTAAGCTGTTATTTTGATTAGAAGGAAGCAATCAGACATAGAAAAAAGTGCTTGAAGGGCTATAGACCTGACTCAGGCTGTTTTTCTATTCTTATCCTCCTGCATTTGGCACCATTCTAAAAAATAAAAACAACAACAAAAATCTATGCCGTCTAAAAAGGTCCTAGGGCATTTGCAATAGGCCCCTCTGATATTTCACTAGACAACATATATGATTGACTCAATAAGAGGTAAATTCTCTCTCTTTAGGAGGGAGGGGCATCTGCAGTCAGGTTTCTTTCACTCTTCCAGGTCCCTGCAGGAATGCTGCCATCTCATTTAAAATGTCATGAATGCTGCAGTTGAATTAAAAACTGCAACTCTGGCAACCCTTTGCGCAGACCTTTCTATTCTGTTCCCCGTAGAGGATGCATTACCTTTTCTAGTGGACCAGTTCGATCTAAAGTTTCAGATGCAAAGCAGCAAGGGCAAAAATACTGCCTTGTCTCAATATGCTAAAATGTTAAGAGAGCAAGATTTATGAATGTGGTGTCTACATGGAGGTCCATTATGAGGGGGAGGGAGGGAGGGAAGAGACCCTATCCTTGATGTTATTTAATAGACGTAAAGAGGGCAGGGAAGCATAAAACTCCTTTCGTGAGCCATCGCTGCACTTAAGCAGTATGTTCTCAGTAGAGAGCATTTTCAATTGCTTTGCTCTTCCTTGCTTCAGTCATCGAAGATCTGTCTGCTCAGCAGGAACTTGAAGTACAAAACCTTTTCCAAAGAGCAGGATGTAGAGAACTAAGTGGCTCAGGGGAGTGCAGTCCAAACCTAAATCAAAAGTCATTACAATTATTTGAAAGCTATTTGGAAACCTGCAACAAGCTGCTAGAATCCACCTACCCAGTTGGTCAACAGGTAGACTCACCAGCAACATTACATCCATAAAGCTGGTTAATAGTTTACACCAAAAGGTCATGGATTAGATGAGTCACAGATCAACTGGAGTCAGTTCCATAGATTAGGTGAAGTCCAATCCAAGCCATACTGCTCCCTTCAGTGAGCCATAATGCACATTAGATACTCAAAAAAATATGTCTTCATTGGATTAGATTAGCATCATCACCAACTAACATTTATTGACTATTTATGGTCCTAGGATAAGTTCTCCAGGGTTTAATCTAAAAAAGATTCATTTTCCATGACAGCTGTGTGAAGAATGAATTGGAAAGGGTAGAGATTTGAAGAAGGAAGACCACCTAGAACACATTGCAATGCTCTTATTGAGAGGGGATGAAGGCCTGAAGTAGGTGGTGGTCATGAAAGTGAAGGGGAGAAAAGTGCAAGAGATGTAGAAGTAGAATCAAGAAGATATGGCAGCTGAATGGATATGGGGAGGAAGAGAGGGAAGTAACACATCACAGATGACTCCAAGATTGCAAACCTGAGTGACCGTAAGGATAGTGTTTACCTCCATAGAAGGAAGGGTGGATTTTGGAAGAAAAATACCAAGTTTCATTTTGAATGTGTTGAGTTTGAAATGCCACTGGGACATACAGTTTGAAATGCAGGTGATACAGGATGAAATGTGAGATAGAGATAATGGATTACAAAAGGCAGAGAAAATTCCTAAGATCTTATTTCACTTCTTTTTTTCTTTGTGAAGGAAAACTATCTTCAGATTAGGAAAGTCAGAACAAAAATGATAAATAGGGAATTGAAATGCAAAATAATTAAGGAAGTCGGAAGCAAGTACCAAGTGGCCCTTAACATAATTTAATTCAATTCAACATTTATTAATCAACTAACTTGTTAAAGACCCAGAACTATGTAAGATGATAAGACAAAAAAAATAGTCCCTGACCTTAAGGTGCTTATATTCTATTAGCTTCAAGTATACTACGTAAAAAGTTCAAGTCACCAAGCCTGGATGAGCTGTATCAGAGCGTAATTGTGTGGGGGGAACCTCAAAATGTAGAACCACTGTTAATGATTGAAAGATGTCTGCTCTTGATAGAGGTAAGAAATGAGGTGCAGAATTTGTATGAAGGTCAAATGTGTTTGTTATATCACTTGGTTTTGCTTAATTTTTGTTATCGTTACCGATATTATTACAAAGGAGGATTCTGAGGTGGGATATATCAGAAATTGTTATTGTTAGGGGCAGCTAAGTGGTGTAGTGGATAGAGCACTGGCCCTGGAGTCAGGAGGACCTGAGTTCAAATCTGGCCTCAGACAAGTAAAACTTACTAGCTGTGTGACCCTGGGCAAGTCACTTAACTCCGTTGCCTAGCCAAAAACAAACAAGCAAAAAAAAAAAAGAAATTGTTATTGTTCAGTCATTTTGGTCATATCCGACTCTTTATGACCCCATTTTGGAGATTTCTTGGCAAAGATACTGAAGTGGTTTGCCATTTCCTTGTCCATCTCATTTTACAGATGAAAAAACTGAGGCACACAGGGTTAAGTGACTTGCCCAGGGTTACACAGGCAGTAAGTGTCTGAGGCCAGATTTGAACTCAGGAAGATGAGTCTTCCTAATTCCAAGCCCAGTGCTCTGTCCACTGCATCAACTTACGGCCCATATCAGAAACTACTGTGATGCAAAAATAAAAGACATTAATAAAACAAATAAAAAAGAAGGGCTATGTTACAAATTTCTGTTCTCCAAACTCAATTGACCCTTCACTACAGCAAGGTAGTCATTTGATTCCTCCCTAATTCATTTCCTATCTCACTTCCCACACAGGCTATATCAAGCTTTCTCATCCTTCCTTAAACCTCTCACACTCTCAGCTGAGAATCTTGCTTATTACTTCACTGAAAAAATCAAGACCATTTGATGTGATCCCCCACTTCTCCCTTTCTCTTTGTCCCAAAACCTCTTGACATCACTTCCCCCTCTATCAGAAATCATCAACCTCTGGTTCCTTCCCTACTGGATACTTCCCTACTGATTTCAAATATGCCCAAGTCTCCCCGATCCTTAAAAAAACCATCACGAGGCTGAACAAATTATGGTATATGAGTATAATGGAACAATATTGTACTATAAGAAATTATGAAAGGGATAGTTTCAAAAAAAACTGGGAAAACTCATACAAACCAATGCAAAGTAAGGAGAAGCAGGAGCACAATTTATACAACAAAATAACAGTATTGTAAAGACAAACAACTTTAAAATACTCAAGAACTATGATCAACATAATGACCAACCGCAATCCAGAACACTGATGATGAAGTAGATTACCCATTTCCTGACAGAGAGGCAACGGACTAAGAATGAAAATTGAGACATATTTTTTGGATATCACCAGTATGGAGGAATTCCTGTTTATTTCCCTAATGCATATGTGTTGTGAGCACTTTGAGTTTTTTTTTTTTCTTTTTCCTCCAGTAGAGAAGGGGGAGGGAGAAAGCAAACAGATTTTTCTTATTTTTTAAAAATATTTCAGGTGTGGTGACGTAGACATGTAATCCCTGCTAGGGGAGTTGGAGGGTGGGGCAAGGATGAGGCTGGTGGATCACTCGAGCTCAGGAGTTCTGAGGTACAGTGAGGCTAAAGTCGATCAAGCAACTATACTAAATCTGGAATAATATGGTAAGCTACTGGGAGTGTGTGTTTGGAGTAGAGTTGGCTGCCTAAGGGGGAGTGAACCAACCCAGGTTACGAGATGGTCAAAGCTTCCATGCCAGTTATCAGTGGGATCCAGTCTGTCGAGAAGCCTCTCCATTGTACATCTAGACCTAGTCTCAAAACAAATTTTAAAAATTAAAAAATTTTAAACTAACACTAACTCAACTATCCCTCAAATTGTTGTCCTATGTCTCTCCTAATTTGTTCAGCTAAATTCTTTTTTTAAAAACTGTCTGTATTCACTGTCTTCACTTCCTCTCCTTTGACTCCTCAGTCTTTTGCAACTTGTGTTTTAACCTTATCAATCAACTATAGCTGCTCCCTCTGTTACTAATTGCCAAATTTGGTGTTTTTCACCCTCAATAGTCATCCTTTTCAACCCATGTGCTGTATTTGACACTATTGACCACCTTCTCCTCTAAAAAAATTATTCTTCTTTGGGTTTGGGGGACATTTCTCCTACTTCTCTTCTCCCTGTTTGAGAGTCTCTTTTGTTAGCTCATCATTCATACGCAAGTTACACTGTTCCTCTAAGATCCTTTTTATATGAAGCAAGGTGGTGATGAAAAAGGCAAAAAATATTTTGTGTAAAGGGAAATATTCATATTAACTTTCAAATGGTGTAAGATATTACTGTGGTTATAGATGAACATTTTGATACCTAATCAGAATAGAAAGAAGTTTGTTTTAATATACCACTAATATATGTATATGAAGAAACAGCGATTTCGGACAGGATTTGGATGATTCTAGAGGGAAAATTATTTGAGATATAAATATGAAGATTCAGATTTCCTTGTGAACAACATGGAGTGATGCCATACTTGTTTGAGAATGGTTTAATGTTATAAAGAGGCAGAGAGAAACCTTTTATTTATTAAAAACTAGAGAAATGATTACAAATAAACAGTTTTAAAGTCATCAAAGAGAAGGATGTTGAGGACTTCTGTAAGAATGATGGGTATTCCTCAACTAATTTGCATATAATAGTTTAATAACTACAGAAGGTAAAACTAAAATGAGAAAATTATATAAACATTTGGAGACTGAGATGTGATTTTAAAAAGGACTATCAATTTGATAGGGGAATTTTGAGAGCTGTGACTTTTTAAGCAAGAGTCAAGAGGCTCTCACTCAAGTAATTAAAGGCAATATAAATGAATCTGACTGGGGAGAATTGAAGACCCAGCATGGGGCCTGAAAAAAATCTGCTCTGTTGGAACTGCTTAAGGTAAAAGCAGCCAGCTGATAGAAGGCTTCAGCTGTCTGACTCCTTATTGGTTGAAAAGAGAACTGACTTCATTGGCCAAGAGCTCCAGAGACAGCTATTACTGTTTAGTACCCACTCCTGTCGGAGAGAAGTGAAGCATCTCACAAGGTTCTGTTCCTCTCTCCTCCCCCCCCCCCAACTTGAGAAGAAAAAACAGAAGAGTTTGGTTTTTGTTTGGTTGGTTTTCTGGGGGTTTTTTGTTTGGGTTTTTTTCTTCTGATGCGCTAGTTTAAAGAGTCAGCTTGAACTTGGATGCTGTGAGCTCAATGTGATTGGACAATACAGCATCTGGGTGAGTGAATAAATGAGCCTACTGGTGGAGCCCAGAGCCCAGAGATGACCAGTTTGATGAGCTTTTCAGTTCTCTAGCTTAAAGAGAACTGCTATTAACATTAAGAGCTAACACTTTCTATAAACACTGTTTTAAGGGTAATGATTAATTGCAAGGGTTTGTAAATGATATTTTAAGTATAAATGAGAAGAATACTTTCCTAAGTGAAGAGTTGTGAGGCTCAACAGTCAAGTGATAAGCAGAGAAGTAGTTTCATGAAGTGCAGACATTCCTGAATGGATCAATAATATTGAAACCTAGAGTTCACAGTTGCAAGTTACCCTAAGCACATGAGTTTTCCTCCCTCGTGTTCTTCCCTAACAGAATCCTGCAAATGTGTACCCATTCTTCACCATAGATAATTGAGTACATTTGTGGGACAGTGTCACAAGTGAATATCTGTAATATTATTATTTCTTTTGCTTTATTGTTAGGCAAGTGGTTATAATTAAGATCTCACATATCATTATTGTGAGTGACTGGTTTCGTAAACATTATGCATATACTACATATTGCCTTGTGAGTGGCTAGTTATGTAGACAGAAAATGCATTGCCATGGTGCTCAAGAGCTAGATTGGGGATTGGGGAATGTATGTCCCCTCAACAGAGTTGTGGTGGTAGTCTGACTCTGGAAACTCTGATCTGTGAGTGTGAGAAGATGTTAGAGTGATTGAGTCAAACCCAGAGTGACATTTTAACAAACCTAGGTGAAAGGGTTAAGGCCCCTGCTTACACGGTATGGATTTTGTCTATGCCTACCATGTAAGACACCAACAAAACCACTTTTGCCACATTACACTTTTATCATCATCCTAACCTACCCTGTTCTTTTCTCTTCTCTTTCTAGGTAAACTCATTAGCCTAAATGAGTTATTAGCCTAGCTTAAACTCATGGGCCTAAATATCATCTCTAGGTAGATGACACTCTCTCTCTCTCTCTCTCTCACACACACACACACACACACACACACACACTGTCCTGCCTCTCCCAAGCTTCAGTCCTGAATGTCCAATTAAACATTTCAAACTGAATGTCCTGTAGAAATCTCAAACATAGTATGTCCAATACTGGACATTATCTTTTCCCTTCCCCTCTTCTAAATTTCCCTAATTTTGTTAAAAGTAGCACCATCATTCCAGTATCCCAAGTTCATAGCCTTGGTTTTATCCTTGACTCCTGGCTCTCCCTCACCCCACTTATCCAATCTGTTGCCAAAACTTCTACCACTACATGTGACATATTTGATCCCTTCTCTCCACTCTACCACCTTAGTTCAGGTCCCCATCACCTTTCTGCTAGATTATTACATTTGGCCTCCTAATTGGTCTCCCTGTCTCAAGTATCTCTCTGCTACAATTTATCCTACACATTGTGGCCAAAGTAATTTTCCTTAAGCACAGATCTCACCATATGACTCCCCTACTCAATCAATCCTAGTGGCTTCCTATTGCCTCTGGGGTAAAATGATCCTCTGGACAGTTCATAAAGCCCTTCACAACCTACCTCCAACCTATCTTTCCAGCTTCATTGGATGTTAATCCCCCTATCACATTCTACGATCCAGCCAAACTGGTTTTTTCTTTGTTCCCCATATAACACTTTATGTCTTGTTTCTAGGCCTCTCTATTGACTGTCCCATATGCCTAGAATTCATTTCTTCCGAAGCTCCACCTCATAGAGTCCCTTTCTTTGTTTAAGGTGCAGCATAGGCACCATCCTCTACGGGAAGCCTTCCTTGATCCCTACAACTGCTAGTAACCTCCCTCCCAAATTACTTTCTATTTAATTAATTTGCATTAATGTACATTTATTTACTTTTACTCATACTGTATGCATTTATATAGGTACTTGTTGCCTTCCCCATTAGAATCCATGTTCCTTATGAGTAGTGATTGTTGATTCATTGTATTTATATTCCCAATTTCCCACACAGTATCTGCCATATCTTTGACTTCATAAATGCTAGTTGATTGATTGAAAATAAAATACAAATCCAGGTTCTATGAGATTGGATTGGGTGGGACAATATTCCAATTTCCAATAAAGGGGAAAGGATGATGTGTCCAAACTATAAGCTAAGCTTTACTTCAATGACCTGGGAAAATTCTGGAAGCCTATATTAAAGTGATGGTTTATGAACATTTAGAAAGTGAAATAATGATCCCTAAGAACCAGCATTACTTTATCAAGAGCAGGTCATGCCAGAACAGCTTCATTTCCTTTTTTGACAGGATAATTATATTGGTAGATCATGGAAATGCTGTTCTCACAGTATACTTGGTTTTCAGCAAGGCATTTTACAAAGTTTTCATGATATCCTTTTGGATAGAATTGAAAGTTGCAGTCTAGATGATTACGCAGTTTGATGGATTTGGAACTGGTTGAATGACCAGACCCAAAGAGTAATGAATAATGTAATTGATATCAACCCAGAGTGAGGGCTAGTGTAATGATCCAGAGACCTGATCTATCCTTGGTCCTGTGCTGTTCAAAGGTTACTTGGATAAAAACATAGATGGAATACTTATCAAAACTGCGGATAAAACAAAGTTGGAAGGGATAGCAAGCATATGGGACCACGGAGTAAAGATACAAAATAATCTTGACAAACTAGAACGACTGGGCCATATCAAAGAAGGGTAAGTGTAATGTCCAATTATTCATGGGTTCTAACAATCAATTATGCAAGTACAAAAATGGGAAAAAACATAGCTGAAAACACCTTGTGTGCAAGAGTTAAGGGCAAACAAAGGACTGCAATCCCAACACAAGTTAGCAGTATGACATGGCAGGCCCTCAAGGCCAATGTAATTTGAGGCTGCATTTGTAGAAATAGAGCATCCAGAACAAGAAAGGCGATTGTCCTGTTGTACTCTCTCCTAATCAGGCCATACAGACCGCTATGTTCATTTCTGGGTACCACACTGTCAAAAGGGCTTAGGAAGGACCTGATTACTGCAAGTCTTCAAGCAAAGGCTAGATATTGATTAGTTAGGGTTGTTGTGGAAGGGATCCCTGTTCAGGTGTGAGTTGGATTAGATAACCTCTGAGGTCTCTTCCATGTAAGTTTCTGTAATTGCTATGATAATTGGAGAACAAGTCTTAAAAATCTGAATATGTTTGTAATATTTAGGTGGAACTATATTTAGGGATAGGCAAATTATTGTTCTTGCTATCCTAAATCAATGTCATTATGAAGACAACTTTATCAGATCATTCATTCATTTATTACTTCTAAGCTCAAGACATTTTACTAAAGTAATACAAAGATGGGAAAAGATATTGTATCTCTCCCCAAGAAGGTTATGGATTCATATTTACTGCACTTTAAATACTTCAGGGAACTGGGATCCGGTCAGTGTGAGTATTCCTTCCACCAAATCAGTTGACAAATTTGTTTTGATTTAATAGTCTTTGAGAGTTTCTGTGGTCAAAAATTCCATTACCCTACAGCTCAGGTAACATATAAAATCAGAGAATCTCAGATTAGAAGGGAACCCAGGAATCATCTCCACCCCTGATTCTAGTCCAAATTCTACATGAATAAGAATTCCCCCCACAAGATATCCATTTGCTTGAAGATTCCCATGGAGGGAGAACCCACTACCTCTCAACACAATATATTCCACTTTGTGATAGCCCTAATTGTTAAGAATTGTCATCACTTGCTCCATGAAGCCTTTACCTATTCCCCTCCCCCAGCTAATAGTACCTTTTCCTTCTTCAAATATTCCTAGAACACTCCCCCCATTTCTCTTTTGTTCCTCTCACTCCTATCCTATTTTATACATATCTCTGTTCATATTGTACCATTTAATAGCTCCCTGAGGACAGGCACTATTTTGTTTTTGTCTTTGTATCTCTAGTTCTCAGTAAAGTGCCTAAAATACTTAATTCAGCAAATTTATTAAGTATCTATGATCAATTAATATACAAGTTTTATTAAATGGCTATTGCTATAGTCTCCAAGCACAATACTAGGTGTTGGGAACACAAAGACAAAAACAAGTTACAGCTTCCAGTAACTTACATAAGGATAAGGAAACACAGAACAGCTTGAGGAAGGAAAGAAAATTAATGTCCGAATCAAGAGGTGACTCCTTAGCAAAGAATTGGAGGAAACCAAGGATTCTCAAAAGTGGAAGTGAGAAAAGAATATTCTCAATCAAAATTTAATGAAATTGTAGAACCTAGTGAGAAACTGCTCAAACTTAGCTAGATAATAATATGTTGTTCAGCCTTTCTGGCTTAGTCAGACATGCTAAAGCTAATACTCTAATGGCAAAGTTTTCAAGAATCCAAGATAACCTTGAGGCCATTATGAAGAATCAGAGATCTTTATGGTCCAGGAAGTTAAATATATACATAAATAAGTATAATACAAAATAAAATGTACTAAGTACTTAAGAGAGGGAGTATGAGAGTTCAGTGGATAAAAAAATTACTTCTGATGGGGTAGGCATTCCATCATGGAAAAGGTGGTGTTTGAGTTGGGCTTTAAAGGGGAGGTAGGATTTCAACAGGCAGAGATGAGGGGATATAGCATTCAGAAATGGGACATGTCCAAGGAATAGTCCAATGTTGCTGCAGCGTTGTGTATATGGAGAATAGTATGAGATAAGCCTGGAAAAGAAATTTGAAACCATTGTGTAGACCTTGAACACCAGCTCAAGGACTTTTTACTTTGCACATAGTAGGCATTTAATAAATGTTTGTTGAGGTGAATTATTGAATTGAACTTTATTCAGTATGCACTAGAAATGATACATTATTCTTCTGTGGAATACAGCCAATAAATATCTGCTCAATTTAAATTATTAGTATATGACATCATGAATAATGAAATAACTATTTAATCCTGCTAAAAATCCAGGTTCTGTCTTTGATAGAAAGCATATCAAAAATTCATCTCATTTCCAATTTTTCATAAAAGCATGAGGTCTATAAAAGAGAGAAATTTCTATTTCTTATGCTATTATCAGTTTTCCCATCTTTTCAATATTTAATTTGAGTGACTTTCACTTTTACCATATGGTATGATTCTGTTATGGCTGTTCCTACCTTATATCAATACATCAGAGTAATCCTGAAACACCGAGAGGTTAATATATGAATCAGTTTTGCAAGATTGGTTTCAATGACAACTGTTCTCTGACTGTTCTCCCATCTAGCTATATAGCTACATATATATGTGTGTATATGCATATATGTGATAAATCTATCTAAATATATTCCAAAAAATCATGTACAAAAACAGTGTGGTGAGGCTGAAAGAGCCATGGACTTGCAATCTGAAGGTCTGGAGTTCAAATCATGGTTCTCTCTCCTACTAGCCATGGAACCTCAAAGGAATCACAACCTCTCTGAACTTCATTGTCCTCTTCTATAAAACAGGCACAATAGATTATATGCCTGTTTCACAAGATTGTTGTTATTATTAAATGAATTTATGTATATGAAAGACTTTGTAATCATAAAATGCTATAGACTATAATAATAATAATAATAGTCATCATTTATATAGGGCATTGAGATTCACAAAATGCTTTATAAATATTATTTTACCCTCTCAACTACCCTCGGAAGTAGGTACCATTATTATTCCCATTTTAGAGATGAGGAAACTGAGACAGATAGTAGTTGAGTGACTTGATCAGAATGTCTGAGTAGAGATTTGAACTTTTGACTCCAGGATCAGCACTCTATCCACTATGCCACCTAATTGCCTTATTATCAAGTACTGTCAACTATCCAGTATTATCACCACCATCAGTAGATTCCTAGATACTGAGCTATTCTTACCTTTGTGAAGATTCAAAATATTGTCCTGAAGAAAATGTTTTAATTACTTTTAAAATCATATGGTGTGGTAAAATGAGTACTGGATTAAGCGTTGAACATTCGGATTTACAGGTTCAAAGATTTAGAGCTAAGAAAGACTTTGAAGATCTTCTAGTTCAACCTCTTTATTGAAGAGATAAGAAAACTGAGGACTGGGGTAGGTCATACAGTAAGTATCTGAGGGGGGATTTGAACCCAAGTCTGATTCCAAATTCAGCATTCCATCCACTACACAAGCTGCCACTAATTCATTCTATGACCTTAAAGAAGACACTAACCCTTCTCTGTGTCTCAGTTTCCCCATCTGTAAATTGAGCCCAGATGAACTGAGGTCCACTCTAGTGCTAATATTCTATAAATCTCCATATATAGTACAGAAGCAAACTGATTTTCATTCCAAGTGATCAACATTTCTATTTATGCCAATAAAACATTTTGAAAGTGTCCTGTATCCATGGTATTCTCTCAACTATTAGTATTTGCATTTGGACCTTTGTGGGTGTTATGAAATACATCAAGCCATCCCATCTGCTTGTTCCCTCCACAGTGGAAGAAGAAGTTGCAGGATAACAATTACACTGGGTCCAGCAATTCTCACTTCATCCACCATTAAAATAAGAACTGGCATTTATTGAGATCGTGCTTTCAAGTTTGTTAAGCTCCTTACAAAGATGCTCTCACTTAAGTCTCACAAACACCCCATGTAATATTTTTTAAAAGCATTTATTAAGTGCCTACACTGTGCTAAGTGTTTTACAAAAATTATCTCATTTAGCCCTTTTTGATAAGTATTTCAAATAATATTATTCTCATTTTGCAGATGAGGAAACTCGGGTTCAGAGAAGTTATGTGATTTGTCCATGGTCACACAGCTAATGAGTGTCAGAGGCAGGACTTGAAGTTAGGTCTTCCAACTCCAAATCCAGCATTCTACCTTCTATCCCATTATGCTCCATTGGAACGGTCATATTTAAGAAGTCTAAGCGGAAACGGTAACATTTTAAAGAACCATTTACCTTGAGCATTAATGCACTGCAAGGGATACAGATCCCTGTTTGGAATATGGACAGCATCCAAACTTGCTCTGTATCTCTACACTGAGGCCAAAATGCTCCTTTATTTCAGTCAGCTGTCTGTGAGCCACCTGGAGCTGATAGGAGCCATTAGCCTTGCTACTTTGTCCCTTCTAAGTGCAGATGTTTATGATTTTGTTATTCTTGTTTATGGAATTAAAGAAATGCAATTCATCTCCAAATAAAGTGTTCATGTGCAAAAAGTCCCTAAGTAAAGCTTGTTTCCTAATAAAGACTGGCAAAGCACCCTGAGGAGAAAGCTGCCAAATGTGCATTTCTAAATCAACACAATTCACATCTCCACAGCCTAGCACACACGCAGACCTGACTCTGAGGGAGCTGGTGCTGACTGGTCTGACTTCTCACTATCTCTTACCCTCCTTCAAAAAAAAAAAAAACTCTACTAAAAATAGCATCAATCACAGCAAAAGACCTCAGCCAAGATGGCCACTTTTAAACTTCCTTTATATATGAGATTTTAGATGATAAGAGACACTTCTAGGTTGTAGTTCCTTTATGTACTGCTTTTCTCAGATAAGTTCTCTATTTTCATCAATGTTGCATTCAACTTGATAGCCAGTTCCTTAACTAGAATACTGCTAGTCTTTCCTTCTCAGGGTATATTTCCCACTCTCTCCTCTCTACCCTATATTCACCCCATCACACACACACACACACACACGTGAAACTTATTTAGGATACAGGAAAACAGCAATTCAAATTTAGCACTGAACAGAACTTTAGATATCATAGATAAAATTTTTCCATTTTATAGATTAAGAAAATGAGGCCCCAAAAGCAGTAATTAAAAATGCACGTGCACATGCACATGCTCACATGCACATACACACACCCCACACCTTGTGAGTGTCAAAGTGGAAATCCAAACAGGCTTCCTTTCTATTTAAGCATTCCATCCAATTCTACCATTCTTCTTATTCATTCATCAAAACGTGAAGCTCTTCCAAACATTTCCAGGGAATAATGTGACGCTTCCCCAATTTACCAAACCAGCTCATAGGCAATGCCGAAACAGAGCAGACTCCACAGGGGACCTTTGGACAATGCCCATTTCAGTGCTCTGTATGACTCCGTGACATTTTCAGAGAGCTTATCAGGGTTCCCAGTAATTGAAAGAACAGTCAGGCAATTGTTTTCCAGCCAGAACAAATTTCAGTTTCTATCACAAAATCTTAGGGTTGAAAGAACCTAACAGTCCATCGGGTTGTTGTTGTTGTTGTTGTTTGTTCTTTGTTCTCAAAGAGGACCATGACATCAGGAAGATGATGCCATGACTTACAAGTGAACTGGATTTAAGTGAGGAAGGGCTGTACGAGCTCACCAGCCTCACCGTCTCCTCCAGAGCCATCTAGCTCCAGCAGCAAGATATAGATCAGGACAATTGGAGATGGCCCCCAAATGCTATTTTTAAGTATAAAAGAGAAGAGCATTTTCCTAAGTGGAGAATGGTGAGGCTTAACAGTCAAGTGGTAAGCAGAGTAGTTTCATGGGGCACAAACATTCCTGAATGGATCAATAATATTGAAACCTAGAGTTTACAGTTGCAAGTACCCTAAGCACATGAGTTTTCCTCCCTTGTGTGCTTTCCTGACAGATTCCTGCAAATGTGTACCCATTCTTCACCATAGATATTGAGTACATTGGTGGGACAGTGTTACAAATGAATATCTATAGTATTATTTCTTTTGCTTTATTATTAGGTAAATGGTTATATTTAAGATCTAAAGTATTGTTATTGTGAGTGACTGGTTGTGTAAATAGCATGCATATGCTCTATATTGCCTTGTGAGTGGCTGGTTATAGAGACAGAACGCGTATCCCTACAAGAAGACAAGAAGTTGGAATTCTCTTTATAACTTCTCCCACAGATCTATCCTCAGTTTTAAAACCTTCAGTGACAAGGAAATCACTAAACTCCAAAGTGTCTCATTTCATTTTTGGAGAGCTCTGATTATTAGGACATTCTTCATTATACTGAGGTAGAATCTGCCTTCCCATAACTTCCTCCCATGGGGAGGGGGGTGGGAGAGAGAGAGGAGAGAGAGAGAGCATGAGCTGGAGTTGTGCTCAGACTCATGGGTGGGGTAGAGTAAAGTAGAGTTAGAAGAGCTGGTCCTGTTGGTCACAAACACTTCATAGCAGAAGCCCTTGAAAACTGAGAAATCAATTTCTCTTTAATAGTGTTCTGTTATGTGGAGTGGTTACCCTTGCCTCAGAATTGGCAACTGTTTGATCACTCTGATAAGACCCTGAATTGATGTAGTCCATTATTTTATCTGATTCATCCTCACAACTGTCAGGGGGAAATAGGACTTTATCATCGTCCCCATTATCTATGAGCAATTGGTAGCACTGAAAATTACTTGCCGGGAGTCATAATGTTAGCTAATATTAGCAGATATTTATATAGCCCTTACTATGTGCCAGGCACTGTGCTAAGCACTTTACAATTATTACTTCTTTCTATCCTGTTGACACCCCTGGGAGGTAGGTGCTATTGTTATCCTCATTTTACGGGTGAAGAAACTGAGACAAATGGGTTAAGTGACTTGCTCACAGTCACACAGCTAGAATGTGTCTGAGATTTGATTTGCACTCAGGTGTCCTTGACTCCAGGCTTGGCACTTCATCCACTGCAGGGCCTAACTACCCCTTAAACTAAGTGACAAAATGAATGTCAAAACCCATCTTTCTGCCCTTCAGTTCTGTCTTCTGCCTAGAAGATATCAGTTACTGCTTTAGAGTTAGATGCTAAGACCTCTTTTCTAGAATCTAAATGAGGCAACCCTATAGGGTACATTGTCATACTTCTGGTCACACTCTCATTTCTCTGGTATTGCCTTACTGTTTTGCTTTCCAAAAAGTAACCAGATTCCTAGTGCAGCAATTACTTTCTATCAACCACTCCAGGCCAAGAGGATTTGCAAGGAGGGTATACCTCTATTTTCCATGGCTGCAATTATTTACGTGCACAAATAATTGTGCCCATAATTGGCTAATGGAGAGTGCAATCGGCTGCATGTGGGCATAATTAGCCACTTGCCCCTCATTTGGAAGGTACAATTACCAGAGCAGACAATCTTACGTCTGCAGATAATTGCACATTCAGGAGAGAAAGCCTGGAAGGAAACACAATCCTTAATTACTTTTAACTTAGTTGTTATTTCCAGAAAGGGTTTTCAAGGAAAACACATTTAAAAAAAAAAATAAAAATCCGCTTGGTTCATGTGACAAATAAGAGATCTTTTAATCTCAAGTGAGGATTTAGGTAACAGGGCCAAGGTAAGAATGAGGTAGATAGAGCCCATTAGAAAAAAAATTCGATCAAAATCTCCCAACCCAGAAAAAAAAGCCATGCTGAAGAAATCAACCTGGCTGGACACTCAAAGGGAGCTCACCTAGCGGTCAGCCATCTGCCTGCACCCACAATCATGTTCAATCACATTGTTTTCTGCTACTGTTTAAGTCTTCTTCTGGCTTGGGCCCTTTTAAAATTTCTCTCAATCCTCTGTGCTGTGGATTGTGTGGCCTGGTACAGTCAATTATTTTGTACTCTACTGGAAGTGGGTCATTGAAGACACTTTAACAACACTTTTTATCTGGGAATGTCCACAGAATCACAAGTTCAGAATACATCTCTGTGCGGTTTTTCAGAAACCTTTGATGACAGAAATTTGACAATCCAGAATCTTTTATTCAGTTATGAACCCTTGATTCTCGTGTGTGCAGCAACACAAACCTTTTACCACTCTCCCACTCAGCCACACAAAAATACACTTGTCAACAGCAGATTCTAAAAATATATGTCACATGGGAGCATAAAGAATGTTGAAAAGAAGAAAACATGGATTTACTTTTTAGGAACAAATATGCTGAGTTCTTTGGGGTTTTTTTAAGGAGCCCCCCCCATCTCCTGATAACCAAATCTTGCTGTTCAATTAGGGGGTTCTTTTGCTAACCCCCTTACAATACTCTAAGGCATTTAACTGTTTGCCTGTACACTTCAATTGATTTCTTCATATACACTGCCCTGCCTCCCCAACTAAACTGTGAGCTGTTCACTGAGAACAGGGATGAACGGTGTCTAATATTTCTCCATATTCTCCCCACCCAGTGCAGTATCTGACACACAGTAGTTCCTCAAATAGTATGACAGAATTGAATTCTGGTACTAGCTCGTTCCAAATTATGGAACTTTGACTGATGAAGTAGTTTGGGCCTGTTACCTTATCTAAAATAAGGGTGTTAGATGACCCCAAAGGTCCCTTCTAACTCTGAAATTCTGTGAAAGGAGAGAGGGAGGCAGGGAAAAATGAGTCTTTATGAGTACTCATGTTTTAGCAAGCAATGCGTCTCATTTTCCTCTTCTGCAAAAGAGGTTCAGACTTGTACTGTAGTTGCAAAAGGAGATTCTTACTTTGGGCAAGGTATATTGGTTATGCTCTGAAAAATTAATACCAGTAATACAGCTGTCAATCAAGAGTTTGCCGAGTATTAGGTTTTTTTACCTCTACGATCTCTCTCAAATCCATCCTTTTCTCTCCTCCTCCAAAGCCTCTCTCAAACTCTCCTCACCTGTAATACTGACAGCCTTCTAATCGAAGGCCTGGTTTCTAGTCTCTCCCCTCTCTAATTCATGCTCCAAACTGCCGACATAATCTTCCTAAAGAAAAAAATCTGACCTTGTCACTCTCCTGCTGCAAAACCTTCAAGAATCTAGTACCTCTAAGGCAGAGATTCTTAACCTTTGTCGTCTGTCACGAACCCCTTTCAGCAGTCTGGAGAACTCAGTGGGCTCCTTCTCAGAATAACATTTACCAATGCATAAAATACAAAGGATTTCAAAGGAAACCAATTATGCTGAAATACAGTTATTAAAATATTAAAACAAACAAGTCAAGTTAAGAACTTCTGCTCCAGAATAAAATAGAAACTCCTAGGCTTAGCATTTAAAGACTTTCACATTATGGTTTCAGCTTTCTTTTCCAGGCCTATTTCACATTACTCCCCTTCATGTACTCTGCATTCCAGCCAAACTGGCCTACCGTCTGTTCCCAAATGCAGCATACCATCTCCCACCTCCATGCCTTTGTATAGGCTGCCCTTGGGTTTGGAAGGCACTCCCTCACCTACACAGCTTAAAATCATTAGCTCCCTTCAAGGCTCAGCTCATGTGAAACTTTTTATGGCAAGTCTTTCCTCATCACTCTAGTTGTTAATAAATACTCTCTTCTCTTCAAGTAATCATGTATATGTGTAAGTGTTTACATATTATATCCTATCCCTCTATAAAATGTAAATTCTTAATTAAATGTAAACTCTGAGAGAGTTTTAAAATTGTCTTTTTATTCCCAGTGCTTAGAGTGAGGTCTTCTAACTAGTAGGTGCTAAATAAATGCTTGTTGAATTAGAAATCATCAAACATTGAACTCCTGCTATGTGTAATGCATTATGCTGGGGATGGGAAGGAATTTAAGGAGAAAAAAAAACATACAAATGAAAAAATGACTCAAAATACTTCCATGAATCTGATCTGGTTACTGCAGACCCACCATTCAACCCGCCCAAGCCCATTTCATTCTATTGTCATTCTGACATCAATAGCTCTCAATATCAGATCATAAATACTATTGACAACTAAGTGATATAGTTCATCAGTTCTAAAATTCAGAGGTGGAAAAGTTGTATAGAGGCTAGGGTAGGATCAGTGAAGATCTCATAAAGGTGAGTTAATATGTAAGCCTTGAAGAATAAATTTAAGAATTAAGAACTTAAATATAGCTAAAGAAGAAGAAGGAGAAGGTATGCCAGGTGTAGGCGATGGCAAGGTAAGGAGGTAGATCAGCTCAGCCAAAATGGAGGTTTCCTCACAGGGAAATATGTCGTGGGAAAGAAAGTTGGAAAGATAGCTTAGGGCTAGATGGTGAAGAGCCTTGAAATCCAGATCGAGAACAAGGATTTAAAACCACTCACCAAAGGGGAGCAAGGACACTGGACCTTGTCCTCTGCTAACACTATGAGTTAGTCAAATATATAAGATCAAAAAGGAAGGGGGTGGCCTTTCTAACACTTCCTAGGAGCATTAACCTTCTAAGAGAGTCAAAGATCACTGGATATTGTTATTAGTATGGAGGACTTTTAGACTCTGAAGAGAAGTTGGAGTCACCATGGAGGGAGGAGAATTATACCAATTGTTTATGGACCACTGTGGATCCTTCATGTGTTTTCTCTATTGTTTATGGGCTCCCATGAGTCTTTGACATTTGCTGCATTTTCTTGGGGGTGAAATAGAGACTATCCTGTACTGATTTAAAAAACAAACAAAAAAGCAACAAACAAAAAGAAAGACAGATTTTATCTAGTAGGCAATGGAGAGCCATTGAAAAATGTAGAGCAGGCTGATGACATGATGATCTAGTATTTTAGTAAGCTTAATCTGGCAACACTTGGTAGGATAGCTTATAGGGAGACCAGTTAGTAATGTGCTGTAGTCCAACTGTGAGGTGAAAAGAGTGTGAATTTAATGGGGAGAGGGGAATAAAAGAAAAGAAGGGATGCAAAAGGCATTAGGAAGAAAATAATGATACAACCTTGACAACTAATTGACTGTGAGAGGTAAGGAAAACAGTTAAAGACTAAGGTCTTGAGGCTGTATAATTAAACAGGTGAGTAGAGTTTACACAGAGTGAGAAAGTTATGAGGATTACAAGCTCATCCTTGGGGTAACCTAGCTCAAAAGGAAATGATGGCATGGGGTGTGGAGGGGTAAGGAGAAATAGGCATGGAACTAATAGGAACATGGAACTCTTTGCAGTCAAGATGGTTTTTAACCACCTTTCTTGGGTCTCCAAGGGTAAAGGAAGATTACGTTTTCCTAAAGTACAGATTTAACATCCCTCACTACCCTCTCAACATACTCTACTGGCTCCTATTACTTCTAGGAAGAAATACAAATTCATCTGTTAGTCATTTAAAGTCCTTCAAAACCTGATCCCAAACTTCCTTTTCCAACCTTCATGTACATTACTCTTCTTCAGGTACGCCTTGATCCAATCAAACTGGCCTTCTTATATTTCCTCAAAAATGGCACTTGACTTCCCATCTCCATACTTGGAATATACACCCTCCGTACTTCCACCTTTCAGAATCCCTAGTCTCCTTCAAGATTTAGTTCAAGCACCACCTTCTACAAGAGACCTTTCCTGAGCCCTCCAGAGGCTAATGTCCTCTTAATCCAAATCACCACGTAGCTGTTTTGTATGGTTATGTGTTGTCTCTCCCTGCATAACATGAGTTCCCTAAGGACAATGACTCCTTCACTTTTGCCTACAAGTATAGTAGCATGATCTAGGGCCCCTCAACACAATAATGTCTCCACTTTACCTTCAGGAGTTAAGCAGTCAATGCTTTCCTTCTCTTACCCTACAGAAGCCAACCACTTTCCAGATTGAAACCATTATCATTCTTGAATATTAAAACATTCTGAATGAGCAAGAAATGGCTCATTATTATTTTCTTGATGGCAATTATGAAATCTGTAGCCATATTTCATTAGAAAAATAGGATTTTAGTATTATTATCACATTTACCTAACCCCATTTTATTAAGGAAGAAACTAAGGCTTAGAGAAGTAGCTGGAAGACCGAGGTTACGCAACTAGATAGTGGCCAAACCAGGACTAGAACCTAGATTGTCTGGTTTCTAGTTCAGTGATTTTTCTATTACACCACTGAGAGAATCTAGTCAAGCTTGGTTCCTTTCCCCACACACAGAAACAGCCAGAGTGACTGGTAAACCCATAGACATAGTCATCAAGGGGGAAAAAATGGCACCAGACTAAATATATACTCCTATCTGGCCTATTTCTTTTTTTTTTCTTTTTTTTCTTTTTTTGGTGAGGCAATCAGGGTTAATTGACTTGCCCAGGGTCACACAGGCAGTAAGTGTCAAGTTGGCCTATTTCTTAATGGAATAGTCTAAGGTATCTGGTATTAGCCTTTATTGTTTTATAGCATCTGAGTTCTACCTCACGTATGAAAGCTACTGCAGATTCACAATACCTTGTGGGGGGCATCCACTCAAAAATATTGGTCCTAAACCCCCACCAATGAGTTTATTTTTCTTTGGCCAACTAGAAGATATATTAGTTCAAAACAAAACACATTTGATCAAACAGCAGAACAAAGTTGCATAAATTATTTCCTCCATACAAAAAGATACGTTTTCACACGGTTACCATAACAACAATGGGGAAGAGAACACATACGGAGAATGCACATGACCAGATAGTATACATGGAAGGTCAAGTCAAGTCAACAAGCATTCATTAAGTGCCTACTGTAAGCTGATTAGAGGGATATGTATGGCCAAAGAAATGTGTGGCCAGTGCAACTGATAACTTTGATGCTTTAGAACTTGTGATTTCTCTGGTGATATAATTGTGCCGCTCTCTGTATGGTATCTCCATTGAGGACATGACCTCTCTTCCTACCTGCTGCTCATAAATTGTCATGCAGCTCCTTCACTGAGCTGCTGGTCTCTCCCACCATCTTGGTTTATCTGTAGGTTCTTGGCTACAATATAGCTGCCACCAGCTGACCTTCAGCTATAACATAACTTCTTCCTGATAGGGAAAAAGCCGTTTAATTTGTACAAATATCTTTAATTCATGATATAAACCACATTTTGTCAACTAACTACAGAAGCCCTTAGACCTTTTTTTCCCCTTAGACTTTTTAAAGTCTGTCTTTTGATCCTTTTCTCTAGCTACCAGTCAGCACTTTCTCAGTCTAAACATTTATTTGAGTGTAATATCAAATTATTTTAATTACTATCATAAGCCTGTCCCATTAGCTAAATCATTCTGGAACTCCACTTAGCAAAACTCCAAAAACTCTAGGTGAAGATGAAAGGAAAGTCTTCTTAACTCCCATAAAGACCCTGGTTTCCATGCAGAGCAACTCAAGCGCAAAATTCAAAGAGGGTTGAATGGAGCTAGTGAAACTGCCAACCTGTGGCCTACCTATCCATCTTCCACACCAGCTCCCAACCGAAATCACTGTATTCCCTACAGAAGCATTGAAAATGGTACTACCTCCCCTTGTTTGTCTAAAGTATAAAAATAATAGTAGTAGTATTTATATGGCTCTGAGGCTTACAAAATACTATATATTTTAACTCTTTTAATCCTCACAACAACTCTGAGAGGTAGGTTCTATTTATTATCCCTATTATACAGAATACATGTCCCTGGTTAGCAAATTGTCACTCATGGTTAGTCTGCAGTCATCTTCTTGTTGGACCTCACATGTGCCATGGCATGTCCTAAAATCAGGACAAAAGGAACTTGGGTAACTGTTAGAGACTGGCATATGTACCCTTACTGTAGTCTTTGCTTTGATAGCAATACATTATAAGTAGGCAATTTCCCTGTGAATCTGAGTTCTGTGTCTATTTCCTAAATCCTAAAATCTCATTCATTAAATCTTGTCACAACCATTTTGAATCCCTGTAACCCATCTAACATTTCTAGTATGTTTTCATCTGAGAATCAATCAACAGGTATTGCTCTATACCATTCTCTGTGCTTGGTGTTGAAGACACAAAGACAAAAAGCAAATATCCCTGCCCTCAAAAAGCTTAAGTTTGTTGGGAGAGACAAAACATGTGCCTCTGTAGCTACATACAGAATGAACACAAGGCAATCTTTGAGGATGAACGCAGCTGGTGGAATGCGTAGATGAGAACAATTTGTTCCAACAGCCATGCAGGAGGCTGAAGCAAGACCTATGGAGTGCTTAGGGCACTGCCGGGCCTCAAAGACACCAGGGTCATCCGCTGTATCCTACGCCATCGCCAATCTTCCTAACTTTTGTACTGTCATTGGACTTAGATGACTTGGGGAAGAGAGAGTAAGGGTAACGACTTCATGCAATTCTGCCTCACTTATATCCAATTCACGCACAAGTCATCACCCTTGATGTCACTGATCCTTTACAAAAACTGACAAACAACAACAACTAGCGACTTGGGAGGAACAAGAAAGGATTTACGCTTAAGCTGAGTTTAAGAGACAGGAGGGAAAGCATTCCAGACTGCCATCTATCACTTATAGTTTATTTCCTGCTATATTATTTTTAAAAATTAAGATAGTCTTTCTTCCCCCTTAAAAAAACCTTTTAAAGAAATAGGTTTTTCCTTGTGCTCAGTCCTCTCTGAGATTGGACTATTTCTCTCCCCTTATAATTTTTCCACCCAATTTACATGATACATACTGAAATCTACCGAATTTGCTAATGTTTGGCTTCAGCCAGAGACTTTTTAATGTGACTTTAAATATGTTCTTTTTAGGAAATTCCTTATTGCCCAGTTACACCACTCTCCTAAATCATCTCAGCCCTGAACTGGGTACCAAAACTGATACATCCATTCCTTGTGAGAGGCAAATCATAACTATTACCTGTTTTTAATTAAAAATCTTCCCTGAAGTGCTTACTACAACAGTAATGTATCTTAAGGATGCTTCCAATAAAAGACCAATTCATACTGTTTGGTGTCATTATGTGAGCTAGAACATTTGAGAGGAGAGTGAAGGGAGACAGATAAAAGGTAGGGTAGGAGAAAGAGACCTGGCCTTAGAATCAGAAGATAATAATAGTAATAGTAATAATAATAACGATAATAGCATTTATATAGTGTTTTAAGGTTTACAGAGCACTTTGCATATTAACTCATTTGATGTTAACTCACTGAATAATAATATTAATAGCTCACATTTATATAGTGCATACAGTGCAGGCACTGTGCCAAGGGCTTTACAAGTATTATCTCATTTGAATAAAGTATAGTGTAATAGAAAGAGCATTAAATTCAAAGTGAATGCAATCAGTTTCAAATCCTAGCTCCATTCTCAGTGTAACCTTGAATATAGTACTTAATTTTCTGGACCTCAGCTTCCTGATCTGTAAAATGAAGGGTCTGGACTAAGTGCAAACTAAGTCCAGGATTATGATCCTAAATTCTATGACCCTTTGTCTCAGCTTGGGGAGAAGACAGTAAACTCCAGTGGAAAGAGCACAGGCTCTAGGCAGAAGACCCCTCTGAGTTCAGATCCCAATGCGTGTACTAAGCACCTGTGTGATGTTGGCCAGGTCACTTACCTCCACGAGCCTCATCATGGACTAGATTGCCTCTGAAGTCTCTTCCACAGGTCTAAATCCATGATTCTATGGAAAAACAAACAAAACAAAAACCCTAAGCCCCAGCTGGGCTAAAGTTACATCTTAGCCATTTACTAACTGCATAAGCTTGAACAAGACGCTTTACTACCATTCACAGCCTCTGCTTTCTTATACATAAAATGAAAGTAAGTCAAGCCAACATTATTTATTTAGTGCCTGCTGTGTGCAGTTGAACATATAACTTCACAACTACTGAAAAGTTTCAATGAAAAAAAGGTACAGGAAAATATTTTAAAGCATAAATAGCTATATAAATGAATTTTTTATTATTGGATTCAAAATGCATTTTATTGTTGACTTTATAGCAGGCACTTTGCTAGGCACTGGGACAGTAGGCAGGGGGAAGGGGAGAGATAAAAATGAAAGCAATATCTCCCTTCAAGGAGTTTATATTCTACTGGGGGGGGGCATGAGAATGACACAAAAATACAAAGTATGTACAGAGTAATTTCTGGGGAATTCTAAAGGTCAGAATAAAGAGAGAGCATTCTAAGTATTGTGACAGCCTATGGAAGACAGGAAATAGCTAGAGGCAGCTAGGAAACGTAGTTTGTAGAGTGTTAATACTTGGACTCAAGAGTTCAAATTCTTACCAGGTCATGACCTTGGACAAGTCACTTCACTTCTGTTTCCTCCTTTTCCTCATCTGTAAAATGGGAATGATAATAATAGCACCTACCTCCCAGGGTTGTTGTGAAGCTCAAATTGTGAAGAACTTAACACAGTCCCTAACAAAGTAAGCACCATATAAGTGTTACCCACCACTGGCTATTATTATTAAAGGCAATGGGGAACCCCTTGAAGCTTCTTGAATATGGCAGTGATATGGTAAAGCATAAATAAAACTGAAAAGAGAACAAGTACTAATAATGGGGCACAGGGTGTTGCAGAAAACCATGGGAGACCTCATGGAGGAGGTAGCACCTGACCTGAGTCCTGAAAGAAAATAAGGATTCAGGGATTCTAAGAAGAAGGGTTGAATCCCATGAATGAGAGACAGATTGAGTGAATACATAAGAGGCAGGAAATGGAGACCAGAATGGAGCATAGAACAGCTAGTAGTTTGTGAAGTCTCAGGGAGTAGCAGGAAATAAGTTTGGAACCATAGGTGGGAGCCAGAGTGTGGAGATCCTGAAATGCCAGGATGAGGATTTGGTAATACTTTATCCTATAGACAACGGGAAGTCTGAGTAAGGGAATGACATGGTCAGACCTGTGCCATAAGGAAGATTTTTCTGCCATCTCTGTGGAGGATGGATTGGAGAAGGAAGAGACTGGATACACAGAGATCAGATAGAAGGATATTATAATAATACAAGCAAAAAGTGATAGGAAGCTGTCCTAGATCCCATGAATCCTGACTTCATTGTCTGGTTTCTACTGTGACAGTGATTCTCTGATTCCTATTAGCTGAAGTCCAAGTCTATTATATTCCACCCTTCTCCCAAGGTTCTCTGGTTCCCTTATGAGGTTGGGTGTTATCTGGTCTCTTCTAATGGCTCAAACCACTGATAATTATGTTACCCCAGTTTGGGGAATTCAAGTACCAAAGTTCCATTTAATGATTTAACAGCTTTTACAAAGGAATATTTACTTTAAAGATATAGCAAGAACATGTAAATATTGTCCCTTAACATCTCAGGAGGCTATAATCCTCCCCCCCATACCACCTTGGTCCTGGGGAGGGGAAGGAGATTAGGATCACATAACATTAGTACCACTATCTTCCAAGTCCAAAGGTCCCCATGCTTGTATCCTGGGACCCAATCTCAGGGCTTACCTAATGACCTGATGGCAATACCTAGCCTGGAATCCTGGGCTCCAAGATCATCCAGTCCAAGATGCTATTCCTAGAATTGAAAGAGGTTCAAACAAACAAATCCAAAACACCAAGCCTCTTTCTTGGGGACCCAAGGCAAAAGGGGAGGGAAAAGGTAGCCCTTCCCTGTCCAGTTTACTGCATGGCACTCCTGTTGTGAGTAAAAGAGTCCTTCACCCTTAGACCCACTGGAAGCAGCAACTCTGCCATAGTCAGGTAGATTTAAAGACAACAGCCAGATCTGGCTACTCAACCAATGGAAAAATGCAACTCCTACTCATGTGGGAAGCTAACATAAGAAATCTCCCAGAAGTAGATGGCTGATGTTTCTCCCACGAGTCCTTTCATCTTAGATGGACTGGACAAAGCCCCATTATGCTACTGATTTTCTTGTATTCTCCTCCCTTAGACTGCAAACTCCTGGAGGGAAACACTGAGTCTTGTTTGACTGTGTTCCTAAGAGTTCCACAAATATGTAGTGTATAGCATACTTCAGATACCACCTTATCATCATATGGGGAGGGGTCTTTTTTTCTACCTCATGCCTAAGGGAAGAGAAAACATGACCTAAAAGTCTGAGCACATAAAGGGAGGCAAGCAGGAATTTTGAATGCTTTGTTCTGATTTAGCCAATCCTTAACTACGGGTCTTCCTACAAGTCTCCCTAAAATAATTCCTGCTTGAAGAATGACTAGTCACTGAGTGGCCAATTTGACATAATACCTCATCACTGATATCACTTTTACCATAATAATAGTAGCTAGCATTTATATAGTACTTAGGGTTTGCAAAGTACTTTACAAATATTATCTCATTTGATCCTGGAAACAACCCTGGGAGGCAAGTGTTATTATTATCCCCATTTTACAAATGAGGGAACTGAGGCAGACAGAGGTGACATGACTTGCCCAGGGTCACATAGCTAGTAAGTGTCAGGTCTTCTTGACTCCAGGTCCAGTGCTCTATTTTACCACTTAGTTGCCTCAACATACCTCAGGACCCTTCATGTACACTAGGCCTGTATAACATACAGCCCATCAAAGGATTTCAGGTAGCTGGCCACGACCCATGGCAACCAACCATCACCGATCTGTCTCTAGTCTAACCTATCTTCGGCCTGAAGAAGTTTAGCCCATTTTAATTTTGGCCCCTACCTACTGCCAAGTTGTGCAGGTCTGGTGTAGACAAACACAAGAATCAGGTCTAAGCACTGTATTTCCTATCTCACCAAAGGTTTGTTTAGGAGATTTGGCCTTTAGAGGAAAGAAGAAATTCCTTTTGCCCTGGGCAGTTGGCAAAATAATTTTGGGAAGTTCATTTCAGCCCCGCCTTTATTGAGCAAACATGTAAAATTAAGACTAGAACACTAATTCTGCATGATCTTCGGGGTCTATGAAAGAGTTAGGACTAGTTTCAATTCAATTCAACAATTATTTACTACAGCTGCCTAAATGTAAGTACATGTAAGGCTCTGAGAGCATCAAGAAAAAACTGAAACCTCTGTTCTACAGAGGGTGTTCAGCAAACATGCAGATAAGTTAACACAAGACAGATCCTTTGAGGAGAGAGTACTTACACCTTGGTAGAGCAGGGAAACCCGTCACTGTAGGAGGCCGGCACCTCCTTGAAACAGGCTTTGAAAGTAGCCAGGGGTGATGAGGCCAAGTGATCTGAGTTCCCTCCCGACTCAAATCAGATAACATACCTAACACTTCAGTGGATCCGAGCTCTCAGGGATCATGGGATCCCAGTCTAACCCTGTCATTTTATAGGAAACTGAGGCCCAGAGAAGTGAGGTGATTTGCCCAGTATCATACAATCAGTAAAAGTCCTTTCTAAAATGCCACACAAATGTACATAAAGTGGTTTACAAACCTTAAAACGCTATCAAATCACCCACTATTCATATCATCATTAACTCCACTGGTCCCTAATTGTTTTTATTTTTATTTTTGGTCCTGGTTTCCTCTGGAGAAGTTTTAGCCAAATTTAAGTCAAGTGCTTCCACACTTAATGCCTTCACAATTCAGCTCCTCCATGACATCAGATGGAAAGTTCTGAATTTGTGAATTCCAATTAAAAAGCCAATCTGGCAGCTGCCGCCCGAGAGACCAGAAGGCAGTGGGAGACTGTGGAAAGCGAGTTTTTTTCCATTGACCTCATCTTGCCCTTTGGGAAAGCCAGTTCAAGTTGGTTAGAAGCCTTGTGGCTGTTCGTCTTACCCAACCATTACCTCCCACCCAGAAACAAGTCCTGGGCTACATAAGATGAATGAGAATCTGCGTTACTCATCCTTCAAAGCATCTGCCTGCTCTCCGAGTCATGCACTAGCTCCCCTACTAATTAGAGCAGAACAAAATGTGCTGGGTTTTTTTTTTCCCTTTTGGTAGAAAATTGAAAACCCAGAAACTATTCTCCCCTAACCCTCCCCCCATCCTTTTGATGTGACCTAAGGAGGGGGTGGGTAGGAAAGAAATTCTTCCATATTTCAAGACAAAATAAAGAAAATGCCAGGATGTTAATCAAATTCTCAATCTCCTCCTCCAACAAACAGTCCCAATGAAAGGAAGGCAGTGGGGGCTCCCCAGATCAGAATAATCAGTATTATCGTCACTTGCCTCCTCAAGTGAAAATCTTTGCACTCACATACACACACACACACACACACACACACACACACACATTTAGGGGCTTCCCACTGCAGTATAGACAAATGTTTCTGAAGTGGTCATTATCAGTAATATTATTTTGGCAACTGGATTCATTTTTCTACCACCTCAGTACGTGTTTTGTGAAAGCCCCCAATGGTATCTATAAAGGATTAAATCACCATTGTTGGCATTTATACAGCAGCTTTAAAATGCTAGCCTTTGTATTTATGCTCTCCTTGAAGCCTCCCAACAACCCTGTGAGAGAGAGGAATGATGGGCATTGTATTCACCATTTTACAAGTGAGGAAACGGAGACTCAGAGAAAGTAAAGGAACTTACCGAGAGTCACATAGCTAATAAGTGTCAGAGACTGGATTTGAACCCAGGTCTTCCTGATTCCAAGAACTAACCCACTACCCACTACTCTCTGCTGCCTCACTGTAAAGGCCAAGTCAGTGATGGAACTGACTTTCTTAGACGAAGCTAGAAAGTCAATCAGTAAGCATTAATTAAGCAATTATAATTTGCTAGGCACCATGCCAGGTGCTGGGGATACCAGCACACATAATGAAATGATCTCTCTTCTCAAGGTACTTATGTTCTGTTGCAGGAGACAAATAAATATATAATTATATACAGAGTAAATATAAAGAGAATAAATACAAATAAATTGCAAGATAATTAAATACATGGTAGTCATCAGGGAAGGCACTAACATTGGGGGTGAGGATATAAAACTCCTTTTCCCACAACAACTTTGTGAGATAGGTAATGGAAATACTATTATCTCCATTTTACAGAGGAAGAAACTGAGGCAGAGGTCAAATAACTTACTCAAGGACATAGAGCTAGTAAATGTCAATACAGAAATACAAAACCGGTTCCTCTGATCCCAAGTCCAGGCACTACTCATTCTACTATACTAGAATGCCTCCTTGAAAACCAGTACAATGCCTACTGCTTACTAATTACAGTTCAGGCCAATTAACTTAATTTAGAGGACTACAAATGAATGGTGAAGACATCTGAATTTGCAACCCTCAATTAATCTTCAAAAGCCACACACAGACATCTGTCATCTCTCCACCCAAACAAACAAATCCTTCCAGATTTAAATCTTTCCTATTTTCTCTTGGAGAAAACAGCTATGGAGGGGGTGCCCCCCCATAGGTCCCTCCCAAACTAATTGAATGCAGCAAGGTGATCATCAAGTAATGATAGTGATAAGTGGAGGCAATGAGAAAGGTAGAATGAATTAGAAGAGAAGAGATTAGTTACATTTATGGAGAGGCACTGGAGATCCACTGGAGAAAGAAATGGCAAACCACTTCAGTATCTTTGCCAAGAAAACCCCATGAACAGTATGGTCCACCGACTCACGAAGAGTCGGATACAATTGAACAACTGAACAACAACATGGAAGAGTAGTCCGATACCATTAGGGTAGTCTCCCCCAGTTCCACCCTTCCCTCTTAAATTCATTAATCATTCAATTCTGATTCATGCTTAATTAAGAAATACAGCTCTCTATCTCTCATGTAAATATGCTCAGAGAAGGAGCTAGAAAACCAAGTTGAACTGTAGGGGTGTATTTCATTCAATTGTTGTTTAAGCCACTCTTGGCTTTTTCCCCAGGGGTAGATTTCCTAGCTTGAAGGCTAAATCAATGAAGGGCAGCTCTGCAAAGAGTGTTCAGAAAATGGAAAATATTTCTAACCTTTCCAGGGATCCCAGGAGAGGGAGGGTGGCCCATGGTGGCAGTAGACACTGTAACACCCTACCAAGTATTCCATGTGTACGGTGAGGTCTCCCAGTTGGATACAAGGATGCTTAAGATGGATTTGCACTTTCCGTCCAGCAGCTGATCCTCTCATAGGATCACAGATTTTGAGCTGGAGGGGAAGAACCTTACAGGCCCAGAGAGGAAGTCACTAGCCTAAGGTCACACAAGTAATAAGTGGCAGCCTTGGGATTTGAACTTAGCTCCTGGGATTCCAAAGCCAGCACTCTTTCTACTTACAAAAACCTGGGGCAGCACAGGGAAATGGGAAGAGCTCCAGATTTAGAGTCCCACTTGGGTCTGAGCACTAACTGCTCTGACAATAACTCCTTATGTGACCTTGGCTAAGTTCTCTGGGCCTCAGGTGACTCTTGCAAAATGGAGTCTTTATCAGCTCTATGATCCTATTAATGCCTTCTGTCCCTGCCTGGATCTGTAAATTCCTTCAAATAGTAATTCAGGGTTCAGAAAAACAGTAACCCTACAAAAGTGAGCAAAAGTACTGTTTGTGCTGGGCCCAGGAACAGGGTACAACAAATTTTGTGGGATGAGTTGGAAACATTTCCAGATAATCTGGGGCACCTTTACTTTCCTACTAAAGCAAAAACAGTAAAAGGCAGTGAGGACAATGAACCCCCACTAGTCCATTGCATGGGTATCAGGGTGGAATCAGGGTCCAAATTTAAGTTCCATCTGCTTTTTGTTCTTCATAGAATGAGGTTTGTATCCCTTTTTTTTTTCCTTTTAGCGTTCTACCCAACGTGTGACAGTATGGAAGAAATCAGTTTAAGTTAAGAACTTTGAAATTATATGTTAATGCCTTATGTGCTCACAACTGAAAAACTTGCAAATTCCCAATCTCTACTGTAGGCACTAAGGATGAAAGGTTAGGGAGCTTGAGTGATTGTTTTCATGGTGGGTTCAGAAATGTTCCTTCTACTTGCTAGCTATGGGGCCATGGCCATGTTTCATAACCCCTCTGAGCTTTAATTTCTTCATCTTTAAAATGAAGACAATAATACTATAGTACTTGAGGCTCAAATGAGATGATATTGGTAAAATACTTTGCAAACTTTAAAGGATGGATAAATGTCAACTAATCTCCCTCCTTAAGATGAGATAATGCCAATTTTGGTATTTCCCCTCCCCCCCATATTAATTCAATGCTTCCTCACCATCTTCTTATTGCCCTTGGCCCAGGTAGGGTACCAGGTACTGTCTCTGATTTGATCGTGGGAATTTAGTGCACCAACTTGAAGTTATAGCTTCAAAGGGGGGAGGGGGAGTAGGGAAAGGGACTAGCAAATATGATGACATAGGAAGAAGCAATCCAGTCCAGATCTACTCCAACAAAGATTGAGGAGTAGCATTAGATCTAGTATTGATCAGAAAAGCCAAAGAGAAACAACAGTGGATCATTTTTCCAGTTCAAAGTCATGGGTTGGAAAATATATCTACAAGCATGATATATCTGACAAGCAAGTGTCCAGCTCTGTCATTCTGACCTCAGAGCAGGATCTCAGACTCAGCCCAGGGGTAAGTGACCAGGGCATGAGCTGCAGACCAGGAGAAGGCCTATATTTCTGTCCCTCTGAACCTTCAGAGTCTTCCAGCTAGTTAACATCACTTGGTGCCAGCAACTGCTTTTTGGCGCTCCAACCAGAGGCAAGGCTGAAGTTGTTTTCCCCAGACCCAAAGTGGTGGAGGCAGAGCCTGAAAAGGTCAGACCGGGACAATAGAGAGCATACTGTGCCCTACATCAGACTGCTTAGGGCCCACTGAAAGTTTGCAGCTACTCAGCCTCAATCTCCCCTGAAATCCTTGAAGAACACAGCATGAAATACCCAGAAAACACAGCAGGACCCCAGACAATACAGATTAGGATCCTAGGAGGCCCCAATAATCCTTCCAGAAGTTCCAAAGCCTAACCCTAACACAAAGACCTAATTCAGGAATTAAGACTGGAAGAATAAATAAACTAAAAAAACATGAGATAAAGAGCTATTATGGAGCTCCTAAGACTTCTAAGACACTAGTTATAGCTATCTGCCTAGCCTGTCTGAAGGCTAGATAACCTTTGTATAATGAATTCATCAAATTTCCAATATGTCGAGCCAAAAGTAAAACACAAGTCACTGCTACTCCCTCCCCAGCCTTGGGGAATAAGTGATTTGATCTCATCAGCATGGAAAGCTCTCACCAACAGGCTCCCTCCATGTAGATCTCCTATCTATGATTTAATAGATAAGTCTTAATGGCCTTAGCTAAGTGATCTAACTAGGGTCACATAGCTAGTAGGTGTCAGAGTTGGAATCGGAACCTGGGTTTCTTGATTATATGTATAAGCCTAGCACCTTATCCATTACATCACCACCCTACCTCTTCCCCCAAAGAAAAAGCTCCTATTAGTCTACCTTGGATTGACCTGGGGATCTATTCAACTCTAATTTCTTTTTTTTTTTAGCTGCACTTATCTCTCCAGGTTTACCCCTTCCTCTAACTGAGGGTAAAATCTATCTTGCTTCCCTTTTCCCTTCTCACTCTCATACTTCCAGTCAGCTCAGAACTGTCCCTTTAGACGCAGGATATCTCATTGGGTCCTTCTAGTCCTTTTTGGAAGCATGACTGTTTGTGAGAATACAATAAATGACCAGTCATACGTGAGACTCAGGCTGTGGAATAGAGGAGATATGGCTGGCTCCTTGCCCCTAGAAATATACATTTAAAGGAGGCCATTATAATTTTCAAAGTGATTTGAAGTCAGCCATGACATAACCTTCAAAGATTACAAGAAATCAGGAGGGGGAAGAAGAAGGCTTTTAAAAAATGACTCCAAAGAGGAATTCCATTCTGACAGCTTTACTTTTATAGGTACATTTAAGATGATTCAAGCTGTCATCTTTTCCAGTAAGACTTTGCTTTAATTATACAAATATTGAATATTTTTCAAGATAAGAATGTAAGTTAAGAATTTACTTTGTAGTCTTTATCCTTCAAACTACCATGATATAAAATCTTCATTGAGCCAGGGGGAAAATATGTAAACCTCAGTATTGAGTATTGAGGGAATTCAAATGCCCTCATCCAACAATGATTTCTTTAAAGGGCCAACAAAGATGCTTTATGACTTCATATCACAGGTCTGGGATTTGTCTGGGGGAAATGAATAATAAATATTAAAAAAATGTCAATGAAGAGAACAAGTGAAAATGGGTAAACTATATGGATGGGTCAGTCTTAAACTTAATGAGTTTTTTTGATCAGCAAAACCAATGTGAAATAGAAGAGTAAAATCAATTCAATTCAACAAACATGAATTGAGCACCTACTATGTCATTTAACTTCTCTGACCTTCAGTTTCCTAATCTGTAAGATGAGGATCCATTAGGTGACCTCTATGTTCCTTACAGCTCTAAATCTATGATCCTAGGATTCTGTGCACAGGACAGCATGCTTGGAGCTCAAGAGGCAAAAAACAAAAATAAGACAATTACTATGTTCAAACAGCTTACATTCTACTATGGAGACACAGCATGTACATAGGTGAGGAAGGAATGCATGCCAGATATGAGATATCAGGGAGACAGGAGATGGAATGCCTTGGTGGGGTAACAGCTACTGTATTAAGAAAGAGGAATGATAATTAGGTAATATCTAGTATGTGTATGACACTTTAAAGTCTATGAAGTGCTTTGTATGGGTTATCTCATTTGTTCCTCATAACACCCTAGGAAATAATTTATCCATTTTACAAATGAGGAAACTGAGGCTGAGGGATGTGAAATGATTTTTCAAGGGTCCCACAGCTGAAGCACGTCTGAGGCAAGATTTAAACTTATCTTTTCATAACTCTGAGTCCAACAGGCATCCCATCCACTTGACACCAAGCTGCCTTCCTGGCAGAGTTAGGTAAATAGAGACAGGTATACACAGAAACAGAGAGAGAGACAGACAGAGAGACAGAGACAGAAAGACAGAGACAGAGAGAAGAGAGAGATGCATAAAAACATAGATAGACAGATAGATAGATAGACAGACAGACAGACAGATAGATAGATAGATAGATAGATAGATAGATAGATAGATGCATAGAGATATAGTTAGATAGTAGACAGGTAGATAGATAGATAGACAGACAGACAGATAGATAGCAATATAGATAGGCAGAGACAGACAGACAAAAAAATGATAAAGCACTTAAATGCTTACTCTGTGGCTCTGGGGATAAAACTATAAACAAACAAATCAGCCCCTACCCTCAAAGAACTTAATTTGGCAGAGGCATAGGATGCATAGAGAATAAATATAAAATGTTTGGAAAGGTAAGTTGAAGCCAAATTTCAGAGAATTTGAAATGCCAAGCCGAAGAGTTTGTATTTTGCCCTGGATGAGTAGGATTCCAAGTGGAAACAGAAGGGGGAAATCATTTCAGGGGTAGATGATGGCATGGAAGTGTAAATGAGCTAGGCATGACTATGGAGCAGGATGACATGGCCTCTGCTATAAGGTTTATAACTTCTTTGAACAGAGGATATTAAGAAAGAGACGTACTTGGTGCTAGATGAGAAACACCAAGGGACATGGAGCCAGGAGACTTGGGCTTAGAACATGCTTCTAGTACCTTTTAGCTATGTGACCCTAAATCCCAATTTCTTCCTCTCTGAGATGAGATGATAAAATTCCCATCACCAACATCACAGAGTTGTTGTGAGGGATGCCTTCTGTAAATTTTAAGGACTTATATAGATTTGAGCAACTAAAGCCTGTGAAGAGAGGCAGTTTGACATGGTGGATAAAAGGCTAGATCTTCAATCAGAAAGACCTGGGTTCAAATCTGACCCAAGACATTTATTGACTGGGTGACCCTGGGCAAGTCACTTACCCTCTTTCGGCCTCAGCTTTCATGTCTGTAAAATCGGGATGGTAATAGTAGCACCTACCTCACAGGGTTGTTATAAGGTTCAAAGGAGATAATGTGTTTAAAGCACTTTATAAACCTTAATTGTTATACTGATTCAAGTCTGGCACATCCTCACTCTGTGACCATGGAAAACTTAACCTCTTAGCGCCTCCAGGCACTAACTTTCTAAGATTATATGTTGTAGATGAATTGCTCACCTATATCAGTAAAGGAAGTTTCCATACCTGTAGTTCCCCACACAGCTTAAATAAAAGATCCAGATGGCCTCAGACACATAACATTCACTAGCTGTGTGACTCTGGGCAAGTCACTCAACCCCAATGCCTTCACCAATAAATAAATAAAAGATCCAGAACAAAAAACCAAAAACACAACCTACAAATGTAAAAGAGGAAATAATACAAGACTATATGTCAACCAATCAATCAATAAGCATTTATTAAAGACATACTTTGTGCCAGGCACAGTGCTAAGTGCCAGGGATATAAAGTAAAAGCAAAAACAACCTCTGCCCTCAAGGATCTTACATTCTGATACAAACTGTAGGAATAATAGTTAAGATGGTTTATAATTGTAGGATTCAAATGAGATGTTCTGTATGGTCTGTGATTCTGTTGGAATGTTTATTGCTGTTAAATGGAAATTCTCAATAGGTTTTAGGTAGGACCACCTCTTCAAAAAGCTGAGGATGCCTATCTCCAAATAAACATAGGGTATATGAGTAATAGTAAGGCAATGGAAATTGGTCAGCTGCTGGCTGAATTCAGACAGAAATCCAATCTCTCAATAACAGCTTGTCATCATCTGTCATTTCTGCTTGGAAAAAGCCCAATGATGCTTCACACCTGACTGAACCACCATTACCTAGGACACACTGTGGATGTTCATTAGCAAAATAAACAAAAGACAGAAAGTAAGATTAGAGAATTTAGGAAGGGTGACCCTGTTACCCCTCTCCATTCTCATACCACACTGTGGGTGTCTGAGATCTATGGGCAACAAGGAGCTTAATTCTCATGATCCCCTCCAACTCTACTCTTGATGGGATGTTGTTGTTTTTG
Source organism: Vombatus ursinus (assembly GCF_900497805.2). Taxonomy (NCBI): domain Eukaryota; kingdom Metazoa; phylum Chordata; class Mammalia; order Diprotodontia; family Vombatidae; genus Vombatus; species Vombatus ursinus. The sequence goes on from NW_020948983.1 coordinate 5,937,208, forward strand.
TTGTTGTTTGTCCTTCATTCTCAAAGAGGACCAAAGAGGATCATAAAGGTGATGCCATGACTTGCAAATGAATTGAATTTAAATGAGGGGAGGCTGTGCAAAGTCACCAGACTCACTTTCTCCTCTGTAGCCATCTGGGTCCAGTGGTGAGATAAAGATCAAGATGACTGGAGATGGTCCCAGATGCACTGGGAGTTGATAGGATGTATGCTTCTCCTGAAGCTAAAACTTCTGACAAAGGTCTAGTAGCCAAGATATATAAAGGGGTGTGTGTGTGTGTGTGTGTGTGTGTGTGTGTGTAAAGAGAGAGACAGAGAGAGAGAGAGAGGAATACAGTATATGAGAACAAGATTCATTCCCCAATAGATGAATTGTCAAAGGACGTGAACAGGAGAAAAGAAGAAATGCAAGCTATCAACGACCATGCAAAAACTCCAAATAACTAGTAATAAGAGAACCTATGGTGCCCCTGTTTTTAAGAGTATGAGTGTGTGTGTGTGTGTGTGTGTGTGTGTGTTTACACTTCCAGGAGTGGATATTCAACAAATAACAACTAATAAATGATTTCAAATACTAGGAGAAAGTTGAAAGAGAGCTCTCCTACCTTGCCTATGCCAGAAAACTAATGTGGCAATGATTTCCCATGCAATATAATAAAAAAATGCCACTCTGGGAGTTAGAAGACCTGAATCCAAATCCATCTTTGCCATTCACTAACTGTGTGATTTCAAGGAAGTCCCTTCTGGGCTTTAGTTTCCTTACATGAACAATGAGAGAGATGGATTAAATTATCTCTATGGATTCCTTCAGCATAAAAATTCAGCAATTCAATGATTTTATAAATAGGGAATGTGAGTTAAAGGTGAGAGGCACTGACTAGGAATGAGAAAACTGGGATCACTTCCCAGAACTTCAATTTCTTCCACTTCCCCACGTAACCTTGGATAAGTCACTTGTGTTCCTTGGGTCCATGTTTCTCCATTGATATAATGAGGTTAATAATACCCTCTACCTATCTCCTAGGGATATTGTCAGAATTAATGAGATAATGTATCCTGCTGTTAGTTCCTCCAAAGGAAGGCACTATTAAATATCAAGTGAAACATGACTGCTGTTCACTGTGTCTAGCTTCTCAGATGCTAATTAGCAAGAGAGATAAAGTAGGTTATCTACTTCACATCCCTATCTTCTATTCTCTCCTCTTTCATCTTGTCCTTTACCTTCATATTTTGTTCTTATTAATTCCAGTTGTGAATAAGAAAATGAATAGATCTAAGATTTTTCTTTTAAATTATAAAGAAGCACACATACTTCAGTAGTACAATTGGTTATAAGAAAATGAAATTTTTTTTTCCATTCATTTAATAGACATTTACAGAGCTCATACTAGGGGGTCCAGGAGAATGCCAGCACCTTGAGGGCAAGAACTCTTTTTTGGTTTTTATCATTGAATTCCCAGCACCTAGAACAGACATTGAGGAGGAGACAAAGGTGAATATAATGTGATTCTTATCTTTAATCCCAGTAAACCAATAAGTTTTTGCTAACATCAATTAGATCAGGAGTATGTAAACTGATTATGTGTATGTGTATTCATATACAGTTACCCCTTCCACATCGCAACTTTCTCCATCATGGTTTCGATGTATCATGGGTTGGGATAAGAAATTAAATGGGAATTTTGACGGGAGTTTTGTGGAAGCCACAGACAACATACTAAGGCCAACAGACAACACAGAAAAAGTTTAGAAACTCAGAGATGTATAAAATATATTTATAGTATTGTGTAATATCAACCCAAATTTTACAATAAGGTACTGTAAATACCCCATAAAAGAAAAAGAAAAAATTCAGACTTCTCTGGTATGAAGGGAGGGCCAAAAAATTTTTTTTGTGAATTTTCTAGATGGTGGGGGCACCACACCCCAAACCCCTGCAATGTGGAAGGGATAAGTATATATACATATATTCACATATGTGTATATATATATATATATACACAGACATATACATATTATATATATATAAACATATATTATACACACATGCAGATAACAGTATTCCAATATTATTTATTTCCTTTATAACTTTATCTATCTTTATGTGTTTAAAAACATTATTCTAAGAAAGGGTCCATAGGTTTCATCAGACTGTTACCAAAGGGGTCCGTGACACAAAAAGTTAAGAACCCCTGGACTAGATGATGAGAGAGTTACACTCCTCAAGGAGCTTTCTATACTCTTAGGGCAAATAAGACAACTTTGTAAATAATTCCATCAGAAGGAAGGGTGTCCTAAGCGTCATAAGAGAAATACAAAGTACTATTAATTAATACCTGGCATTATGTAGCCCTTTACAATTTGCAAAAGGATTTCCACATATCTGCAGTTCTCAAACTCTTTGGTGCAAGGACCCCTTTATACTCTTAAAAAGTATTCAGGACTCCTCAAAGAACTTTTGTTTGTGTGAGTCCTATAAATCAATATTTACTATATTAGAAATGAAAATATCTTAGTATTGTTATGAAAATAGTTTTGGCCTCATGAAATAGCATTATTTCATGTGTTGGTTTATCGGTTTGTTGGTTTCTAGAATTAAGAAAGTGATAGGGAAAATGTCCATAATGCAGATGAAACTGAAATTGCATTTTCTGTAAGCTGGTTGTTCAAAATTTCCCAGCATACTCCTGGATTTAGACTGAATATCCGTAATATGTGAGGAACAATAAAAGATAAGGCTAGAAAGGGGAGACTGACTCGGAGTTTGATTGGATATGAGGGGTTATGGAAAAGAAGGAGTCAAAGATGCTGCCAACTTGTCGAGTTTCCAAGTGATATCGAGAATGGTGATGTTGATAAGAATTCTGAAAGTTCACGGGAGGAACTGGGCTGGGGGAAAGATGATGAGTTAGGTTTGAGACGTATAAAGTTTTAGGTGCCAGGCAAGATGGCCAAATAGAGAAGCCTGTCTAGCAGCTAAAAATATAGAATTGGTGCTCAAGTGAGAGGTCAGGACTGGAGATTCTGATGAGAGTCCTCTGTCATTCAGGAGCATTCTAGGGTATAGCTGAACTGACCTTCTTGCTATTCCTTACACACAACACTCCATCCCCCATCTTTGTGCCTTTGCACAAGCTGTTTCCCTTCCTAGAATTCTTTCCCTCCTCCTCTCCTTCTCTTCCTATCCCTAGTAGTCTTCAAAGCTCAGCTCAAGGACCACCTTCTGCATGAATGAGGCTTTCTTGATCTCCCAACTCCTCCTACCTTACCAATACAATATTATTTTCTACAGTATTTATTTCCTACATCAATAGCCTATAGCTCTTGGGGGCAAGAATTGGTTCATTTTTGCATTTTTTTATCCTCAATAAGGACTAACTCACTGATCCACTGATTGACTGATCTCTATAGAGGTGATAGTTGAAATGGAAAGGATCAAAAACAGAACTTTAGGGAATATTTATAGTATCAAGCTATAAGCAGCATTTAAGTTCTAATAGCTTCAAACCACATGAAGACTTTTTGGAACACCCTGTATTTAGGGGGCAGTGGTAAGAGAAGCTAACCAAAAAGCCAGAGAAGGTAGAACTGGAGAGGTAAGAGGAAAATTGCCAAAGTTCAAAATCAGAAAAGGTAGGGGCAGCTAGATGGTGCAGTAGATAGAGCACTGGCTCTGGCATCAGAAGAACATGAATTCAAATACAGACACTCACTAGCTGTGTGACCCTGGGCAAGTCACTTAACTCCGATTGCCTCAAAAAAATAAAAACAACCAGAGAAAGTAAGGGGAAGAAAATATTGCAGAGACAGGTAGGTGGTGAAGTGGATAGAGCACCGGTCCTGGAGTCAGGAGGACCTGAGTTCAAATCCAGCCTCAGACACATAACACTCTCTAGCTGTGTGATTCTGGGCAAGTCATTTAACCCCAATTACCACATATAAAAAAAAAGGAAATATTGCAAAGAGAAAGCAATGATCAACAGTATAAAATGCTTCAGGGAGGTCAACGATGCCAAAGAATGGGAAAAGACTATTGAATTTGGGGGACCAGAAAGGCATTGGGGACTTTGAAGAGACAAGTTTAAATAGTGTTAGGGTAAACTGCAGGGATTTGAAAAGTAAATAGGAGTCAAAGAAGAAGAGATAAGTGAGTGTAGAATATTCCTTATTGGGGGAGTAGCTTGAGGGGATTACAGGGTTCACAGAAAGTTTCTTTAGAATAGAGGAAACCAGAGAGCATGTTTGAGTACAAGGGAAAGAGTTCATAGAGAGGGAAAGAGTGGGCCCTTTTATTTTTTTTAAGATGACTGTCAAGTTAAATGTTCTCAGTGATTAAAACCATACTTTTTAAAGTTAGAGACATAGTTGATGAAAACTGAGTTCCCGGAATTTAAACATAAGGCTCATAATTGGACAATTATCAAGGCTGCAGCTTAAGATTTATCATGGAATATGCTTTACCTGGAAAAATGTTAATGCTTGGCCAGTTAGTCATCTTGCAGGAGGCTAAACAGCAGTTTTTCCAGTGGGCACAGAAAACGGAAATGTTTATTACATCAGAACACTGTTATAAGCTGTTGCAACATTGGGGGGAAAGATTGAAAATATTTATCTACCCTGTTTTAGAGAAGAGAGGCACTGTGGTGGGGATAGGGCACGAACTTCAAATCCATAATGAGCAGGGTTTAACCTCCCACCTCCCACGTATCCTGGCTATGTGACCCCCCCCCTCTCCAGTCACTTAACCTCTAAACACCCCTGGTTACTCTCTAAGACTATAAATTGCAAGAGTACCCACCTATATTGTTAGAGGGTACTTCTTCACCTGGGAGTTCCCTATAGATAACATGTCCCTACATCCTAAGTACATCCCCTATATCCTAGGTATATTCCCTATACCTAATCATGATTATAGGTCCTGTCCATTTCAAGGAAACTGCTAAAATCCCCACGAGCTGTCCCCATGACAATATTTAGCCCTCTTCCTAGAGCCTTATCAATCACACCCTAACACATGAGCATTTTTTTTTGATACAGTTAAGAAATCACTGAGTATGGAGGAGGAGTTCTTAACTACTGTAAATTTGTTTTTAAAATATTTTTAATTTTAATTTAATTAATAAAAAATTTTAAAAAATTTTTGATAGCTGCATTTCAACATAATTGGTTTTCTTTGTAATGTAAAATTTTATTTTTTGCATCAAAAATGTTATTCCAAGAAGTGTCCTATAGCCTTCAGCAAATTGCCAAATGAGTCCATGACACCCCCAAAAAAGGTTAAAAACACCTGCTGCTCTAGAAAAGGAGAACTGAATTCAAATCTTATCTCCACTACCTATTGCCTATGGGATCTCAGGCCTGACACTTAACCTCCCTGAGCCTCGACTTCCTCATCTGTAAAATGAAAGATTTAGATTAGATGGTCTTCCTTCCAGCTCTAATCTGAGAGCCCATAACCTTTAGCAACAAGTGACTTTAGCAGCAAGAGTACAGATGGCTAGGTCACCCCCGGATTAACAGATGTATCCACACACTGATGCCTTATGCCAGTGCTGACATATCCTCCATCTACTGCTTCGTGTAAGGAATTGATGGCTGCTTTCCTTATTAGGGAGTCTTAGATCATCAGCATTGCATGAAAAAAAATAAAATCAGATCTGAAAGTAGGTCAAAGGATGGGGGTAAATAAATATAAGCTCAATGTTTTATTTTGTCAAGGTGCAACCTGCACAATTTTAGTGTGGGAAGAACAGAAGTTATTACTTTCAACAGGTTTTAGGTTGGAAATGTCAACTGAGACATAATCTGTCAATCTGCTGATTTCTAATGAATATTGAAAGTTCAAAGACTTCAAAGACTCCAGCTGTGTCATATACATAGAGAAATACCAATCTCCCAGCAATGGCTTCCTAAGGGTTTATCCTGAGCAAGAATAAGAACACTGGTCCATTAAGTTCCTAAATATGAGCAATTGCTCTATGAACTACCAGGGAACGTGGAGATTAAATACAGTATTTGATATGAAGTAATTTCAGAGACCAAATCCTATATTAATTCTCCCTCTGGGTTCTATGTCTTTCTTTTCTTGTATAATTCATGAAAAATAAAATGCTTTTCCAAAAAGCAAAAATGCTTTGGAAAATTGGCCTATTTTTTTGACTGATGTAGTATCATGGATGGCTTCAGCAGGTGTTCTTGAAAGAGGATTTAAATAATTTTAGGAATTTTCCCAATGAAAACCACATGAACAATAGTGTATGTTTTCCTGGCACACATAAATCAGACAGTTTTTATGGATAATTGCAAGTACGTAGACGTCAGTACATGAATGAATGAACCTGCCAAATTGAGGATTTAAGTTTCTTGATTTGATCAAAATATCCTCTCAGTTTTTAAGAGGAAAAGATGAAGCACTTGGAAAATAAAAACCTTTTGCAAAGGAAAAAAATTTTTTTTAACAATTATCAGTTGTTGCTTTGAGGCAAACTCAAGAGCATTAGGTCCACACCAGCCCAGCAGATTAACATATAGTTAATAAGGAGGCATCAGGAATCATAGAAGGTAGAGCTGAAATGAACCTCAGAGATCATCTAGATCAGACACCCAATATCAGATTAAAATGAAATTGGAAAATATTTTACAAAATAAAATAAATACAATAGAACATAGGTAATGCTAATGTATAGTTTTTTAAGCCAATATGCAGCAGAGGGACAATTATGAATGGTTTGAGGCTCCATTTCTATTTGAGTTTGATATGACTGATCTAGTCCAACCTTCTTATTTTACAGATGGGGAAACTGAGGCCCCCAGAGGTAAAGTGACTTGACTGAGATTAAGCGGCTTTTAAGTGGCAGAAGTGGAATTTGAACCCAAGTCCTCTGACTCTAAATTCACCATTCCATGCCACTTCTCAACAGGGCTTAATATCTAATAAAGGAGTCCAAAAAGGATAATCAAGAATCAGTAAGTAAAAAACCAGCCAAGTTGAATACACAGAAAAAAACATAGAAAATTCAGAGTGAGATTCAATAGAAGTCATAAGAGCTATTTGGATAAAATAGACAATATCAATTATATAAAATTTTAAAACTTTTGCACAAATAAAATTCATGCAGCTATAATTAAAAGAGAAGCAGTTAATTGAGGAAAACCAGGGCAACAAATATTCTGATTTCTTATTTATATAAGGAATTGATATAAATATATATAGGAGTGAGAACCATCCACTAATGAGTAAATAGACAAAGCATGTACCAATTTTCAAAATAGGAAATGAAAAATATCAACTACCATGTAAAAAAATGCTCCAGATGACTAATAATAAAAGAAATGGAAATCAAGACAACTCAGACCCATCAGATATGCAAAGATGACAAAAGGGAAAAATGAAAAATGTTAGCGCATCTGTGGGAAGACAAGCACAGTGCTGATATGCTGTGTTGGTGGAACTGTGACTTGGTCCAACTGTTATAGAAAACTCTTTGGAATTATACTAAAAGTGTCATTAAATTGTGTATACTCTTTGATCTAGTGATCTCATTGCTAGGCATATATATCCCAAAGAGGTGAAAATAATGGGAAAGTTTTCATATATTTTAAAAATATTCATAACAGTGCCTTTTATATTATCAAAGAACTGGAAGGAAAGTGAATGACAGTTGATGGGGAAATGGCTGATGGAAATGTGACATCTGAATATGACAAAATGTTACTGCAACATAAGAATGAAGAAACTGAGCAATTCAGAGGCAAAAACTTGTATGAAGCAATACAGAGTGAATATACCACAGCTAGGAGAACAATTTATAAAATGGTCACAATAATGTCAAGGCAAACAAGACCGAATGGCTTCCTGTCTCTGATCAATGCCACGAGCAATCATGGCTTCAGCCACACTCAAACTGGCAGAGCTGTTACTTTTGTCTGGGCCCAGCTGCTAGGCATAGACAAGGAATAGAAAGGCTTGGCCAGTACGAATCTGAAGTTATTTAGGGCAGCATGTGAACTTGCACCCTTTATTTTTACCCATACAGGCCAGACAATATCCCAGAGTGCTACTAGCCTTTGATGGCTGAGTATATGACATTAATTTCAGCAAGTCCAAGAATAGGGTCAGAACACTATCTATTAAGAATAGATACACACACACACACACACACACACACACACACACACACACCAGTGCTTACTGAAAGGGAATACTACCCACACTGATAAGACCTGAAGGTAAAAAAAAAAAAAATCTAGCTATTTAAGAGGCTAGCCAATTATACCTTCGAGATAAAATAATAATATAATAATATAACATAGAGTACTGGTATAGACTAAGCAAGGAAAGGAATGAGCCTAGAAGCACAATGACTGGGAAAGTGAAAGGACATTTGGTGAAAATCAAAGATGCTCTAATTTAAATAATTTCCAAGGAAGAAAAATGAGTAAGTTTAGAGACACAGCCAATGAACCATATTTAACATGCTTTGAAAGGGCCCAGAAAATCACCAGAATGCACCCAATTTTTCAGCTATATTTCCATTTGCTACTCCCTCTCCTAATTTAGTGCATGTGAAAAGGGAGAAATAGAAGCTTGAAAAAATATTTCCAATCTGTATAACACTAATGAAACATTTCTCAGAGAGGAAGGACATCCTCAGCTGTGGGGTTCCCATTGTTGTTTAGTACCTCTACTCACATGTGGCTATAGGAATCAATATGCTTTTTATCAGGACTGTGTGGCATCTCCCTAGGGTATGATTGGGAAAATTCTTCTAATGAGATTTTACAAGTTTCGGTGCAGAAAGAGATTTTTAAAAACCAGGAGATGAAAAGAATGGATTAATGAGAGGAAAAAGAAGAAACCAAAAAAATTTTTTGAATGTTATGTATATAAGATACATACTCTGCAAAATACATATTCTTGTTTCCTAGAAATGCATTTCTATCCTCTTTCCCCAAAGGACTAGACAAGTTATCTTCACATGTTCTCTAGGAAGCACAAGATGAGTTTTTTTGCATTTGGGTTTTTCTGCTCAACTCCCCAACTTCAAAATGAAAATACTTCCCCTGTGTACAGAGTACTCAATTTATAATGAATAGCCTTTTTTATAAAGTGCCCTAAGGTTTACAAGGTATTTTACTCATAACAACCCAATGAGGAAGGTAGGGAAAAGTAATACCCTCATTTTACAGATGAAGCAATTGCATCTTGGTAAGGTTAAATGAGAAGATCACCATCACCAGTTAGAAAGTTTCTGACACAGAACTCAAACCCCTATATTCTGATTTCAGTTCAAGTGCATTGTCTCTGTGCCACATTGCCTCATTACTATAATTAAATTTCTAATAATTTTTTGTTTTTCAGTTGTTTCAGTCATGTCCAACTCTTCATGACTCCATTTGGGGTTTTCTGGGCAAAGATACTAGAATGAATTGCCTTTTTCTTCTCCAGCTCATTTTACAGATGAGGAAACTGAGGCAAACAAGGTTAAGTATCTTACTTAAGTCACACAGCTAATATGTGTCTGAGGCCAGATTTGAACTCAGGAATAGGAGTCTTCTAAGCCCAGTGCTCTAGCCACTGCACCACCTAGCTGCCACTAATTTGTAATAATACAAACACTTGATCATAATTTGCAACAGGCCGCATGTCCTCTATTCCATAGATGATGAGCTGTTACTCCTGTGCCTCAAGTTAGTACTGCCCGTAAAGCTTCTAGAGGTAGGCATACCAAAGAGATGATAAAAATCAAAGGGCTGCAGCAGAAACTATATAGAGTGTGCCCATCACATAAGAACTCTGGGAAGATAATAGATTTAAAGATGGAAGGGACCTTTGAGATTATTGGGCCCACTCCCTTCATCTGACAGATGAGGATACTAAAGCCCAGAGAGGTAAAACAACTTATCTAGGGTTACATCGTCAGTAAATGTCTGAGGTAGGATTCTTGACTCCAAATTCAGTCAAGTGTAGTGCATCCATTATACAGAGCTACCTCTATAAGAAAGACAACATGGTATCACTACAGAGAGGGAATCTACTTCTAATTGGGGACAGTAGATAGAGAAACTTGGACCTGTAGTCAGGAAGACCTGAGTTGAAATCTACTCTTAGACACTTACTAGCAGTGTGACCCTGAGCAAGTCACTAAACTTCTGTTTTCCTCAGTTTATTCAACTGCAAAATGGGGATGACAGCACCTACATCAGAGGGCTGTATGAGGATGAGATAACATTTGTAATATTTGTATTATATTTGTATATGACATTTAAAAAGCACTTAGCATAGTTCCTAGCACGTAGTAGGAAATGCTTATTCCCTACCCTCCCTTCTGATTCAACAGCTGTTTTTTTTCCTGAAATGAACCTGTGATAGTATGGCTTTGCCTCTGATTAGGAGAAGATTCCTAAGGCAAGCTGTGAAGCCAGAGGAACAAAAGGCACGGCCAGAGTAGAGCAGCTAATTTCAGATTGCCAATGGCTACTCTCTAGGGGTCAGAAACCAGCTGAGAGCTCTGCAGTCCAAGTCTCACAACTGACCTGGGAACTGACCCTGTGTGAGGCCATGATAGGGGGATACTTGCTAACCGTAATATTAAGGATACTCCCAAACTAATAAAAGAAATTCTTATTAAGACCAGCATTAGGCATACTTGCTAGCACCAACATTGGGGCAGGTCCCAATTGGGGTAGGGAAGTCTAATAAATAAGTCTGAGTTAAAGAATTTTAATTGTTTCTGGGACCTCCTGGATTTGGTACATGCAGATAGACAAATTAAGGGTAGCTAGAGTTGAGGAGGAGCTAGTAGTATGAATCCTAGATGGTTACTCAATCAATCCGAATTCATTAAGTGCCTACTAGCCACTTAATATAATTATTGTAATATATTTGGATTCATTTCTTTTTTCTTCATTGGTCACCAATAAAGAAGGGCATACAGTCAAACCGTGATTGTATGGTCAGTCAGAACCATGATGCCTGGCTCATGTTAGCAGAATCTAGTGAAACAAAGCAGGAAAAAAATGGAAAGGTCTCCAATTGGCCTGTGCTGAGACTACTCAGTGTAGAAAGCCCTTCACAACCTATTTTTCTAGACTAATTTAAAATTACACCCCTTTAATCAATCAGTCAACAAGCATTTATCAAGTGCTTACTATGCACTTTTTACATCCCAGCTAAACTGGTCTATAGTACTTACTAGGTTTTTTGTTTTGTTTTGTTTTGTTTGTATGTGACCTACACAGGATCATAAATTTAGACCTAAAAGGTACTTTAGAGGCCATTGAATTCCACCCTCTCATTTGACAGATGAGGAAAATGAACTCCAGAGAATTTAAGTGCCTTGCCCAAAATCATATAGATAGTAAGCGGGAATTGAACCCATAATTCAGTGCTCTTCCCGTTGTACAATGACTACCCTCTACCCTCTCCTGTTTTTATGCCTTTATGCAAGTTATCATCTACAGCTTGAAAGCTTTGACTCCTCAACTCTACCTCTTCAACACTCTAGCTCCATGCAAGGGTTAAGCTTAAGAGCTTCCCCAGAGGAAGTCTTATGATTAACCCTCAGTTGTTAATGTGGTTCCCGCCACCAAAATTACTTCGTATTTATGTTAGCATAACCTTTAATCCAAAGCCAATTGGTAGGGGACTCTCCTTGTTGATGGAGATGAATGTCCTGCCCTGCATGAAAGAAGGGGAAGAAAGAGTTAGTGAGAGTGGGAGAGCTCCATCCTTCTTCAGTCTTCTTAGAGAGAGCAATCACTTTGGGCTCTCCTGGTTTCCAATTTTGAGAAAGAAGATGGAAGAGGCTAATTCCACTTCAGGTGGCTGATGGAAACGACTCTGGAAAGACGAAAGAGGTGCACAAAGTCTCCATAATGACCCTGTCCCCAGCTTGCTACACTAGAGACTTCAGGGAGTTTCCTCTTGGGTGAGGATCTAGAACTCCTCTTGGTTGAACTGAGTTACCTTGCTCCTGATGGGAGAGCTCCTTCACTCTGTATTGTCTGGTATGTATCTTCCTATGTATACCTTCTCTGATTTCAGTTTTGCTACTATTTACATAAATGGGCTTCTTTGCTAGTTTTTTGTTTTTGTTTTTGTTTTTTTGCTAGGCAATGGGGTTAAGTGACTTGCCCAGGGTCACACAGCTAGTAAGTGTTATGTGTCTGAGGCCCGATTTGAACTCAGGTCCTCCTGAATTCAGGTCCGGTGCTCTATCCACTGCGCCTTTGCTGGTTCTTATGTGTGGAATTGGTATTAGGTGGGAAAGGGGTCAAGCCTTGGATATAAAGCTTGGGGTGCCCCTTCTCCCCAATAATGACAAAACAGTCAAAAGTTAGACTGAACTCGTTCATATCCCCTAGACTAACAATATCTAAAGGAGAAGATAGATACAATTCAAGCCTGGTAGCTCCTCACTCTGAGGAGAGTGGAGTGGACTCTGGTCCCAACTTCCTGCTCCTCCTCTTCCTAGAAGGAATGAAGTCTTAGTTGGAGAAGAGTGGGGGAAGAAGAGGCTAGAAGTGTCTGTTCTGCCTCCCTTTGAGCCACACAGGGACAGCACTTGCCACATAGGAGCCTCCTCTGCACATGTGGTCTCTTGTTTTGCATCGGGTCCCCTTACAGTTGTATTAAAAAATGTATATCTTATTTCCTCCCAGTAGAATGTAAATTCCTTGAAGACAAAACTGGACAATTTTTTTTCTGAAAGCCCAGCATGATGAAATGTATGAGAGACCCTCAATAAATGTGTGTTGAATTGAATATTTCTGCAGTTAGGTTCCTATGAATTTTGGCACCCTGGAGAAAAGCCCTGACTGTCCTGTCCAAGTTACAGCTTTGAGTGAAACCCAGGTCTTCTGACCCAAAGTTCACTGTGCTTTCTACTATATTTATTTGGAGGGTGAGAGGTCAGAGAGAGTAGGAAGAAGAGTGATGTTATTTATTCAGCCTTCTCAGTGTTTTAATACATTCAAGATCAAAGCATACATGAGATGGCATGACCCTCACTTTACTGCCCTTTCTGGACATCCTATCTGAATGACAACGCTGGTGCCGTACTGGGGATTTCATTGAAGAAACTGGGGCGAGACAGTTAACTGATATAGGAAAAGTGATTTATTGTAAGGGTTAAGAGTCTTACTTTGCAGACTTGTTTAAAGCAAGATAACCCCGATGTGGCTATAATCATTTCCCCTCCAGGAGAATGCTTTTGTCCAAATGCTTAAAGAAAGATGACTCTGCCAACATCCCCAGATAGATCTCTCCACCCAAAGCTAGAAGCCACCTATGCTGCAAGGACAGTGAATAATTGGACTGTCTTGATAGCATTTACTCTCCCGCAGCTTAATCAATGCTGAAACAGCAAAAGGGAAAGAAACAATTGAAAATGTTTGAACTTCAGAGGTGACAGGATGGAACTGTTAACAGTGAGTATCAACAGAACCTGGCAGGGTTCTAAGTTTGGCTTGGATCAGTGCAGTCCTGGGATTTTCCATTGATGGGTTCTAACAGAATCGGGACCAATGGGTTCCACTGCCTTCCTAGAGGGCTACACATTATTCTAATAACAGGTTCTGTAGGGAGCACAGAAGATGAAGTTTTGCATATTGGTTTTCTGCCTAACTTTATCGTTTAATAGGGAAATACTCTCATTGGTTACCCCAACAAGCCCCATTTACTGGCAGTATTGTAGTGTGATTATTTCCAAAGAATATTGCATAAAGGTGATTATAATTGCATAGGGAAGAAGAGTATGGCAACCTATAAAAGAGCTTCTCTTCTAAATACTTCAGGAACACCTTTTCTCATGAGGTGGGGAAATGACAGCTGGATTTAAATTCAGAACAAATTACTAAAAAGGACAAGAGAATTGTGGCAGTATCCCGTGGCGTGTAACAGTGGAACCTGACTTTAATAACTGACATCTTTGGTGAATATTTCTTATTCTAGAATCAAAGCTACCAGCATCCCAAATTCCAGCCTGTCCCCAGAGGGTATCAATTCCTGAGTCTTCCTCGAAAAGCTAAATTTAGTTGATTTATTAAGGGAGATGTTTAGCCAAAAGCAAAAATCTACTTCTAGCCACTGTAGGTTTGTTATTAGACAAGGTTTACGCTTATTATGAACTCTCTATTGCCTTTTTTTTTTTTCTGGCTCTAATATATCCCTTGATTTTCTACCAATCCTACAATTGCTGCTCTGCATAATTCATTAGTATTTCTACTACAATGCTTCTTGAAATAGAGCTGTGTTAGTTCCTTAGAATATCCCTCAACAAAGAAGCTTCATACAAGAGCTATAGTGTATGCAGGAGAGAACAGCCTTTGATGGTAGAGGGAAGCTTCATAGTTCATCCCCCACCTCATTAATTTTCCCATTTAACCATCATGCTGGTCTTATGTAGACAGTATTTCCATTTCTGTCCATTTCTGTCAGCTGGTCCATGCAGTGTACCATGGCGTGGATTAAATAAGATAATCATTGATTTGTTATGAGGTTTCCCTATATGGTACACATCACAAAGGGATTTATCTTGTGACCAGCTCTCTAAATGTAATACAAACCAGAGGGGGCCCATTCACACAGACAGCACAGAGACAGAGGCTCCGTCTCTATGAAACAATTGTGTTTCCCCAGGGGGAAAAGCCCTATAGTATAGACAAGAAAAGGAAGTGGAATCAAACAGTTTCAATTACATGGTTAAAAAAAAGACCAAAGTTAAAGGTCAAGACTTGCATTTAATTCAAATCCCACTTATGTTTTTAAAAGAAAAAAATCTAGGTCAACATCTAAAAATTTTTTTATGAATTGATAGGCTCTTTAGAGGTACATCAACAACAGTAAAAAACAAAACATGCAATGTTTGGGGAAAGTATATTAACATCTACAATGCCAACTCTATATAAATTTTCATTTGTAGGATTCAGCAGCAAGGAACATTATAATTCAGAATTTCCTGGGTGGTTTAAAAATTCAGTGAAAATTCAGGGCTTTCGGACTTAGTGTGACTATAGCTTTAAGGTCTTGTTTTCAAAGAAAAAATTGATCTAACAAAGAAAATCTAAAGGGATCCCCCCAAAATGGTTGTTTGGGGTTGTTCTTTTTAAGCTTCTGTACACTTTAAATAATTCAAATCAGTGATTCTTATAAGCCCTTAGCAATGCATAACCCAATGGGGGAAGCAATCTAATACTTTATGCATTTTGAGGGTTCTATTAGAATAACGTTTAAGCTGGTTCTGCTTTTATTAATGCAAATATATTCAAAGCAGACAGATTGGAATCTGTACAATTTAGCAGTGATCAAAACTAGCATTTTTTTTATGGGGACAGATGTCCAGGCTAGTTACATTAAGGTATTTTTTGCTGAAATGGAAAAACTAATCCAAACATATAAGACAAGCCAGCTTCCACCCCTTCCAAAAGGGGGGGGAGATGGAAAATAACCATAAATAAGAGCAAGTTATATAAGATTCTATTTCTTCATAGAATTGTATGAGCTTAGAACATGAAGGAATCTTAGGGGTCGTCTGGGCCAAAATTCACCTAAGGCATTAATCTACTCTGGAATATCTCTGCCACATACTTAGCCAGCCTCTACTTCAACAATTCTAGTAACAGAGAGTTTGCTATTTGTTTAGCTTCTAAAAATTTTTTCTTTTTTATTATGAACTTAATGAACATGAATACTTCAATAAATAAAGTGCAGAAATAAGCATATGAGACTGAATTTGTTATGTGTATTTTAAGTGCATGTTAAATTTAATTCAGTAATAATAAAACTGCCCTGCTTTTGTTTCCCTTTCTTTTTTTTTTTTTTTTTTTAGGCAGTCAGGGTTAAGTGACTTGCCCAGGGTCACACAGCTAGTAAGTGTCAAGTGTTTGGTCTGAGGCCGGATTTTAACTCAGGTCCTCCTGACTTCAGGGCTGGTGCTCTATCCACTGCGCCACCTAGCTGCCCCCTGTTTCCCCTTCTTAACTGGCTTTTTTTTGTGTGTTTTTAATGTCTCATTGCCCTCTTTTCTTTTCTTTTTTTGTATTACTATTGCTCCTTACCCACTCACACTCCTTACTTCTCCTTCCCCAAATAAAACCCATCTTTTGTGCCAAAAATTATAGTCAAGCAAAACAAATACACACATTGGTCATACAATCTCATTCTACATCTCTAGTCCATCACCTCTCTGCCAAAAAGGTAGGAGGTATCTTTCATTATGAATCTCCTGGAGTAATGACTGATCATTGGGTATCTCAGAGTTCTTGTCTTTCAAAATTGGCTTCCTGCATAGTATTCTAATCTTTGTATAATTTGTTCTCCTGGTTCTGTTTACATCACTGCATCAGATCATATAAGACTTTCTAGGTTTCTCTGAATCTATCCTTTCATTATTTCTTATAATCATATTGACATAGCATTTATATGCCATAATTTATTTGGCTTTTCCCCAATTGATGGGTACCCATTTTGTTTCCATCTCCTGGCTCCAACAAAGTGGTGCTGCTATAAATTATTTTGTACATATAGGTTTTTTCCCTCTTTCTTTGACTTCTTTGTGGTATAGGAATAACAGTGATGCCATTAGGTCAAAGGGTACACACAATGATTCTTTTGGTAGTTTTCTAAATTATTTTCCAAAATAATTTGATCAGTTTATGAATCTGCTGCTTTCTAAGGCAGATTGTTTTACTGTTGGCTAGCATTTTGGAAAAGTTATTTCTTTGATATTTTGATGGGCCTGACCTAGACTAAGTGCTTAACAAATGCTTGTTGATTGAGTGATTGATGATCTCATCAGTGTGGGTACACTTCTCTGGGTACAGATTATATCATCCATTCCTTCTCATCCTGTATAATTCTGCTTATGTTGAGTTCAAATCAGCCTCCCCATAACTTCAACTCACAGATCCCAGATTCTGTCATCTGGAAAAACATCAGTTATGTCCACTCTCTCTTCCACACAGTAGCTTTTAAGAAGTTTGGTCTATGTTTATTCTTAGTTGTTTATTGTCTCTTAAGAAACAGAAACCTATTTATAGGCATTAAAGTTTCAACTATTCTCCCAATGCTCTTCCCTGGAAATTCAGGACAAGATAAATGTTTGATAAACAAATAGTTACCCATCTTTTAAGGATGGTTTAGAAGAAGCCTACTTAGAGAATGAGGAGTAGATCAGATAATTTTTCCCTACTTAATAGTATTTTTTCTAATTACATGTAAAGATAGTTTTCAACATTCACTTTTATAAGATTTTGATTTCCAAGGGGCAGCTAGGTGGCACAGTGGATAGAGCACTGGCCCTGGAGTCAGGAGGACCTGAATTCAGATCCGGCCTCAGATACTTACTAGCTATCTGCGTGACCCTGGGCAAATCACTTAACCCACATTGCCTCCAAAATTAAAAAAAAAAACAAACCACACACACAAAGATTTTGATTTCCAAATTTTTCTGCCTTCCTTCCCCCACCCCCTCCCCAAGACATCAAGCAACTTTATATAGGTTGTACATGTACAGTCATATTAAATATATTTCCAAATTAGTCATGTTGTGAAAGAAGAATCAGAACAAAAGGGAAAAACCATGAGAAAGAAACAACATGAAAAAAGTATGCTTCAATCTACATTCAGACTCCATAGTTTTTTCTCTGGATGTGGATAGCATTTTCCATCATGAGCCTTTTGAAATTGTCTTGGATTGTTGTATTGCTGAGAAGACCTAAGTACATCATAGTCGATCATCTCACAACGTTGCTATTACCATGTACAATGTTCTCCTGGTTCTGCTCAGCATCAGTTCATGTAAGTCTTTCCAGGTTTTTCTGAAATCTGCCTGCTCATCATTTTTTATAATACAACAGTATTCCATTACATTAATATATCACAACTTGTTCAGCCATTCCCCAACTGGTGGACATCCCCTCAATTTCCAATTCTTTTCCACCACAAAAAGAGCTGTTATAAACATTTTTGTACATGTGGGTCCTTTTCTCCTTTTTTTTTGGCTAGGCAATGGGATTAAGTGACTTGGCCAAGGTCACACAGCTAGTAAGTGTCAAGTGCCTGAGGCTGGATTTGAACTCAGGTCCCCCTGATTCCAGGGCCAGTGCTCTATCCACAGTGCCAACCTAGCTGCCCCCCCAATTTCTCCCTTTTTTATGATCTCTTTGAGGTACAGACCTAGTAATGGCATTGCTGGATCAAAGGGTATGCACAGTTTTATAGCCCTTTGGGCATAGTTCCAAATCAGATAATTTATTTTTTTTAATTTTATTGACATCTTTAGTTTTTGTCTTACCTTCATTTACATATGTAATGCACTATTCCCTTTAGGTATGTTTCTGTGTTAGGTCTGCTCAGAGTTGAAAGAAAAAGTTGCTGAAGCGGTTACTCTCTAACTCAGAATTCTGACATAGTTATTACTGAGTTTAAATGTTATAAGCAGCTGTAAACTAGGGAGACAGGGACACCAGAACCATTATATGGTTATGGGACAAATGTAGTTTTTCTGATTAAAGTCTAAACCTAGAAAGATAAAAGAGGGTGAGGTGAAAGGACAGATTTCAGAACAGCATCATTTAAGCTAGAAGGTAGAGTTGATGAATATTACACTGGCTGTTAAGGAATAAGTCTAACTGAGCAGAAGGGCAATTTAAAAGCAGACAATCAGTAGATCCCACTAGTTAGGCTGAGACAGTATGCATAGTGAAGTATTAGGTGAATACGATGTAAATCAACTTGGCTTAGCAATAGAAGCATCTATTCAATATAGAAACTGCATTTATCAAGAAACTTTTATTGTCAGTTACTGATTCAGAAAGACAAACATCTAAGTGTGCAGTTCCATAATTGTGAGCTACTCTGAGCTCATGGGTTTTTTCTTACTCGTGTTCTTCATTGGCAGGTTCCTGTGTGTGTATTAACTATCCACAGTAGATACTAAATGAATGCATTGATGAGAGTGTAATCCAGGTATATATGTGGATTGTGATAGATTTATTACTTATGGCATTTGCTTTAATATATGCATATAATCATCATCATCATCATTATTATTATTTATTTTGCCTTATTAATAAGTGATGTGTTGAAGATATAGAAGTGTCATTATTATAAGTTGTGTAAATAGAAATGCATCAGTGTGGGCTTAAGAGTTAAAGTACTGTGTTGGGGAAGTATATTCTCTCACAACAAGGCTACTCCTAGGACTCTGAGAGAATTTGAATGTAAACACATGATGATGGTCCTTTTCTGAGAACTTAAAACTGCCAGTGTGAGAGTAGGAGAGTGAATAAACCAGCCTAGAAAGTGAGTAGGTGGAGTAGGTGCCCACATGCCCATGTGACAGGTGTGACTTGCTACATAATAGCCACCCATATACCTATTACATACATACACACACACACACACACTCACATAATATGCGCACACACACACGGGCACATGCATGCATGCACACATATATACGATATATAATGTATATGCATATAAGTATGCATGTATTATTGTTGCTGTTTAGTTGTTTCAGCCATGTCTGACTCTTTGTGACTCCATTTGGGATTTTCTTGGCAAAGATAATAGAATGGTTTGCCATTTCCTTTTCCAAGCATGTGTATACATATATATATGTGTGTGTGTGTGTGTGTGTGTGTGTGTGTAGGTATATATATAATATATAGTACATATATATGTATGTATATATTGATATATAGCTATATCCCTCTTCTTTCTCCTCTCTAGAGAGCCATTCAAAAAGTAACAAAGAATAAAAAAGGGGAAAAAAAGCCTTTCAGCAAAACTCACCAATACATTAACTAAGCCTAATGGTATATGCAATATTCCACATCTGCAGCCCTCCATCTTTGCAGAGAAGGAAGAACAGAGAATTCCCTGGCCCCCTTCCACTATCTTTAGGGCCAAGTTTGATCATCCTAATTATACAGTGTTAAGTTTCACTGTTTTTCAATTTACATTGTAGTCATTGTATATACTACTTTCTTAGACCAGATGATATTTAAAGGTCTTCTCCAGGCTTCCAATTGTAAACATTATTTTTCAACCTAGCTATAGAAATGCTCTCAGAGTCCTTAAATATTCACCTTGGTCTAATATATATATATATATATATATATATATATATATATATATATATATACACACATACACAGGTATGAGAAAATGAGACAAAATGTCATCCATCTGAGCATTTAACAGACTAAAGATAGGTTTGTTTTTGTTTTTGTTTTTGTTTTTTAAATAAATTAAAGGCACTTGGACATTTGCTCACTGATCTGCATTATAGCCAGGGATGTGCTGGTAAAAGTTTAATAACTGGCTCTCCAGAAAAAAAAAAGTATACATAACATGCTTTTTAGTTTAATCTGCATTATTAATGTTTTTTCTATTAGTTTGTTAAATCAGGGGTGGGGAACCTGAAGCCTCTTGTGGCCCTCTAGGTCCTCAAGTGCTGTCCTTTGAATCCAAACTTCACAGAACAAATCCCCTTAATAAAAGGATTTGTTCTGTGAAATTTGGACTCAGTCAAAAGGCTGAGTTATTAAGGCCAACTCCACATGAAGCCGTAGGTTCCCCACCCCTGGGACAATCAACAAAGCAACAAATCATGACCTCATCTGTAGTTTGCCAATTTCTGGGATGTGAATGCACACACTGAAAACTTAATCAGCTTGTAAGCAAGCTAGCTTCAGCACACCAGTGACTACAGCCTAAGCTTTCCATGAAAAACAAGAATATTACTGCTAAATTTCACTAACACTAAATCCCTCTAACAGCATCAGACAAGACTTCACAGTTTTGGAAAGCAATTGTTTCTAGCAGTCCTGCTTGTAAAAATTCATCTGTCTCTATAACAACCCTCTCATGACATGACAAGAATTTTCCATGTTTGGCAGATTGTAAGAAGATAGTCTGACTGTGCAAAGTATCTTTTGGCCTGCTCTTCAAAGGCAAAACAAAAGAATTGAGACAAGGGTCCTGCTTTCTCAGGAGAACCTAAGTCAGTAAGGAGAGATAACACAAAGGTAGTAGAAAGTGGTACCCTTATTATCACATTTTTTCCTGGTTTCCCCTTTGCCTTAACTATCTTTCTTGCCTCTAAATCATCATGTCATATAACATGGTTTATTACAACATACTTACTAATTTTGCCTAGTAGTTTGAAACATCATAAAGAATAGGGTTTCCATAGCAGAACTAATCTACAACCTAATAGATTTCTTTGTCAGGAAGTTTTTCTTTATACTCAGCTTAAATTTTCATCCTATTACTGCTTATTATACTGCTTTGGACCATGCTGAATAATTAATCTCCTTCTTTAATGTTTACACATTCCAGATATTTGTAGACATTTAGCTTGTCTCTCCTTAGTCTTTGCTTAGCTAAGCTATACATATTTAATTCTTTTAATCTTCCCCTATAAATCAATTCCTTCAGTCCCTTAATCACATTGTTGCTGTTCTTTGAACTTCTTCCAGTTGGTTTCTAAAAGCCTAAAAGAAATGTCCAAATCTGGATGCATTTTTGCAAGTACAGTCTCACCCAAATGAGACAGAGCAGGAAGAGGTCACCATTTCTTTATCTTAAGTATGGTTCCAAACCATATGAGCCTGACTTTCTGCAATGTCATAATAAAAACAAACATCTTGCTTCCACTCTCATTCCTAGTTCTTCATAGGCATTTCAACTTTTGTTTCTGCCTCCCACTGAACATCTGTGCTTCTGATCATTTTTCTCCAGATGTAAGATTGCATCTCATTTGTCTGTCTTGCTTATATTTCTAAATTATCTAGCATTCTTTATATAGTTCAGCTGTCCTTAAAAAGTATTTGCAGTACATTCCAATTCTATTTTATATACTGATTTCATTAACTTACTCATTAATCCATAGTTTGATTCATTGATAAAGGAAAGTGTGAAATCAAGCCAATCTTCAGTTTGGATTTTTGTACACAAAGCACACAATTAGATGCATTGATGATTTTCATTCTTAATCTTTTGTTTGCAATTCATCCAAAGCTTTCCACTTCCTGCTGGATTCTTAATCAAATTCTTAGCCAAATTTTTAAAATAAAACACTGGAGTGGGGTACCCATTTCTTCATAAGGTTGGGGAGAAGTGTCATAACAAGGGTAAGACAAGTGAGGCACTTCTGTATAACATTCAAAGGGGAACAGTACAGAAAAATAATAGTGTGTGTGTGTGTGTGTGTGTGTGTGTGTGTGTGTGTGTGTGTGTAAGGAGAGGTGACCAGTGAGGGACCCATCCTTAGAGCATGCACAATATGTTCTGCCTGGCATCACACAGAAATGTGTTGAGTCTGCTTCCTGAAATGTAGGAGTATCCCTTTCAGAACATAAGCAGGTATTCTCTGCCTCTTGTCAACATACTGTATGATGATGAAATGCTTTTTAATTGGCTGCTGAGACAGAATTAAATGTGCATTTAAAAATGAAATATCTCCCTCCTCTCCATCCTCTCCTCCCTTTTCCTGTCTGCCTTATCTTCCCACCCAGCTGAATGAATACGTGACACTACTGTTTCTTTTGGTTGTGTTTATTCATTCCTGATGGTAGGTAAATGAGTGTTGAAGATGGAACAAACAAGGTTACAACTTTGTGAGCTTCAAAATGTTGGAAGAGCCATCAGATGTTCAGCAATTGAACAAGTCAACAAAACAATGGCATTTGTTGATCACTTACTATGTGCCAGGCACTGTGATAAGTGCTGGGATAAAAATATAAAGCAAAAACTAAAACAGTTCCTTTCCTCAAAGAATTCATGCTCTAATGGGGGAAGACAACACATAAAAGGAAGCTGAAAAGCAGGGGAGGGGAAAACTGAGAAGGTACCTGAACAAGGACATGATGGTCAAGTCCAGAGTCAGAATCACATGGTACATCTCATGGCTAGGAAGAGGCTAAAGCATGACTAGATTGGGCCCATCCCCAAAACAGACCCCATGGAAGAAATCCCCAATGGGAGAAAAGGGTGATTCTAGGGCGAGAAGGCTGCTAGCTGAGTTACAGTGCTGAAGTCCAGAGAGGCAGAAGCAGAAGTGGGAGGAGAGTTTGCTAGTAGTGGAAGCTGCTGAGCTTGATCAGAGGAATGTAAAATGAAACTACTTTGACTCAGCCCTGCTGTGAATCAACCCTGCAGCTGAAACACCATGAGCTTCCTACAAGCAACAGAGTGATGGGTGCTCAGGTTATGCCAAACCAGAAGTGAACTTGGTGGAGAGAATGTTTTCTAGCAGCCATTTTAAGTTTGAATCCATTATTCCCAGGAACTAAAGTGGTAGAGGTGAGTGTACTTGGGATGTTATTTTACTGATTCTTGCTATACTGTCTCAGTGGGTTTCCCTTTGTAAAAGCTAACTAGTGTTAATTGGGAAGAAACTGACAATTGGTATGGGGGTGGGGCGAGTATATGACAGATGGGGACTGATCATAGTACTAAAAAGATACTCCCAACCCCTCAGGCTTGCCCCTAGAACTTTGAGGGGAGTAGTAGTAGTCACAATCTGGGAACATATATACTAAGCCATGCTATGCCATTAAGCAAGGTGGAAGCACAGAGTAGGGAGAAGTGAGACTCAATTTCTGTGTTCTGTCAACCAGAACTCTTCCTAAAGATTCACAGAGTAGAGAAAAAGTCATCTTCGCACTCCACCTCCTCCTTCACTTGCTGTAATACTCCAATTCCATAGCACTGTGGACCAATAGAAATGTGGGACCATGGTCCTGAAGGAGGGACAGACATGTAAGGAGGAAAATGCCAATTATTTGTTCACCTGAAAATTATTTACTTCCTCTGAGCTCCCACCCACAAGCTTCTAAGTGCTTTGCAAACCTTTAAGTGTTATATAAATGCTACCTATTGCTATCATCACTACATCATTATCATTATTGTTTTTTAAGATAATGTAACAAACTCATGGGCAGCTAGGTGGCACAGTGGATAGAGCTCTGGGTCTGAAGTCAGGAAGACCTGAGTTCAAATCCAGCCTCAGACACTGAGTGACCCTGGG
This sequence comes from Vombatus ursinus, assembly GCF_900497805.2. Classification (NCBI taxonomy): domain Eukaryota; kingdom Metazoa; phylum Chordata; class Mammalia; order Diprotodontia; family Vombatidae; genus Vombatus; species Vombatus ursinus. Next base: position 5,961,251 of record NW_020948983.1, read on the forward strand.
CAAGTCACTTAACCCTGTTTGCCTCAGTTTCCTCATCTGTAAAATGACCTGAAGAAGGTAATGGCAAACTACTCCAGTATCTTTGCCAAGAAAACCCCAAATGGGGTCACAAAGAGTCAGACAGAACTGAAACACCTGAACAATAACAAACAACAACAAACTCACACAGTCAACAATTGGTACTGATTTCAAAAAGAGGAAGTCCGCTCACATCAGTCATGGTCATGTCTGCTTCAAGTGGGGACTCTTGGAAGGATGTTATAGAAAAAATAAAAAGGAAAATTAAGTTTATTTTGCTCTTCAATTTAATAGCTATTTATTGATCATCTACCATAAACAAGGTGCCATACCTTCACTATTCTATCAGGAATGTTTTTCATTATTACAACATTTTTTTATTCATTTTTTTTCTATTTTATAACAGCGGGTGTGGAGGGAGACCAAGCATTTATAAAATGTCTACTGTGTACCATCACTGTGATAAATGCTTTAAATATAATTTCCTTTGATCTTCACAACACTCTTCTGAGGGAGGGGCTGGCTATTCCTTATCCCTATTTTACAGCTGAGAAAACTGAGATAGACAGAGGGTAAGTGACTTGCCTAGCATCACACAGCTAGTAAGTGTCTGAGGCTGAATTTGACCTGAGGCCTTCCCGAATCCAGGCTCAGTGCTTTATTCCCTGTGCCACCTCATTACCATGTCTTTGTCTCTCACTGTGGACACAAACTCTCTCAAAGGACCTAGAACAGGAAGAGACCCCAGAGGTCATCTGGTCCATCCTTTTCCTTTTACAGATTAGGAAACTAAGGCCCAGAGGTGGTAGAAAGAGTGGAATTCAAACCCAGTTCTTCTAACTCCAAATCCAATGCTATTTTTTTTAATTTTTAATTTTTTTATTTTTAACATGTGTTTTTAAAATTTTGGGTTACAAATTTTCTCCCTTCCTCCCTCCCCATCCACCCTCATTGAAAAGGCAAGCATCTTGGTACAGGTTATAGGTGTGTAGTCATGCAAAACATTTCCATAGTAGTCTTGCTGTGAAAAACTAGGTATATTTCCCTTCATCCTATCCCACCCCCCCATTTATTCTATTCTCTCTTTTGACTCTGTCCCTTCTCAGAAGTGTTTGCTTTTGATTATCCCCTCCCCCAATCTGCCCTCCCCTCTATCAACCCCCTGCTCTCTTGTGCCCTTTCCCCCTTATTTTCCTGTAGTGTAAGATAGATTTCCATACCCCATTGTGTATGTTATTCCCTCCTTAACCCAAATCCTACGAGAATAAGACTCACTCATTCCCTCTCACCTTCCCCCATTTCCCCTCCACTGTAAAAACTTTTTCTTGTCTGTTTCATGTGAGATATTCTACCTCATTCTACTTCTCTCTTTCTCCCTCTCCCAGTATAATCCTCTCTCATCTCTTAATTTTATTTTCCTGATATCACCCCTTCATCTTCAACTCACCCTGTGCCCTTTATCTATCTATACATACATATAATTTTTTCCCTCCCACTACCCTAATACTGACAAAGGACTCATGAGTTACAAATATCATCTTTCCTTGCAGGAATGTAAACAGTTCAACCTTAATAAGTCTCTTATGATTTCTCTTTCCTGTTTACCTCTTCCATGTTTCACTTGAGTCTTGTATTTGAAGGTCAAATTTTCTATTCAGCTCTGGTCTTTTCCACAGGAATGCTTGAAAGTCCCCTATTTCATTGAATGATCATTTTTAACCCTGAAGGATTATACTCAGTTTTGCTGGGTAGGTGATTCTAGGTTGTAGTCCTAACTCTTTTGCCCTCTGGAATATCATACTCCACACCCTCTGGACCCTTAATGTAGAAGCTGCTAAATCTTGTGTTATCCTGACTGTGTTTCCACAGTACTTGAATTGTTTCCTTCTGGCTCCTTGCAATATCTTCTTCTCCTTGACCTGGGAATTCTGGAATTTGGCTACAACATTCCTAGGAGTTTTCCTTTGGGGATCTCTTTCAGGAGGTGATCGGTGGATTTTTCAATTTTTATTTTGCCCTCTGGTTCTAAAATATCAGGGCAGTTTTCCTTGATCATTTCTTGAAAGATGATGTCTAGGCTCTTTTTTTGATCATGGTTTTCAGATAGTCCAATAATTTTTAAGTTCTCTCTCCTGGATATATTTTCCAGGTCAGTTGTTTTTTCCAATGAGATATTTCACATTCTCTTCTATTTTTTCATTCCTTTGGATTAGTGTTACAGTGCCTTGATTTCTCAAATTGTCCCTAGTTTCTAATTTCTCCATTCTAATTTTTAAGGAAGTATTTTCTTCAGTAAGCTTTTGGACTTCCTTTTCCATTTGGCCAATTTTGCTTTTTAGGGCATTCTTCTCCTCGTTGGCTTTTTGGACCTCTTTTGTCATTTGGGTTAGGCTATTTTTTAAGGTGTTATTTTCCTCAGTATTTTTTTGGGTCTCCTTTAGCATCACTTTCAGTTTTTCCTCTACTTCTCTTACTTGCTTCTCAAAATCCTTTTTGAGCTCTTCTATGGCCTGGGACCAATTCGTATTTTTCTTGGAGGCTTTGGATGTAGGAGCTTTAGCTTCATTGTCTTCTTCTGGTTGTATATTTTGATCTTCTTTGTCATCAAAGTAAGATAATATAGTCTGGCTCTTTTTGCACTGCTTGCTCATGATCTCAGACAATTACTTGAGTTATGATTCTTTGTTAAGGTAGAAGTCTGTTTCCAGTGTGGTGAATGTACTGTCCCAAGCTTCAGGGGTTTTGTGCAGCTGTTTTCAGAGATACTTCTAGGGACCTGTAAATTTTCCGTTCTTCCAAGGTGCTCTGATCAAGGGCAAGGCGTTCACTCCTTTCCTGGTCTGTGCTCTGGTCTACGAGCAGTCTTTTCTGTCTTGGAACTGTGAGGAGGGTTTCCTCTCCACAGCCACTACAAGCTCTACCATGCCAGTGCTCCTCCTCACCCCAGGACTGCCACCCAGAACTGTGACCCAGATCCAAGCATGGGCAAAGCAAGAGAATCCTGCACCAGCAGAGAGATCCCTGCAATCCGCCTCTGATCAGCCACTCGATTCCCCCTCAGTCTGTGGGCCAGAAGCTCAGGAAGCAGCCACTGCCCCAAGGAATGGGGCTGGGACCCCATTCCCCTCTCTTACCACCATAGAAACAGACTTTTCCCACTGACCTTCTAAGTTGTCCTTGGCTTTTGTGGGTTGAGAAGTCTGGAAACTGCCACAGCTGCCCGTGATTCAGTCCTCTGAGGCCTGCTCTAGGGTCGCTGTGGCCTGTGTGCCCACACTAAATTGCACTCCTCTCCCCGCCCGGTGCAATATACCTTTCTGATCAAACATACAGGCTGTCTTTGGCTGGAAATTTGTTTCACTCTGTCTTTTTGTGGGTTCTGCTGCTTTAGAATTTGTTTAGAGCCATTTTTTATAGGTATTTGGAGGGGTTTGGGGGAGAGCTCAAGCAAATCACTGTTTTTACTCCCCAATGCTATTTCTATTACATCATACTATTATGTTATAGATTCATAAAAGTGCCAGACTGGAAAGAGCTAAAAGAAGTCACCTTATTATACTCTTCATTTTCAGTCACCTGTGCACTTAAGTCATCCCCAGAGATAATCTCCTAGGCAGAAAGAAAGAAAGAAAGAAAGAAAGAAAGAAAGAAAGAAAGAAAGAGAAAATTCCCTGTAGTATCTACAGTTTTAAAAAATAATTATTCAGCGTCCTGGGGAAGCAAGTCAGAAAAAATCCCTAGGCTTCCGACTTTTAGAGGGCAAGTAAACAAAAGTGGCCACCCAATTTGGAAAAGCCTTGCTATCTCTTCAAAGTCATCATGGCCCCTGCTAGATTCCTGCCAAGTGTCTTCTGAGAGCCACATGCTATAGCTCAAAAAGTCAACCTTTTAAGAAGGTTAAAGACTAATGACTAAAGAAGGAAGCCATGTATACCAAAATATTCACAGCAGGACTTTGTCACAAAATTACAGAATTAAGGAATTGGAAGGGTCTTTAACAACCATCTGGTCCAACCTATATTCCAAGGTAATTCTCATTATAAGATACCTTACAAGAAGACCTCCAATATAGAGGGATGAAGACCTCCAACATAGGAGAATGGGGAAGGAAGGAACTCCACCCCCAACTCTGAAAATAGCCCATTCCACTTTGGGGCATATCTAATTATTAAGAACTTTTTCTTGACAGCAAGCTTACATTTTCTTCTTTGCAATTTACACACATTATTCATGGTTTTGCCCTCTGGGGCCAAACAGAGCAAGTCTAATCCATTTTCCACATAATAGCTCTTCAAATAATTGATCATGGCTATCATGGCCCAGTCATTCTTCTCTTCTCCAGACTAAATATCCCCAGTTTCTTTAACTGCTCTTCATACAATATGGACTCAAAGCTCTTCACCATCCTTATTTCTCTCCTCTGAAATGTCTCAGCAAATCATTGTCCTTGAACTGTAGCACCCAGAGTTGAAGGAAGGAGCTCCAGATGAGGTCAGAGAGTACAGAGGAATTATTTCATTACTGAAAGGGATGCCTCCCTCAACACAGTCCAAGATCATGTTTGTGAGGTAAACTCATTTACACCCTCGATCTCATTCTATCCCATCTTCCTCCCCAAATTACCTTCTCTACAATCCTCAGTCTCTCTCAAACCTTTAGTGTCTCCATAACTGCTCTCCACTTCATTGATGTTTATAGACATGTCCATATCTTCCCTATCCTTTAATCCCACCATTTGTCCCATATCTTTTCTCCCTTTTGTGGCTAAACTCCTTGAAAAAGTCATCTACAATGGGTGCTTCCCCTTTTTACTCTTGCTCTCATTTAAACTCTCATAATTCTAGCTTCTAATCTTACCATTCAGCTAAAATTGCTCTTTCCAAAGTTAACAGTGATTGATCCTTTCTTTAATTGCTAAATCTAATGACCTTTTCTCAATTCTCATCCTCTTGAGCTCTCTGCAGCCTTTGACATTCCCAATACTCTTGTCTTTCTGGGGTTTTGTGATTTTCTTCTCCTCCTCCTCTTCCTTCTCCTCCTCCTCTTTCTTCTTCCTCCTGTCTGCTCCTTCTTTGGTTCCTTTGCTAGATCTTCATATAGCTCACTTCTCCTAATTGTGAGTATTCTCTAAGGGTCTTTTCTGAACCCACTCCTCTTTTCCCTCCATATTATCTTTCTTGTTGACCTCTTTGGCTCCCTGCATTCAGTCATCACCTCTATACAGATGCATCCCAGATCTACATATCCAGACCTAACTTCTCTCCTGAATTCCAATCTTATGTCACCGGCTGACTCTTGTACATCTCAAATGGGATGTCCTGTAAACATCTTAAGCCCAAAATTACATTCTTATAAGAGTCACTACAAATAGAAGAGCAACAGTCAGTTTGGAAACTAAGTCGAGTCAGGGAGGGAATAGATTGGCAACCCCTTTCAAGTAGCACTAACAGTATTGATTTGATTATGGTTCTAGAGCTGGGGAACAAGGGGAGCTGGCAGAGAGGAAAGGGAAGGGGACTAGTTAGGGGTGGAGAGTATGAGGCAAAGCAATTGGCAAAAAGATGGTCAGGGAAGAAAGTGAAGGTTGGCTGGAAACAGTCTAGATATAGGATATATCAGACCACCTGAGGCACTCACCAATTAGAACAATGAGAGCAGGAGTTACACTCAGTACTGCAGGATAAGGTCTTGGTCCAGGCAGCAGAAAGATTACTGGTGAGTAAGTACGTCAACCATGCACAGGAATAGTTACATCTTAGGCTCCCTTTGGGTACTTGGCTCTTTCCCTTCTTAACTGAATTTGCCCCAGGTGCTAGAATTCCTAGGTACATTTCAGAAAAGCCTTCCCCTGGCTGAACAAGTTATGGTATATGATTATAATAGAATACTATTTGCTATAAGAAATGATGAGCAGGATGCTCTCAGAAAAAGCTGGAAAGACTTGCATGGGCTGATGTGAAGTGAAATGTGTTGTGTACAAAGTAACAGCATTATTGTAAAATGATCAGCTGTGAATGACTTAGCTATTCTCAGCAATGCAACAATCCAAGACAACTCTGAAGGACTTACAATGGAAAATGCTATCTATCCCCAGAGAAAGAACTGATGGTGTCAGAATACAGATTGAATCATACTTTTTTTTTTTTTACTTACTTTATTTTTCTTGAGGGTTTTTTTTTCTGTTTTCTTTTACAATATGACTATTATGGATGTTTTGCATGACCACACAAGTATAACGTATATCAAACTGCTTGTCTTCTCAACGAGAAAAGATAAGGAGGGAGTTTAAAAACGAATGTTAAAAATTCTTTTTACATGTAACTGGGGAAAATTTTTAAAATAAATAAAGGAATGAATGAAAAAGAAAAAAAAGCCTTTCCCCTCAGATTTCTCCTAGAACTTTGTTTTCCACTCTCTAGTGAACTTGTATAATTTTTTTTAAATGGATATCTGTGTTTGTCTTATCCCCATACTAGGCACGATGTTATGTCCTTCTAAAACTTTTACTAGTGCCTAGTGCAGTGCCATAAACAGAATAAGAGCCTAATAAATGTTGGTTGATATATTGTATTATGTAGTGCGATACCACCCCCTTAAGAGATTTAGCCATTTGGGGTTAGAAGGAGACTGCTCTGCCTTTTAGAGAAAGCCATCCATTTGATCCAGGGACACTGACCCAAGTGTTCTCCTTTTCTGAGATTTTTTGCATTTCAGGGAAGCTAACCCTGACAGACTTTATTAAATAGCTTTCAACAAGATAATTGCTTATTACAGTGTTGCACTAATGCAACACTAATTTTTTAAGTAGTCAGTCTTCTAACAGTAGATAATCACTGTTGGAAACAGCCATGCTATTTGGCTAATTCATGGTATGCTATCAATACTGGACTTTGTAGTTATAAGACTTGGGTTTGAGTCCTGACCTAAATACTTAGCTAGCTGAATGAACTTGAACAAGTAGCACTTCAATAGTCGGGGATCTCAATTTCCTAGCTGAAATAATAGTAGTTGGATGTTGATAGTGGAAAGAGAACTGGAGGGGCAGGTAGGTGGCATAGTGAATAGAGCACTGGGCCTGGAATCAGGAAGACCTGAGTTCAGATCTTGCCTCAGATCAGACATTTGACACTTACTAGCTGTGTGACCCTGGGAAAGTCATTTAACCCCAATTGCCTCAAAAAAAAGAAAGGAAGAAAGAGAACTGGATTTAGAGTCAAATCACTAGATTTGAATTTCTTTATTACTTTTCATTTATTTCTTACTTACCTAGCCTCAGTTTCTCAAATCTGTAAGGTAGGTAGGCAGATAGAGTGCTGGATTCATTGCCAGAGGACCTGTGTTCAAATTCTGACTCATTATCCATGTGACCTTAAGCAATTCACTTAACCTGTCTAAGCATCAATATCCTCATTGGTAACATAGCCTTTAAGGTCCTTTCTAACACTAATTTTGTAGCTTCACTCTCAGGACGGTTCCAATTTCCACCAGGAACCTTATCCTTGCAAAAAAGTGTCAATCCTTTCCCTCCCCCTCTCCTTTCCAGTTCTCCTTTATATTTTGTCTTCATCTATCAGTAGAATGTAAGTTCCTTGAGAGTAGGGATCATCCTGTTTTATTTTATTTGCACATGCAGTGTTTAGCACAGTACCTGGAACTTAGTATGTGCTTAATAAATGCTTTATCTACCTAAATCTGATGATAATATAATGAGATAGTCTCTAAACTTCTTTTAACTCTAAAATCTTACATTAGCATAAAAATTTGATTGTTGCAAATTGTTATGATTTCATTTAATCTTCATTACCTTTAATGATAATTATTAATACTCTGACTCTTGGATCCAGTAAATTACTACATTGTTATTTTTTTTTTTAGAAATGTATCATATTCTTCTCTTTCCATTGCTACCCATATTCTCCTATTTTAGGGTTTATCACCTCATGCTGAGACTACTTCATTAATCTCCTACATCTATCTGACATATCACTTCCAAATTTATACTTTCTAAAATACCACTTCCATCATTTTGCTTTCTGTTGTTTAGTCATTTTATTTATGCCCAACTCTTCCTGACCCCATTTGGGGTTTTCTTGGCAAAACTATTGGAGTAGTTTGCTCTTTCTTTCTCTAGCTTTTTTTTTTTTTACAGATGAGGAAACTGAGGTAAACAGGGTTAAGTGACTTGCCCAGGGTCACACAGCTAGTAAGTGTCTGAGGCCAGATTTGAACTCAGGAAGATGTCTCCCTGACTCCAGGCCCAGCACTCTGTGCACTCTGGCGCCACCTAGCGCCCCTGTTGCAGAGTATGTAGGTGTGTAAAGTCCCCAATTTTACTGTAAGCAATTTGCGATCAGAACCCATTTAATTTTACTATACCTAGAATGATGATTTCTACTTTGTAGGCACTTAATAATCATTTGATTGCAATATCTGAATTTGAATTGTTATATCATAATCTGAATCTGAATATTTGAAGAAAACAACCATTTGTACCTCTCTTATGAGCTGTGAGAATGATAAGAACTTAAAATATCTGGAATCCAATCTTGGCTCTACTAATACATTGCTCAGAGACTTTCTATGCTTAAATTCTCTTAGTTAAATGCTGAATTTTTTTTAATATAAGCTTCTACATTTATTAGCTTGGTTGCAACATTTTCTTAGCCTGAAAAGCTAAATGTGAAAAACTAAAATGAACTTGAACAGTTCAAATGAATCAATTGAGTTTATTTACCATAACTACACTTTTTAAATGAAATAACCTTTATGAAAGGAGATTAAGTTAGAATGTGGTATTCTTGTATAAGGGATAGCTAAATGGTACAGACAATAGAGTTCAGAAATTGGAGTCAGAAAGAACTGAGTTTGAATTTTCCCTCAAACAGTTACCAGCTGTGTGACCCTGGGCAAGTCACTAAACTGTACGGTGCCTGTTTCTTCAACAGTAAATGGGATAGCACCTACCTTACAGGGTTGGGTAGATCAAATGAGTTAAGGTATATAAAGCTCTCTGCAAACTTTAAAGTGCTGTATAAATGGTAGCTATTATCATTATGATATCTGACTAGATATGTCCCTAGATGTCTCTGAATGGCGTTTTCCAGTGGGATGCTTCTGATACAACTTCTCAGGATACTTGGCACTTAGTGGAGATAAAAAGGGAGATGGAAAGGAAGAGGAGTCCAATATGACTGAACTGCCTTCCCTCTCTGGGGCCAGGGTGCAATTGGCAGGAACTTCTCCAGTACTGCCAGGCATGACATTCAGGCAGAGCTTCATCCTCATCCTGCTGAGTTAGAGCAATCAATGATCAGTGCAGCGTGAGGAGCCAGCGTGCCCCAGGGGCTGCTGCCAGCTTCCCTAGCCATTTCCATAGGAGACCGAACTGTTATTCCCCTATCCTGCTATGGTGGCAGGCAAGCAAGTTTAGAAGGAGGTAAGGGAATTGCCTGCCCTCCATTCCTATGGATACATGAAGCAGAGGGAGGGGGAAATCAGACTCTAGCCTAAGGGTGGATGAGATCATATTGGATTGAAATGAAAGCATTACATTATCGTTGTTTGATGCTTTTTGATATTACCACACTTCCTCTAATCTAATTAAACTGTCACTTTATTATGATATGAGGTTTAAGTTAGTTTCAAAAGCTGACTCTAATTAGGAAGTTTCCAGTGAGTGGGTACTGAACCAAGAGAACAGAATCAACTCACACATACATACCAATTACACAACACGCTACAATTAAAAATCATTAACTTGAAAAAAAAAAACAAAATGTCAATTTCAGCTATTTTAAATGACATCTAGGCGTTATTTGTTTTCAAATAATTTAACTCAGAAAATGAAAATGTTTCACCAAGTAAGCTTATTGTTAGCAAGGCAAACTAGATCTGCTAAAATGACATAACTTAAAGTAGCTTCAGGACAACCCTATTAAACTATAGTCATTGTAATAATTTCAGTGCATAAAACCCTTAATTATTTGTAATGTTATTCTTTTGAAATTGTTGTTCAGTTGTGTCTGATTTTTCATGACCCCATATGGGGTTTTCTTGGCAAAGATAGTGGAGTGGTTTGTCATTTCCTTCTCCAGCTCATTTTACAGATGAAAAAACTAAGACAGAGTTAAATGACTTTCCCAGGGTTATACAATTAAGAAGTATCTCAGGCCAGATTTGAACTCAGGAAGATGAGTCCTCTTGACTCCAGGCCTGGCACTCTTTTCCCCTGCACCATCGAGCTGCCCTATTGACTTGACAAGAAGACAAAAGGCATGCTTGAAATAAAATACCTTTTGCTCCGTAGTGACTCATTCATTGCTACTTCATCTGGCTCAAAATGTGTGCTTATCTGAATAGAAAATCCAAGATTATACACTAAATCCTCACTAATTCAAATAGAAGTGATATGAATTAGTGAAAAACTAAATTGGAAAATAAATGTTAAATAAAAGTATATTTATGCAAAGTAACTACAACTAGGCTAATAACATGTTGTCCAGTACAAAATCCTTAGAAACTTAGCTAATAAATAGGTCAGAATGATTTATCATTGGCACAATATATAAATGGATATTTCTGAAGTCTTTAACAAGGGTTGGTCTTTCTCAAGCATTTTAAATACCCTCCCTCCAAGTCTCATGGCACAAATACCTATATAGGATCATAAGCAAACTTCTCTTGACTCTGGTATCATAGACCTGGAGAATACATTACTCAGGGAGGACATAGTTGTCTTTAAATATTTGAAAACTGTCACAACAGGATTAAACTTGACTCCAGAGTGCAGAACCAGGAACATTGGGCTGAAGTTGCAAGGAGGTAAACTTAGGTTTCATGTCAGGAAAAGATTCCTAACAATTAAAGCTTACCAAAAATGGAATGGGATGCCTCAGGGTGGGATGGGTTCTCCATTATACATAACAACGGCAACACTGTGCAATGATCAACTAAAGATGACTTAGTTTTTCTCAGATATACAATGATCCAAAACAGTTCCAAAGAACTCACGATGGAAAATGCTGTCCACATCCAGACAGAGAAGTGATGGAGTCTGAATGCAGATCAAAGCACACTGCTTTCACTTAATTTTCTTCGTGGTTTTTTTTTTAGGACTGTTTTTTTCTTTCACAACATTACTAATGTAGAAATGTTTTACATGACTGAACATATATAAACTATATCAAATTGCTTACTATTTTAGGAAGGGGCAAGGGGAGGGAGAAAAATTTGGAACTCAAAACTTTTTTTAATTTTATTTATTTTTAGGCAATTGGGGTTAACTGACTTGCCCAGGGTCACACAGCTAGAAGGGGCCAAGTATTTGGTCTGAGGACAGATTTGAACTCAGGTCCTCCTGACTTCAGGGCCAGTACTCTATCCACCACACCACCTAGCTGCCTCTCAAAACTTTTTTTAAATGAATGTTAAATTTTATCTTTACATGTAATTGAAAAAAGTAAAATACTATTTTTAAAAAAGATGTGATGGGTTTTCTTCCATAGAAAGTATTCATGAAGAGGCTATATAGTGGGGGTTCCTTTTGTGTATGGGTTGAATTAGATGGCTGTTTTAATCTTTTCTATGTGATTCTGATTTCACCTGTATTTAACTTTCTTATGAATATATGCAGCAAGGTATGGGTGTAGATCGATCAAGGCAAGCTCTTCACATTAGGGAAAAAATAACTACCTATTAATAGTCAACCATTGACATCAACTCATCAAAAAGTATGAATAAAAGCTTCATTTATTAATTGGCCTCATGAAGAAAGGCCTCCAGCACCAGGTGAAACATGGTCACATGGGATAGTTAGTTCCCTAAGCAACAACATAAATAGAGGATATGTCTGAAGTTGGTCAAAATTTAGACTTATAAAAGTTTTAAATGTCTTTATAGAAACCTGAAAATATAATCATGGGTAGAGGGCTGGGCCAGGTTATGTTGCTTAATGAAAGGAAAACTCAAGTTTAGCAATTATTTATCCAAATAAATAAATAAACCCCAAAGCTATTGCCCACAGATGAGGAAAGTACACGGACATGCAAAGGAATAGAGCGAAGGAAAAATACTGGGCCCTTGTGCAATGTGCATGAGTTATTGATTAGACCTGGAATCTAGGAGTTCAGAAGCCAAATTTCCCCTAACTTTTCCTTCTTATGTCCAAATCAACAAATATTTATTAAGCATCTAATTAATGTCCAAGGCATTATGGTAGGTGCCAGAGATGCAAAAACAAACTAAAAAGGCTAGAGTAGGAAATTCAATAGGCAGTGACTTTGAATTTATAGAAGTTGGGCATTTGCTTCCCCTAGTCTCTTTTCCCTTATCTTAGAGAAGCAGTTTAGGTGGATTAATGAACTTGGTATCTTTGTGGAGATGTTTTTGTAACAGCTCAGGGCAAGATTAGGGTAAATTACCCTTTCGGTATGAAGTACTAACCATCTTTTTGTGACATTCAACAACCCAAATGGAGAACAGACTTAACTTCAAGGGTGACCCTGTTATAAAACTTTGCCTAGTTTGGGATATGCCCACACTAAGTAACTAAGTAAAATTTTAGCTCAGCTTTCTCTTAAAATAACTTGGCATAACTTCAAATAAACGTTGGATTTGTGTATCCTCTAATAGGAGGCTCCTTAAAGGCAAGGACAATTACATTTTTGTCTCTTTATCCCCAGCACTTTACACACAATGGGGATTAAATGTTGGTTAAACTGAGTTTTAAATCAGGGAAGTGCAAATTGTTAACGCTTTACTTTATAATCAATCTGAAACATCATAAGTAAACATTCTTTGACATCACTTTTTATAATTCTCAAAACAAAGTGAGACAAATTGTTTAGGAATAGCAGAAATTAAGAATGCCAAAATAAAATGATGTGGGATTTTTCTGTTAGGGCATATTTTGAAAAACCTTTTATATCAAAAATATTTATGTTGGCCACAGAGCTGCCAGGGCAATGTCCTTTTAAAATTTTAGAACTTTCTCAATGGTTGAAAAAAAAAAAAAGAAAAAAAAATCCCTTGGTGAGGGTGGGGAAGAAACACCTGTAGTGCTTACTAAATTGAAATCAGAGTAATGCCTGATATAGTATACCAAGGGAAGCATTTGAAAAGTCTGTCACTTCCTGTGGACAAGATGAAGATATTCAGAATGATGTTAAATGGATTCAAGAACTGGTTGAACTGGACCCAAAGATGGATCTATATAAACTCAGGAGGTTTCTGGTGATTTTCATTTTTATCACTATCCTAGATGAAGGCAAGCATAGGATGTTTAGAAAATTTGTAGATAACACAAAGCTGAAAGAATATTTAATAGTTAGATGACAGATCTGGGATACAAAAATGACAATCTAGGACATGAAGCCAAACCTAATAAGATGGAATGTAGTTGGGAGAAATGTAAAGACCTACATTTGGATTTTAAAAATTGCCTACAAGATGGAGTAAACTTCGTTCATGTGAAAAAGAGTTAAGTGCTTTGGTGGACCACAAGCTCAATATTAACCAACTGTGACTTGGCAGCCAAAAAGGCTAAGACCACAGTTCTCCAGATATGATGACAGATGAACTCTGATCCTTTCACTTTAAATTTCACAGTTAGATATGGACTAGCTTGACAACATAAAAAGATAGCAACAAAAAAACGATGAAGACTTGAAACTATGTATCGCTTTAAGGAACTAAGAGTATATTGACAATCTGGAGAATGGTGATAAGAAGGGTGGAAGAGAGAAGTAGACGGATGTAATAGTTGTCTTTAAATTTTAAAGAAGGCTTCAACCTGTATAATGGTAAATGGGAGGAGTTTGCAGAAGGAGATTTCAAATTAACGTAAGGAAAACCTTCTTAGTAAAAAGTTGTCTAAAAATGGAATGGATTGCCTTCAAGTGAGTGCTGGATGGTCATTCAAGTGAATGTCCACAACGTTGTAGCAGGTAGTCCTACTCACAACATAGTGACTAAATGACCTCTGAGATCCTTTTTTCAACTTTAAGAGTTTATGGATTTAAGGTAAATACAAAAGAATCCTTTACCGTTTTTACTCATTATAAACTTAAAATTTTTTCTTTAAAGGAAAGGGGAAGATTGGAAAGAATGTAGTTGAAAACATATATTTGAAAGATATACATGAGACTCTGGAACTACTGAATTAGTTGGTTCATTTTTGCAAACTGACCAGAAGAATATAAAACAATAAATGTCATTTTATACACTGAAATTTATAAAATAGAACTGCACAATTACCTGTCACCTCAACATTAGGAAAAAACATCATTTGAACTCAGTCACTACATGAATTGATATTATAATGTCATTAAAATATATACTTTCACTAGTTTTCACAAGTTACAGGGCATTAAATTTAGTTAAATTCAAATTACAAACTTTTAATTTGAAGTTCAAAAATTATTTTGCTATTACAATTAAAGCATCATTAAAAACCATTTCTTTTTAATCCTGTATGTGAAACCAAGTGGCATAAAAACTTCTCATTAACTCTGATAAATGCAATGATCAATCAAGATTCCAGAAGACTAATGACAAGGAATGCTACCCACCTGCTGACAAAAAGGAGGTAAGACTAAATATGTAAAATGAGACACACTTTTTAACACAGCCTATATGAGTTCTTTTGACTAGGCATACTCATTAAAAAAAGGGTTGGTTTGTTTGTTTCCCTAGTGGAGAGCAGGGAGAGAAAAGAAATACTTAACTGAAAAAATTAATTAAAAAAACTTCTCATTAAACATACATTATTATACTCTTTATATTGGGATATAGTCTACCAAAACAATTATGTCTATTTCATAGTAAATGTTAGATTAACTATAATTAAAATTAATTTATTTTGTATTTTTTAATGTGGAATTATAATCAAATGTTTTAGAGGATAAAACAACTTAAAATGATTATTTCAATAAATTTTTAATGGTCTTGTTTTTGAACTATAAGAATGTGAAGAGAGACTATATTCAAGACAGAATAATACATTACACTTTCCTATAAAGTAAAATATGAAGCCCCTAGCACCTATAAACTTGAATATTGGTTAGTGACTATACTTTCTAAACTATGCAATTGCAGTGGTACAAAGAGTTGGGGGACTCTCAGTATAACCCAATGAAAAAAGCATAATAATCAAGACTTATTTAGAGGAGAAGTCTAACTAGAAATGTAATGAAGCCATCTTGGTCAAAGCCAATGAGTACCACTTGAAACAATAATTTTAAAAAATGTCACAGGTAAGGATAAAGTTTGCTTTTTTTTTTTAAGAGAAAGATAAATATCTTACTTTTACTTTAGTAAAATAAATAAATAAATAAATAAATCTTTCAAAGTTTGCTTTTTTTAAGAAAAGATAAATATCTTACTTTTACTTTAGTAAAATAAATAAATAAATAAATGAAGAGATCTTTCCTGTTCCCTGCTCCAAAATCCCCAATGTAAAAGGAAAATATAAAGGACATGTTGCATTAGATAATGACTTGGAGCAGGTCAAGTCTACTGTATCATTGATCCAACCACTAACACAAGAGTCCCTTTGCTACCTACTGATTTAATAAGCCCTAATTGCTTTATCTTTTATTTTCATGGAATAATCATCTGCGTCGATAAATATAAAGAGTACATTATCTATTTTAATCCTATTAATGAGGGCAGTAGGTAATTATAATTAGAGTCCATTTATATATATTTATTGCATCTGGTTGGTACCTAGCCTTAAACTAACAAATATATTGCTATAGGTAGATATAGTCTTATCCAGGTAATGTTTCTTTATAATGATTAATTCCCCAAAATTATGTTCATGAAGCAAATGAATTTACATACAGGCCCATTTTAAGCTCTGTTTAAAAAATGATTCAGCATGATATTGTCTTCAGTGGATTATCAACAAATTTCTCTGAATAGTCCAATAAATAATTTTGAATTTATGAAAACAAAGTACAATACACCAATTCTGTTTTCATTAGATTAGAAAATGCATTTAACTTATTTATTGGTGTAGGTTACTGATGAGTGCCTAAATTCAGAAAATTAAGTTTTCTGAAATTTTGATTTAAAATTTTTATTGTCAATATAACACAAAAACATTCTAAAAGATCACTTAAGGATATAGCAAAGAAGTTAGATTACTGATAAACCCATTTATAATGCAATGTATCAGATGAACAGAATGTTGTAGAAATAAGAAATCACGGACTTTTTCTCCATGCAGAGAGAGAGAGAGAGAGAGAGAGAGAGAGAGAGAGAGAGGGGAGAGAATTTTTTTTTTTTAACAATGCAGGTTGTTGTTTTGCACATAAAGATTATAAATTCAACCAGGAAAACATAACAATCCCAGTCCAATCTTAAGATGTTCCAATAACTCCATCGTTTTCTTTAACCTGACTTAGTGTTTTGTCTTCAGAGCTTACAGCTTGTACTTTAGAATCTTCAGTTTTTAATTTTTTAACAGAAGGTTCTACTGAGAGAAGAGGCATGCAGTGCTCTAGGGATTGTGCTATTCCATCAATTGTCCATTTGTCTTCACGAAGAGCATGTTCCTCTAGTGTAAATGGTCCCTGTTTAGTTCGGGTCAATTCTTGCACAGTGGCACAGGAAGAAAGTTCTACAGCAGAAAAAAGGGAAAAAACAACCCCTAAGACAGGTTTCTTATTTCACATTTTATATTGTTTTATGTAAGATCAAGGTTTAAATCTCATATATATATGTATCTCACTTAAAAATAAAAATAGAATAATCCAGAAGAATAAATCACACAACAAAATCACTTGGGATTAAAAAATAAATAATATTTTCTTTTTCAATGAGAAAAGTCTTCCCCCCCCCTCACTGGAGAAAGTCAGAATATAAATATTATTTCTGCAGGTTCAAGAGATTTTGGTTTTATACCTTTTTAAAATGGAACCATCCCCCCCAACAACTTTTTAAAGGATAATTATATAGCCCCCTTTGGACCACAGCTGACTCATTAAGGGTTCAGTCGAGTGCAATTCACCCAGATGTATTGGGTTGTTTAAAAAAAAAAAAAGGCAAGATCATTACTGATTTTCATCTATTCTGGACAAAAAAAATGAACTGAAAATTACTATTAAAAACTGTTTGCCCCTTTATTTTCTAATCCCTTATTTTTCTGTTCATTTTTTATCTTCCTCTTCTTATCTTATCACAAGCATTTCACTGCCACTGCTGATGTTTCGAAATTGCAGGCCATAAACCTAACAATACTGTAATGCAAGCAAGCAAGGGAGTCCAGAACATAGGGCTGGTACTCAAGAGATGTAGAAAAACTGAATACTGAAAAAAGAATATAGCTCTCTAAGTAGTAATTCTTTTTCATCCATTCTTACCTTTGCCAATGTCACTGACCAAGCTTCTGATATAAAAACCTCCTCCACATTCAACATCTGGAATGTTAACAGTGACACGGTAAATTGCAAACACTCCATGAAATCTACTTTATATAGAAATGATGCCTCTAAACAAATGTAAAAAATGCACTATGCAAACAATCAAGTGATGAAATATTCATGGGATAGAAGATAAATTATTCATCCTGAAGCATATGTGTGTGAGAGATTGCAAAGTCAGAGTACTGGGAAAGCAAACAGAAGCAACCCAATGAACACATTTTAAATTAACTAGCAAGTCATGGCATTTTAATAAATATTGCAGCCTAATTCATTTAAAAGGTTTTAAAAGGTTAAATATTTCACTTTGCAGTGCTGAAAAGTAGGCATTTTTAAAAGTAAATATTTCAGACTTATAGACTCCAAACAGGTCAAGATCTTTTCTCAAATGATCATGGTTGTATTCTGGACAACACATTATAGCTAAAGAAACGACATTTTAAAAGTTTCTTTTTGTGACTGGCTGATAACTGTTTAACAAGTAATCATAAAATAACCAATCAAATCAGAGAAACCATGCAAGTTAAGCATATACCAAAACTTATCTTCCTTAACACTGACGGCCTTATAGCTTGAAGAGAAGGCTATAGTCAATCTGTACCTAGTATGGAGTTCACAAATATTCTTACAAGCTTCATCTATCAACAGAGCATCTCTTGTAAATGATCCCTATGTTTCAAATAGAAAAGGTTACTTTTTTTTGTTTTTGCTAGGCAATCAGGATTAAGTGACTTGCCCAGGGTTACATAGCTAGTAAGTGTCAAGTGTCTGAGGATTTGAACTCAGGTCCTCCTGACTCCAGGGCCAGTTCTTGATCCACTGTACCAGCTAGCTGTTCAAAAGCTACCTTTTTATTCTGGTCTTAACTATACAGTATTTCAGTCATGTGAAGAGTAAATTAAAACAACTGGGTGATTTTAATATTTTTATTTTATAATAAATTGTTAATATGTACTAAAGTCATACAGGGTCATTTATTTCCATATAAGTATTAACTTTATAACTCTTAGGATCAAAAATGATCCTTAAGACCAAAGAAAGGTAATGGAATTCTAACATCACATTTGTACTCATGGCAGTCATTATGGTTATGTCCTTTATTATACAAAAATATTTAAAACTTAAGTCCAGGTAACAAACAAATCTAGGTTTTCAATCACATTCAAATATGTTATTTTCAAAGATAATATCTTTTCCTCCAGTCAAAGAGCTATTACTTTCCATGGAATAATTTTTTAAAACTATTCATTTTTGTGTTTCTTATGTATTTTTCAAATAATTTACGATCAGAGCTTCTTGAAGACAAAAGAAATTTTTAACTGTTAAGTACAGCACCCTGTAGGCACACAAGTTACATAATAATGCTAATGGAAAAGGAAATGAAATTTAGAAACAAAAACCAATTAGGAGAATATTTCTTAAGGCATCTTTTCTAATATGCCCTGTGAACTGACTTAATAAAATTAAAGAGGGCCTAGAGACTAACTAAATCCTTGGCTCTTTGAAAATCAAGTATGTTTCAAGTTCTATACATAAATATTACTGTAGGAGGGAAGATTATGAGATTATGAAATGTACATATATTTCCCAGGACAAAAATAAACATCACCCCCCCCCAAAAAAATATCTAAGATTTAGACCAGGAGTGGACAATCTGCAGCCTCATCTGGCCCTCTAGGTTCTCAAGCGCAGCCCTTTGACCAAAACCAAACTTCACAGAACATACCCCAGGACTAGAGGTGATTACAAAACTTAAGCTATTACTACAAAAAAAAAATGCACAATCAAAGGAGAAAGAATCCAACCATAGAAAGTTATTATGGGAATAGAGAAAACTGAGAAGACCTCAGAGGAGGATGGTGAAGCAAAGAAACCCTCTTCTATCGCAAAAGAGTAATGTCAAATGGTCACCTGCCCAAAAAAGAATTTTAAAAAGACTTTAAAAATCAAAGAGATTGAGGAAAAACTAAAAAAAGAAAATAAGAACAATCAAGAAAAACAAGATTATGAAAAGAGATCCAGAATCTTAAGGAAGAAAATGACACCTTAAAAATTAGAATTGGGGGGCAGCTAGGTGGTACAGTGGATAAAGCACCAGCCCCGAAGTCAGGAGGACCTGAGTTCAAATCTGGCCTCAAACCAAACACTAGTCACTTACTAGCTGTGTGACCTTGGGCAAGTCACTTAACCCCAATTGCCTCACCCAAAAAAAAAAATTAGAATTGGGCAAGGGGAAGCCAGAGAAGTTAAAAGAGATCAATAAATAATAACACAAAATATAAAGAATGAAAAAATAGAAGAGAAAGTGAAACATCTTATAAGAAAAACAACTGAACTGGAGAACAGATCAAAAAGAGAAAAAATAAGAATAATCGGACTACCTGAAAGCTATGATAAAAAAAAAAAAATCTTGATACAATAATATAAGAAATAATTCAAGAAAATTGTCCTGAAGCATTAGAACAAGGGGGGAAAGTAGAAATAGAAAAAAATTCATCACCACTTGAAAGAGATTCTATGAGAAAAATTCATAGGAATATTATAGTCATTAACAGCAACAAGAAAAAAAAACAAAGACAATTTTAATGTGATGGTGCCACACTTAGAATCACACAAGACCTAGCAGGGGAGACACTAAAGGACGACAGGTCTTGCAACATTATATACTGAAGAGCAAAAGAACTAGGGTTCCAGTCGAAAATATCATACCCAGAAAAGTTAAGCATAATGCTGAATGAAAAAACAAAAGACATCTGATCAACTGTCAGACTTAAAGGACTTTGTTAAGAAAAACAAAAGAAAACAAACAAACAAAAACCTGAACTTAACAGAAGATTTGCCATACAAGAGCCAAGAGAAACATAAGGTACATACCAAAGACTGATTACAAGGGATTCGATAAGGACAGATCGTTTACCTTTTACATATATAAAATATAACAACGTATGTCTAAGATTTTTCTGAGTAACTGGGTAGTTTGTAAGAAAAATTGGGGGAGATCCAAGTATGATAGGACTGTAAAAAGTAAAACTATTTCAGAACAGCTAAAAAGAATAATTATTTTATACAAATGAGGTGCAAGAGGAAGAATCAACAAAAGAATTAGATGAGGGAGGAGACTGGTAGTTCTGGTAACCTACTTTCATCGGGAGTGGGTTCAAGAAGGAATAATACGTATATATCTAGAAGAGTATAAAAGTCTTCTAAATTCAGAAGAAATAAAACAGTAAAGGGATAGGGAGGGAGGAGAGGATAAGGAACGCATCTCTAAAGGGGAGGGTGAGGGAAGAGGTTAAAGGGGTAGACCTGAGTATGATATGACTTTAAAAAGTAAAACCATTTAGGAACAGGTGAAAAGTAATTATCTGTAACATCTATGAAATTTGGATTCAGTCAAGGGGCTGCACTTGAGGGCCATATGAGGCAGCAGGTTCCCCACCCCTAGTCTAGACTATATGAATTTTATGAATTATTATTTTTCAGGGAGAGGCAAACAGGGTAAGGAAAAGCTAAAAAATGTCATAACCTAAATATAAATCTGATTTTTCCTAAGTAGACATACTCCTTTCCATTTAGTTCCAGATTACCAAGGATCTTCAATTACAAATGTTTTAGGTTATAAGGAGAAAAGAAATTCTGATGAATTACCATATAGGATCATAGATTCAGAGCAATAAAGGATGTTCTAGGTCAACTAATCTAATCCCCTTATTTTACTGATGAGACAAATCAAGCCCAGAGGTACCAAAGGTCATGTGGGTGGTGGCAGAGCTAGGATTCAAATCCAGTTTTTCAGACTCCAAAATCAGCAAATATTACACTATACCATTCTCAGAAAGTCCCTTGCCCCCAAGAGAAATTTCATGCCAATTAAGTCTAACACTGGTGAGAAACTACTTGGTATAAGCAAAAAGAGGAAAGGGTTATAAAATATAAAATACTGTTATCTGAAAATAAGACACATGACCAACAATCCCAACTTTATATATCGATAGTTTGATAAATAAAAATCACAGCCTATTTAGAAAAGTATTTTTAAGTCCCCACATCACTGTGGCCACCTCCTAAACTGTGTTATAAAGAAAGCAAAGAAATTTGGAAATTTTTGCTTAGGAAAAATTGTCTAATAATCACACACACAAATCTTCGTTGTATTCCATGGGGCATCTAACAATAAAATAAAACGCATGAAAATTGAGTCACTAGCACGTTAAACTTCTTCCCTTACCTAATGTGAATAAAGGTGGCTGGAATTTCTGAAGGGAGAGGCTGTACACTGTGACTGGTCTGGCAGGTTTCGCCTCTACTACTTCACCTTTCTTCATCAAAGTAGAAAGTCTCTGTCCATCTTTCTTTAAAGCAGAATAGCTAACAAAGGTTGAAAAAAATCTCATCAGATGTTAATGTAGTACACAAATAACTGATTGCCCTGAATTAAATCTATCATTAATTGAAGCAAATCATTCCACCCTGTCAAACTTAAATTTCACTTTTGGTAAAATGGATTAATATTTTTTACGTCATGATGGTATCAGAGATAATGAGAATTCCTTAAACATCTTTGAAGCTAATATATCTTATCCTGGCATTTACTGAGCAATGGTGCCACTTCCAATCTTCAGCCAATTCCCTGGTGGACTTGGTCCAGTTCTCTGTGGTCCCTAGCACCATGACCCCAAACTTCAGAATTCTGTAGAATGAAAGGAAGGAGAATGGGGTGGACTAGAGTGAAAGAATGAAGTAAGATTTCTCAGGGAACCATGACCAAAATTTACTAAAACAATGATGTGATTATTCATGACTTCTCAAATAATGAAAGTGCTTCATTTTCACGTAGAAGAAGTTTTCATGTTTTAAGATTTCTGGCTGAATGTTATTAAAAAACAAATAAATGGTCCACTTAAGAAATCTCGTTGTGTGGTCAAGCTTTATGATTAGAAACAGGAAAGCCTTGAAGCAACTACTATAAAGAAGATACTAAAAGCAGACTTCAGTAAATTCAAAAAAATAAATACTTAATCATTAGGTCCAAAGTGCAATTCACACTGCTCCTGTTAATGCAATTTATATTTCAGCCAACATTTACTATTTTTCAAGTCAAAAGTGACCCCAAACATTACAGTATAGCAAGTTACAGTTTTCTTTCCCTCCAAATAAGGGAAACTAATTTAATCAGTGTCTTTTTCAGGACTAAACCTTGTTTGGGTACATTTTTATTTTGTTACTTATCTTATTTTTTATTAATAATTTTAATTAATAATAATAATATTATTATTAAATATCTTTTAATGACCCAAATGAAATAAAATACTGTAAGTTATTGTGAATTTAATCATTTAGATATTCTTTTAAATCATTTAGAATACTTTTCACAGGGATTCAATTGTCCTTCTGAAAACTAGCCAACACAACAAGTAGTATACTCAAACAAATGTTAATAAACATAATAATTAATCAATGTCCATTCAATCTCATCCCTGTATGTCCATGTACTCAGAGACTATATTTAACAAATACAGAAACATATCTGTGCCTGCCAGAAGACACATTCTTGGTCTTTGTCTTAGCAATATGAGGAAATGAGGGACAGCTAGGTGGCACAGTGGATAGAGCTCTGGCCTTGGAGTCAGGAGAACCTGAGTTCAAATCCAAACTCAGACCAAACACTTGACCTTACTAGCTTGTGACCCTGGGCAAGTCATTTAACCCCAATTGCCTCAGCAAAAAAAAGAAAAAAGAAAATGAGGAAATGCAAGCTGTTAGTCCTTGAAAGCAGTCTCCATACTCTGTTATTCAGTCACTCTATTGCGCATTAGACTCTCAGATGCCTTTCACACATATCCCTGAATCAGTTCAGATTAGATAGGAACAGTGACCTCTAAACAGCTGTGCTGAAAATACGATCTGCTGTTAGAAAAAGAGGCCTAGTGATAGTAAATATTATAAATATAATCTCAAAGCTTAGTGTTCACTCACATAACATGTTATGTCGACACCTAGGCCTGGATGATAGACCACTTCCTGTGTTCTCTATCATATGATAGCATTTCTTGAGAGATTATTAAAATGTTCACAGGATCTGGATGATAGACCACTTCCTGTGTTCTCTATCGTATGATAGCATTTCTTAGAGATTATTAAAATGTTCACAGGATCTTGTCTAAATTAATATCGTATGCATCTGATCACTCACTATCATATTTAATGGATGTTTTGCTGATACCATATTACACATAAAAGGAACTCAAATGATTCTTTTTTACTGTGGAAAACATTAAAAGTTTACTATTATTAATATTAACTTACAGAGGAGGTACTTGCATTATGTTTCCTGTAAATTTCTGGAGAATACCTTCAATATCTTCTTGCTTTATCTGATCTGCCAAATGTGAAAGAAAACAAATATTGACTCTACCTACACATGACAAAAGAAACATATATGTCATTTTCATAATGCTGACAAAGCTCTACAAATGTATTCACTTTATTTTTTAAAGCTGCACCATGATATACACATTACCTACCAATATCTTACTTCTCAAAACATGAAATAGCAAAATAAATACTGCTGTGAGAAATGGGGAAAAAAGGCATTTTTTTTTAAAGATTAGATTTTTTTTGTCCTAGTTTCCATGAAAAAATGGGCCAATGACCATCAATGTGTTTCGTCAATGCTTACTAAGGGTTTGGGAAGATATGAAAATAAAAAATCCTTCAATTTGTCCTGCAGTGATCAATATCTTAGAAAATAAAAAAAGATAAACACTCTGCAGCATATATCAGGCAATGTGTTAGGGGCCAAATATTTTAATGTCTCAATGAGGATTATGCTCTACCCTACCTTGTCACCTGTCAGATTCAGAAAACTACTAAAATGGCATAAACTTATTCTTAGATTTAGTTTTGTTTAAATGAACAAGCAGCTGTCTTTGTTCTTGCTTCTTCTTGACTTTTACCTCACCATCTCCAAATCACCTTAAAACAACAACAAAAAATCTATCTGGAAGGGGAACCAAGGAGAGGAATGCAGTCACTAGGTAATTTACACTTTGAGACAGAGAATATCCAACTTTTGACATTTGTTTTCAGTTCTTTTTGGTTCTATCTTTTTTCATATAAAATAGTACACACATATTTCTGTCACTAAAGAACTTCAAAAGTTCAATGTAAACTTTAGCTCAATAGTTACTGTTACTACTTTTGGAGATTTTCATAACTGCCGAGATCTGAAGATTTTAAACTAGTTTCCAAATATTGATAAGCAATCTAAATCACAGAAAAATTATATAATTTGTGGGCACAGTCAGCAGCATCACATGTTCACAACACTCCCACTAGTCTCCTTTCCTACTTTTTCTTCCACCTTTTGGGAATTATATCTTAATAATTTTTATTCTAGTATAGATTTGTTACAAGAGATCTTATATGGCAAATAGCAAACAAAAATCCCATGATTAATCTCTATTGAAGTTGTATACAAGCCTTTGTCATACCAAGGGCTCTACAGATTGATCAAATTTTAAAAAAAAAGAAAGAAAAACAAGACGTCCCATCCCCAAACTTTAATACTAAAAAAGCAACACTGACCTTACTTCGACCTCAATTCTTGAAAGCTACAGAGGAATGGGTAGCTAAAGTTTACTAAATTCAAATAGGAACAGAAAAAATTCAAAGTATAGGAAATCCTAAGACCAAGTACTTTGGCAATATTCAAGTGCTTCAAAATAGTTGCTTGTCTATATTCTCTTCTACTAGGGGAGACCAAGGATGGTAGATCACTTGAATTTGGGAGTTCTGAGTTGTAGTTAAGGCTAAAATTGATTAGGTGGCCACACTAAGTCTAGACTAATATGGTGAGCCCATGGGAGTATTGGGCCATTAGGCTGCCCAAGGCTGGACAAACAAGCCCAAATTTTAAAAATGGAACAGGTTAAATTTTCCAGCCTAAGCAAGATAGGGAGACTCAATCTCAAAAATAAAAATAAAAAAAAAAAGAAATAGTTTCATATCACCATCATAAAAAGGCAAGTTTCACTAGGAATAAACTTTTATTTAGCAGGCTTTATTCTATGTTCTTTAAGTGTTCCTTCTCTTGATTCAATTCTTCTCTGACATCTCATGGCATATGAGAGAATTTATTCCATGAAGAAAAATTCTAGCTCCACCACAACATCGATCACAATTCCTATTGATACCTACCAAATGAATATTTCTAAAACACAGATGGCAAATGCTTATCACAATGTCCAGCAGCTGTTTAAAACAGTGTCATTAATGATAACACTGCAATGATTCATAAATCAGTCAAGGCAACAAGAAAAAAAGTGCATGTTGGAAGTTGTTATGGCAAAACCTTTACATGTGAAACATAAAATCAAAGAATAACCCAATTAATGGGAACTTTTAAGTAGACTATTATAGGTTATCAGAAACCTATGTTCAGAATCCTTCAATGTTGCATCAATCCCAATATTACTGACCTTGTATTCAAAGTCTACCATAATCTGGCCACGCCTTTACTAAAATATGTAAAATATGGCTACTACCTAATATAAACTATGTTACATAAATACAAATTACAATAAAAAATTTTAGTCATATGGACAGGTGAATTAAATATTCTAATTAACTGAGAATTGATTTTACTTTTTGTCTGAACCCTTACGAAAATCTTTCAAATAAATATTAGTGTTATTATTACCTAAGTAAAGTATAGGCTGTAGTGCTTTAGGATCATAACAATGAATTATCTATATGTCAGTTCTCACTACAGTACTATAGATGTACATGAAGGAGACTGTTGAATGTTCATGGAAGCAGAGTATAGTAGGAAATTAATTTTATTTTTATTAAATTCTTGAGATGAGTATATTTACATGGTATTCACCCTTCCTACCTAGAAAAAAAAAAAGATTTCCAATTGGAATTTTATCATATTTTCAAAATATATGTACAAAATAACTTTTAAAATACTTGAATTGCAATATAATTCAAAAGCTCTGCTTTAAAAGAAAGCCTAAGGATACGTAAGTGCATTTTAAATTTTGCTGATTGATCAAACAAGGTACAAAAGAAAGTGCAGAGCTGAAGTTCTAACAGCTAGGAAGGTAAATGAGTTCCAGCACCTACCTAAACACTTTCCTAACGGGACAATGGTGTAACTCAACACAAGAACACAGGAAGACTAGGTAAGCATTCATCTCCTGAAACTGAGTCAAGTGGGAAAAATATCAACCACAGGCAAGAGTTAAAAAAACAGAAACCCTACAAATAATTCACACTTTGTGACAGAATAATGGGGGTGAACTTACTGTACAAACCTACTGTTGTTATAAATAGAATGTGCACTGTGAAGGTTGCTAGGAGACCATTTCATTTATCTTTCTTTTAGAGTAGTAAAAAAAGGGGATGGTAGATAAATTAAGATGGGCCCCAATTAGTTCTATTTTACTTCCAAGAGAAAATACTCTTTCTCTGCCATATGTTTACATGTTCCAATAACAAGAGGAAAGAATTAGTTTTAAAACAGTGACCCTATATACAAAAATTAATGGGCTTGCTTAAATAGTACAAAGTAGTCTGTAAAACAGATTGTAACGTAGGTAAAAAAATGAAAAAAAGTTCAAAATTGCAACTACAAAAGGATCTGAGGAGGAAGTTGGAATGAAGAAGGGAAAGTAGAGGAGTCATTTTGAAATGGTCTCCCTCAAGATTTGTTTCAAATGAAGCAATTTTAATGAAAAATGTTAATGAATGTAATCCAATCCATGTGTTCATTCATTAAAATATTTATTAAGGGCCTAAATTTATTATTAACAATAGCTGAAATTTATGTAGTACAAGGTTTACAAAGATCTTTATGGGTTATTTCATTTGATTATTAAATACAAGGCACTGAGCTAAGCACTGAAGGAGATAAAAATACATGTTTCTCTGTTCTCAAGAAAATAGCAATCTAAAAGGTAACAGATTCACTAATCCACTCATTTTGATCTTCTTTGGTTTATGTAAATTGTTTGGAAAATTGAAATCACTTATTAAGATTGTTTTTAAATTTAAAACAGAGCTCAGAGAAGCCTCCATTTCTCTTCTTCTTGTTAAAACGAAATGTTAAGTAAAATCTAAGTAAATGTAATGTAAAGGTTTAATGTGAAGTAAAATATAAAGCTTACTTCCTACCATAAGGTTTTTCTTCCGTAATTTTCCCTGTTGAATCCAGTGTATCAGTAGCTTTCCCCAATTCTCCAGTAGCAATATATTTCTATAGGGAAAGGAAATGAGCAAATCATACAAAGAAAATACTAATGAATTTGTCAAGGTTCATACAAAACTTTATTTCAGTTTAAACCAATATGATTAATCTGATACAAAATTAAGCTAATAATCAATGACTACATATTTGGGGTTTTTTTTAATGCACTTTGATAAATTAAGAATACTTTTGAAAATTTTCTGACCCCCAACATTATAAAAGCTGAGTCACTTTTAAAATTAAGCCCTAAAAATACACAATGAAATATAGAATACAAAAATAATATAATAGGAACAACTTTTAAAGTGATTTTCTGATGCCTAACTATGGCAAGGAGCTAGCCACTGTATGCTTGAAGACTACATACCAGGGAAGTGCAATATAATTCATTAAGCATTTAATAAGTACAAGGCCCCATGCCAGGCACAAAAACAAAACTGTCCCTGCCCTTAAAGAACTTACTAACCTTTACTAGGGGAAAAAAAATCACACTCACATAGGTAAGTAAAGATAATTTTTTTTGGTCTGGACCTGTGGTCTCAATAGTGTAGAAAATCCTAGTGTAAAAACCAATGTTGGTATCTTCTCTGTGACTTCCAGTGTTACCAAATTTATTGCGGGCACTGAGAAAGTAACTTGCCCACAATCACACAGCCAGTTATGTTTCACAAGCAGGATTTGAATGAACCCCGGTCTTTCTTACTTGAAGGTCAACCCTCTTCCTACTCTGCCAAGCTTCCTCTTGAATGAAAACTACATGCAAAGTAATTTGAGGTATGGGGTGGAAAAAGAAGTTAACAACTGGAGTGATCAGGATAAAACCTTTTATAGCAAATGGCAAAAGAGCAGAAGGCTCTTACTCGACTGAAAAAACTTTGAGTAGAGGTCTGATGACAAACTAAGGTATATAGCTTTCATATGTAAACCTAGTTATCTTATCTATCAGGTGACACATCTTTTTGACCATGGTAATTCATAAAAGTATTTACAGTGTGTGAAAGGGTTGGCATCTTATTGGTGAGGGAATGCCCACAGTGATGAAATCAGAGATAACTTGCAGCAATACTGTAGGGCTTTTTAAATATAACAAAAATTAATTCACCAATCCTAATGAGAGGTATTAAAAAAGCTTAAACAATTTGAAAACATGAATAAAAAGCTAAAACTACATAGAAAAGTCACCTTAAGTTCATGGACATTATATTTGTTGTTGTTGTTCAGTTGTGTCTGACTCTTTGTGACCCCATTTGGGGGTATTCTTGGCAGAGATACTAGAGTGCTTTGCCATTTCCTTCTCTAGTTCATTTTACAGATGAGGAAACTGAGGCAAACAGAGTTAAGTGACTTGTCCAGTATCACACAGCTGGTAAGTGTCTAAGGCCAGATTTGAACTCAGGAAGATAAGTCTTCCTAATTCCAGGCCCAGAACTCTATCCACTGCTATATATCCTCCTAATAAAGATATTTTCAGATCTCTGAAGAGGGAAATGAGTCTGTGCTCCATCTCTACTAATTTCATTTTTATTAGAATTAATAATTGTGTTACTATCAGTGAAGAATTAGCTCATTCCTAGTCCATTACTAATCAAAGGCTCTGTTTATCATTCCAGAATAACTACAATACATTTTTGTTTATTCTTCTACTTGTCTATATCTGAAACATGTTTTGTTTAGTACATTGAAGGTACACTATAAAAAACCTAATGAAAATAATTTTTATGTTTAAAAAGGGGAAATTCATTGTATTTCTAAGAAATATCTAATTAATCTCACTATGACAGCAAAAATATTGGCTATAAACTCGATAGTAGACATAGTGGAGAAATGAGACAAAATTTATATAGAGAGAGATATAGATATAGATATATATGTTATGTATGTATATATACAGACCCACACACATATGAATGTATGTATATATGTGACCCTCAGAGGTCATTTCATCCAACTCTTAGAGATAAAGAAACCAAGTTTCCTAAGTGATTTTTCCCCCCAAGGTCACTCAGGTAATAAATATACAATCTGAGATTTGAGACCTGGTACTCTGACTCCAAGTCTAGCAATCATTCTGTTGGAATAAAAATGTCTACCTTTTATATGGTCTATAAGAAAAACCATGCCCCCTTTGACACTGCCACTACTTTCATCTAATTTAATTAAATTCATCAAATATGTAGTACTATGTATGCAAGGCACTTTGTTTGCAGAGTACATATTACAGAATAATTCAAGATTTTCTCTTGTGCATACTATGCAGAAAGATTTGATTAACGTTGTCATTTTAAAAAGCCAATATTAGTGACAAAAGTAAGCTGTTGATAACTTTTCTTAATCATACTATGTTGACTATCCATTTTCTGCTATGATTCTGCTATCTTATCTCCTATAATATAGAATACAAGTACAAAAAAAGATGTTAAAATGTTTTCCATATTATAAATGGTCCAAGTAACAGTCATCAGAATGGTTGCTCTGGTTAGAAAGAATGTCTAAGACAAATGACCCTGAACAAAGGCTTCCATATCTTATCTCACCCTACTAGACTAACTAGAAACTACGTGAAGGCTGGGACTATGCCTGATTGATCTTTATATTTCCCCCACTTAACATTTAAAGTCTTACATATGGTAGATAATGAATGGATAAATGTTAAAATGAGTTCATGCTGAATAGGCCCTAACTTTGTAACACTTTCTATAACTGTGTAAGATAGATACTACATGAATTCCTTTACTTTCCTTCTAATTAACTTGAGACATTTTACTTAGCAAACTTCAACTCTTTTTAGAGGGAGAAAGTTAATCAACATCTCTCCTAAATACGCCTGACTTACTGTAGACTCTCATCTCACTTTCCCTGCTGCCTATCATCCATTTGGCAATTATGTGATATCATTGATTACTATCTATTTTAGTTGTGCTGGCACCAGCTTTGGAATAAGAAAACTTGGATTCAAAGCATATTATTTACTACCTGTGTGACCTTAGGCAAGTCTCATAATCTAACCTCCTTGGGTCTCAGTTTCTTCATCTACAACATGAGGGGGATGAATTAGAGGATCTCTAAGGTCCCTTCCAGCTCTAAATCTATGAACCTATGAAATAAACTATAAAGTTCTTGAGGGCTGGGATCATGCCTGGTACACGCGCTTCTTGTACATTCCCCACAAAGCCTTATACATACAAGATGTTTAACAGTCTATCATAAAATAGGCATGCTGAAGAGTTTCTAATTTATAATGAAAACTGTCTATTCAGCCTCCTCCCATGAAATGGAAAGTTTCTAAGACAATTCTCTAAATTAGGCACATTTCTATATAATAATAGTTGACATTCATATAGATTTTTAAGGTTTGTAAAGATTTTATTTATTTATATCTACATCTATATAGTATACATGTATGTACATCATACATATACATACATATATACATATATATTCTCATTTGACCATCACAATAATCCTGTGCTATTATTAGGTGCTATTATGAAATCCACATTATAGATGAGGAAACTGAGACTTAACGTTAATTAAGTAGCTTGTGCAGGTTCACACGACTAAGGGTCTAAGGCAGGATTTGAACTCTGATTTTCCTAACTCCAGGTCCAATACTATGGATTATTGTGCCTCCTATCCATATCTAAATCATGACGGTTCACCAGTTAATCAGATATTATATTTAACTTTATTTTGTATTTATTGATTGTGGAGATAAGAAATGAATCACAGAGTTTAAGGATTAGAAGAAACTTCAATGGCCATATAGTCCAACCCATACCTGAAAAAGAATATGCACTGTAACATACCCAATAATTGGTCAATCAACCACTGTCTGAAAACCTTTCATTGTGATGAAAAAACTACCTCCCAAGGCAGTCCATTTCATTTTTGGATAGCTCTAATTATTAGGAAATTTTTCTGACATCAAGTCTAAATTTGCCTCTTTTTATGATGTCCACCCATTGTTCCTATTTTTGCCCTGCACGGCCAAAAAAAAAAAAAAAAAAGTCCAATCCATATTAAAGACAGCTGTCAAGTCCTATCCTGCTCTCTCCTTAGTCCCCCAAGTGTTTTCTTCTCAAGCTAAACATTACCAGTCACTTCAATTGCTTCTCACAGGGCACAGACAAGAGGCCCTTTCAGCATTCTGATTACCTTCCTCTGGAGGCCCTTCATCTCAATAATGCCTTTCCTAAACTAATACCCAGAAATGAACACAATACCTAGACCAGAGCTGAGGACAGATGACCTAATGCCTGTTCATTCCTAGAAGTTATGCTTCTCTTGATGTGGCCCAAGATCTCATTACCTTTTTGCTAACTTATCACTATGTTGATTCAAAGTGACTTATTCTAAGTCAATCATTAACACCCTCAAGATCTCTTTTGGAAAAAACTATCTAACCATGCCTCCTCCATCTTCTTATGAAATAGTTCCTTTTAACCCAAGTTTAAGAAATTATATTTATCATGAATGTATATGTTGAGGCTATATTCATTTACTTGTCTTGGGGTAGGGGGAGGGGAGAGATGGGAGAAAATTTGGAGCTTAAAATCTTATGGAAATGAATGTTGAAAACTAAAAATAAATTTATTTTAAAAAAAGAAATTATATTTATCCTTATAACATTTTATTTATTAGATTTTTAGCTAAGGATGTACTGGCAGATGTTTTAACAACTGACTCTTCAGGAGAAATGTATACAAGACACATTTTAAAATTTAATCACATATTAACATTTTCTGCATCACTTAAATCTAGACAATCAACAAAACAATCATTCAAGCCATGATTTATACTGTTTGCCAATTTCTGAGGTGTAAGTGCTCACACTGGAAATTTAACAATCAGCTCTTGCAAGCTAGTTCTAACCGACTCTAGCACAGCTCCGTATTTAGCCCAACATTATAACCTGTTAAGATATTTTTGGATCCTGGCTGTCATCTAGTATATTAGCTGTCCCTCCCAGTTTTGTGTCATCTGCAAATTTGATAACAATACCATCTAAGTATGTCACTAATTAAAAATGACAAACAGCACAGCTCCAAGCACATATTCCTGGGTCACACTACTGAAGACTTTACAAATTTACATTGAACTATTAGTGATTCTGAGCCTGGCCATTCAACTAGTCTGAAACCCATTTAACTGTATTATTATCCAGCCCACATCTCTCAATCTTTTCCACAAGAATTACATGAGACAGTCCATCTAAAACTTTGCTAAAATCTACATACACCAGAGCTTCAGAATTCTCCTGGACCTACCAGTCTAATTAGTTACTCTGTCCAAAAAAGACATGTAGTCTGGCACAAACTACTCCTGACAAAGCTATGCTGGCTCTTTGTTATCACCAACCATCTCTTTAACAACTCATTGTAGAATTTTTGCCAGGAATCAGTCAAGCTTACTTAAATAGTGTACAGACTCTATTCTGTTGCCTTTATTGCAAACTGGGAAAATGTGTCCTATTCCAGTATCATGGTGACTTTCCCATTCTTCATGAATTTTCAAATTATCATTTACAAAGGGTAAATAGTGACATCCATCAGTTTTTTCAGTACCCAAGGACATGATTCATCTGGGCCAGCTGTCTGGAATTTATCATGGGGAGCTAGGTATTTACTATCTCCTTATTTATATTGAATATCAACTCCCTCTTAGCCATTTTTATTCTGTCCTTTCCAGACCCAAAGTCATCCTCCTCAGCCAAGAAAACAGAAGCAAAATGAATATTAAATAGCTCTTATTTCTCTGTTATCAATTTTCATTTTGCCATACCTACCATTGAGGTTTCCTATACCTTCTTTGATCCTTCTCTTTTCCCCCAAATAGCTTAAAGAAATATTTTATAATGTTCTTAGTTTCCCTGACAACCTCTTCTTATTGGGAGTTGAAATATATTTTCTTCCCTGACATCTAATGGTATTTACCTTCTAAATCAATACACTTCTCAAACTATTCACCAAAACAATCATCATCATCAAAGATACAAAAAATAGGAAGAAGAAAGTACTGATAGTAATATATAGGTGACTATACTTCTTTTTCCACTAAACTCTTACTTTCACTTTGCAGAATTAAAACATGTCAGAGTTAGGAAATGTCAGAGTTAGGCCACTTGGTGAAACCCCATAACTGAACAAGAAATCACTTCTGTAACATGTCTAACGAGATCATTCAGAATGTTTTTCGATACTTTTAATGAGATTTTCATTATCTCTCAAAGCCAAGTCCATTCTTCTTCTGGATAGGTTACATCATTAGGTCATTAATTACCCCCTATATCTAGCCTAAATCTGACTCTGCAACTTCTACCCATGATCCTAGTTCTTCCTTTAGGGGTTAGCCAGAACAATTCCAACCTTTCTTCCACATGACAACCTTTCAAATACTTGAATTCAGTTATCACGTCCTCATAAGTCTTTTCTTCTCCAGGCTAAAGAGAGTCTGTTTCTTTAACCAAAACCCTTGATCATCCTGGTTATCCTCCTCTAATTGCTTCCCAGTTTGCCAATTTACTGCAGAGAAAATGTTTATTTTCCAGACCCTCTAACTGGGAAGGTGAATTCAATTAATATTTTAATTATAATAAAATTCCACTCTAATAAAGCAATCTGCAAGATTTGTTGTAACAGAATTTTTAACTGGTGCAATGTTGAGACTTTCTGCTTTGAAATTTGACAATAAGAACCTCCTCTTGAACCATCAAATGTTCTCTTTATCCAACTACAAATATTAAGAAAACAAAATCGTCCAAAAAGTCCTCATGTTTTCAGTGGAAAAAAAAGAAATGAAATATATTACAGAAAGAAGGCACAATCATTCCTTTTCCCCTTGGCTGACAGTGAGAACCTCCTCTTGAATCATTCAAATGTTCTCTGAATCCCACTGCAAATATTAAGAAAACAGAACTGTCAAAAAATATCCTCATGTCTTTAGTGGGAAAAAAAGAAATGAAATATATTAAAGAAAGGAGGCACAATCATTCTTTTTCCCTTCGGTCATTCCATCCAAACAAATAAAAAAAAAAAAAAAAGGTGGTAAATTCCCCAACTGATAAACGGCAAAAGGATATGAAGTTTTCAAAAGTAGTTTTCAAAGTAAGAAATTCAAGTTATCAACAACCATATGAAAAAAAAACCCTCCAAATCACTAATAATGATAGTAGCCATTTAAATTTTCATTAATTAAAATATAATTAATAAATTAATAGCATTTATCTAGCACTTACAAATTAAAACAACTCTGAGGTTTCACCTCATTCCTACCAGACTGTCAAAGATGACAAAAAAAAAGGAAAATGATCAATGTTAGAGGGGCTTTGATTAATACAGTGTGTTGAAACTGTTGGTCCAACATGGGTACAGCTATTTTGTCACATTTTTTTTTTTTTGGTGAGGCAGTTGGGGTTAAATGACTTGCCCAGAGTCACACAGCTAGTAAGTGTTATGTGTCTGAGGCTGGATTTGAACTCAGGTCCTCCTGATTCCAAGGTTTGTGCTCTATCCACTGCACCACCTAGCTGCCCCTGGTCCAGCTATTTTGGAAAGCAATTTGGAATTTTGCTGACAAAGTCATTAGATTGTGCATACTCTTTGACCCAGTGATACTAGAACTAGGTCTGAGATTAAAGAAGTAAAGGATCTTTATGTACAAGTTTATAGCAGCTTTCTGTAGGATCAAAGAGGTAAAAATTAAGGGGATGGTCAACAACTAGGAAATGGCTGAACGAATTATAATCTATGAATATAATGGAATATTATTATGCCATAAGAAAAAGATAGTTTCTGGGAAGACTTGTATGAATTGATACAAAGGGAAGTTTCCAGAACCAGGAAAACAATATATACAATAATAACAATAAAGACAATTTTGAAGACTTAGAATTTTCAGTATGCTTAATAAAAATGTGAATATTTCAGTAGAGTATGAAAAGACCCAAATTGAACTGGCTAATATACATCCTAACTTGAGAAAAGTGCATAGAACATGCAGTACTATAGTAACCTAATGCACTAACAACATGCTTGGGGAATGATGGTCCCTTTGAAAAGAAACTAAAGTAGTCTTTAAAGGAATATTGCTATTTAAGATTGCTATCTGTGGAATTTCTTAGAACAGTATGGAACTCTTCATTTCAACAATCATTATGTACAAGGCAGCGTGCTAGGATCGAGGATACAAAGCAGTCCCTGACCTCAAGGAGAATATATTATGTGCGGAGAGGGTAGAAGAGGTGGGAACATATACACAAGTAATGAAATACAAAGTATATACAAAGAAACTTCAAGAGGGAATGAGGCCTCACAACTGGGGGGAAGGGAGAGGATCAGTGAAGTCATGTCAGTGGCAGCTGGACTGTTTTAGGCAGAGGAGAAGAGGTGGTACACTCCAGACAGGAGGGAAAAAATCCAAGGGGTGGGAGGGAAATGTTGTCTGTGGTGACCAATGAGAAGGTACTAGTTCTTTAAACAAAACCTTCAGGGCAGCTAGGTGGCACAAGGGGGGCAGTTAGGTGGCACAGTGGGTAGAGCACTGGCCCTGCAGTCAGGAGGACCTTAGCTCAAATCTGGCCTCAGATATATGACACATACTAGCTGTGTGACCCTGGGTAAGTCACTTAACCCCGATTGCCTCACAAAAAAAAAAAAAAAAAACCAAAAAACAAAACCCTTCCAGGAAAACCTTTAAATGATTTTTAAAAGGTTACTATTAATGACACCAAATAACATGATTCATATTTTTGGAAATTTTTGTATTGAACATACAAGTAGCTACTCCATGAAAAACATTCTTCTCTGTATCCCTTTGTATTAGGAATACAGAAATGAATGACAGCCTCCCTTGCCCTGAAAATGTGTAAAACAGAATGAAGGGCTAGAGAGGGAACATGAAAAGTAGACAAATACTCACAAGAACATGGCAAGGAAGGACAAATGGACAAGAAATCCAAAGTGCTGAACAAGAATATAAGGCATGAGAGGATGGGGAGAACTGTTGAGGAAGATGTTTCATAGGGCAGGAAACACTTAAACTGAGGCTTAAATGAAGAGCATTTCAAAGACAGCTATGAAAGGAATACATTTCAAGTATTTAGAGACTAGGGAAGCAGCAAACAGATCCATGAGACTGGAGGGCATGAGGGAGAGGAATCTGAAATCAGGCTGGAAAGGTCAGCTGCAGCCAGATTGCAGAAGGCCTTAAATGCCAAGTTAAACTTCTAATTTATTATTCAAGTAATAAGAAGCCACTTTGAGCAGAGGAATGAAATGATCAGAACTACATAGTAGGAACATTTTTTGTGGCAGTTTTTAAGGCCTGGAGAGGGCAGAGATGAGAGTAGGTGTGAACCATATGGAGGTATAAAACAACAGTAAACTAATAGTACAAACAGATGTGAGTATTACTGAGACAAAATCATCAGGGCATGGCAACTTGTGGAGAGAAGAACCTGTTCCCACAGAACCACTAAGTATGTCAAGAAGGATGCTAGCATACAAAGAGTCACAGGTCCACATATAAGAGTAGTGGCAAGCTCCCCATGAGAATGGCCACACAGCTCTACCGAGAAAAGGGCAAACATATCAGACATTCATTGAGGTATAAAATAGAAAGCACGCCTCCTAATCTTTGCATAAGACTTCCCTGATATAATACTTCTGCTCTGGCTCCCAGCTTGCAACTTGCAGACCTTCAAATTTGGCATTCCCAACAACTATGACTCCTGGACCAGTCTAATTTCTAGCTTATCATGAGGTTTTTTTGGACCCTGTCCTTTTCATTAGAAGGGAACTGATGAGCTAATTTGAGTTTAACAGTGGTACCCTTAGAAATATGGACAGAAACTCAGGAGAGACCTGAATGGGAGGGGGGGGGGGTGTGTGTGTGTGTGTGTGTGTGTGTGTGTGTGTGTGTGTGTGTGTGTGTGTGTGTGTGTGTGTGTGTGTGTTCAGGGTTAGGTTGATAACTGAAACCTTAGACTGTATGATACCCCAAAGGGAGAGTGAGTACAGAGAGGAGGAAGGACAGGACAGTCTTTACTTAGAGATATAAAGAGGAAAAGAGAGTAAGAAATGGCCAGATAGAAGGAAAGCCAGGAGAGTCTCTGAGTCAAGGGGAAAGGAGAGAGGAAACAGGTTAATAGGCAAGTGTTAATAGCTACAAGAGGACTGTGAAAGGACCACCAGACATGGCGATTACTAGGTCCAAAGACATGGAAAGTGTTTCTTTTTGGGGGGGGAGGGGAGAGAGTTGGAGGAGGCAGCTAGGTGGCTCAGTAGATAGAGTGCTGGGCCTGGAGTCAGCAAGACCCGAGTTCAAATCTAGCCTCAGACACTTACTAGCTGTGTGACCCTGGGCAAGTCACTTAACCTCTATTTGGCTTAATCCACTGGAGAAGGAAATAGCAAACCACTTCAGTATCTGTGCCAAGAAAATCCCATGGACAGTATGGTCCACGGGGTCACAAAAAGTCAGACACAACTGAATGACTGAACAACAAGGTCATTAATGAAAGGAATAGTGGAGACAGAAGTCAGATTACAGGGAGCTGAGGGATAAGTATATGGTAAAGAAATGAAAGAAGTTCTCTTTCTAGAAGTTTAATAGTAAAGAGGTCATCTTCAATAGTCACCATTGTCTACAGGATAAAATCCAAACTCTTTAGCATATTGTTCAAAGCCCTCCTCAATCTAGCCCCAATCTATTTCTTCAACTTAATCTCTGACTGCTTCTATATACAAACCTTCCACTACAGGCAAACTGGTCTCATCATTCCCTAAAAATAGTGTGCCTATTCCTTTGGGCCTTTGTACATGTTATTCTCTGTTTTGTTGGGTTTTCTTAAATCTCAGCTGGTCAATCAGTTCTCCATGCATCCACATCAGTCTCCCTTTTCTGACACTCACAACTGTTTTTCTTCATGTCTTCTGAACTTCATTCTTAAGGGTCTTCAATACTCATCCCTTAACTTTGCCAGAGCTAAATGGGAATAAAACTATTTCATGCTAGTATCTTCAGATCCATTTGTACCTTGTAATCTTCTAGACTACCAACAGGATTGGAAGGAGAAAGACTAGAATAAATACTTTGAAGCCCTCTCCTTCACTGGTTATCTTTCCCTTCAATAATTGGTACCAGTCTGTTTCTTCTTTCCTTTCTGGACTTATTCTCTAGTTCAGAGGAATCTAATTAGTTGATAGTAATAGTTTATAGCAACAGCTAATCTTTATACAGCTGTGTATCTTTATACATATTATCTCATTAGCTATTTTATCTTCAGGTTGTTCTGCTACTCCTATAATGTCCAAGCTAATGGTGAAGAGGGAACAAAGGGCAGCAATTTTTTCTCACCCTATCTGGGATTGGCACTCCTAATTGTGTGTGTATGGTTGTTTTGTTTTGTTTTGTTTTGTTTTTTGTCAAGACATGATTTTATTCGGTTGGAGAATTTCCAATGGGGAGCAAAAATTTCCTCCAAAGCACAGTGATAACTAGAGTAGTTAATAGTCTTAGAATTGCCTGAGCGAACTGAGAGGTTAAGGTGCATGGTCACACAGCCAGTACCTTTCAAAGGCAGGTCTTGAACTAAAGTTTCCTGATCCCCAAGGCTGGCCTTCTATCCACTAAGTCACCATGCCAATAACTCTTTAACAAGTCCTTTTGCTACATGAAAAGTAACTCCACATGAAGAAAAGGGTGGAGGCCTTGCACCAGCATTTTATATACACACAACCTGGATCTCAAGACTACTCCTACAGCCCATCTTTTAGCCCCAAGATTCATGAACTAAAGCTCTAAGAATTCTGTCCCAGGTCAAGGCCCAAATCTA
Source organism: Vombatus ursinus (assembly GCF_900497805.2). Lineage (NCBI taxonomy): Eukaryota > Metazoa > Chordata > Mammalia > Diprotodontia > Vombatidae > Vombatus > Vombatus ursinus. The sequence continues at coordinate 6,000,777 of NW_020948983.1, forward strand.
AGTTCGATGCAGTATGTTACTGCTTATTTGGCTCTAGCTAATGGCACTATTAACAATCCCAAATGATTTAACAGCCACGTTATGTAAATAAAGTCGAGTAAAAAGACATTTATTTTTCCAAAATTCAACTTCACTAACTGGTCATTTGTCACTTTTACCTACAATGTTTTTTAAAATGTGTATACTAAGCAAACAGTACAAACAAAATTGCCTGGAAATATTTAAACCACTTGCTTAGCATAGTGCTTAATAAATGTTTGTTGAATTCCAGAAGAATGGCTATCTTAATTCCAAATGCTTCATGTCCACTTATTGGGGCAAGACTGAGGATAACCCTACTAGCAATTTTTCACCAGTCATTACTTTGTGTTGTTATACAGAATTGAAAGCAATGATTTATATTTCTAGGAACTCTACAAAAAAATTAGGGAGCTCTCACTGTAGAAGACTACAGATCTTTCTCTAGTAGAATGTAAGCTCCTTGAGGACACATGGTAGATGCTTTATAAATGCTAGTTGAATTGAAGTGAATATGGATCTGTTGCTTTTTAAAATTTCATCTATAGGGGTAGCTAGGTGACACAGCAGATAGAGCACCAGCCCTGAAGTCAGGAGGACCTGAGTTCCAATCCAACCTCAGACCAAACACTTGACACTTACTAGCTGTGTGACCCTGGGCAAGTCACTTAACCCCCATTGCCTAAAAATTAAAAAAAAAATGTCCAAAAAAAATTTTCATCTATATCTAAGAAATCCAAATTAAGAGAAATATTAACAAATGTTTTTAGTTCACACTATAGATGACTTGTCCTTTGCCCTATTTGGTCCTAATTCATATTATATACACTTCTGGCAAAACCTGGAGGCTCTGTTAAGATGCTAGGAATTCATTTTGGGCTTATTTTTAATTCTTTCAAATCAATCTTAGACTAGGTCAAGATAGAAGTGTACTTATTTTAGGAAGTCTGCATTTATGGAATTATTCTTTTCAAGTAAATTCAGTAGGTGTATATTGTGTGCACATAACCACACCAAGGGAAATCAATCACCTTCTGCTACTGACAAAAAAAATTAAGTGATGTTCATGTAAGAAGTAAAAAAAAAAAAAAGCTTTTTTCTAATTCTTTGGAGAAAGAAAGGCATGGAAAAGATTTAACTACTGATTTTTCATTTAGCAAAATCAATGGCAAATATTTAGTAAGCATCTACTTGGTGGAGTGAGACACAAAGTTAAAATAAAGCCAATTTTTACCTTCTAGGAGTTTAGTGTCCAGATTTAATAAAATGACAATAGTTCAAATCTGTACATTGCCTTAAAGTTTACAAAGTTATAGTAGACAACATTATATGATAAGTACACAGAGAACTGCAAAACAAGTGTTATGTAAAATCTGAAGTGAGGAAGAAGCAATGTATATCAAGGGTCCTTACTGACCAGAAGGATGAAGGTAAGTTTCCTGGAAGAGTTGGCATTTGAGGTAGGCTTTAAAGAATGGAGAGAAATTGAACAGGCTAAAATAGAAAGGGAGTATATTTCAGACAGAAGAAAGAGAATGAGCAAAGGAGGTGATAAGTCATAAAAATGCAGGGCATACAGGTGCAGAGTTTGACTGAAGCAGTACATTGAGAGAAATATTAAGAGAAAAAAACAAATTACAGAAAGCATAGACTGTCAAAGAACAAAATTTTAGTTAATAAATACAAATAGTATTTTTAAAAAGTGTATTAATTGGATATCATGACAAATTAGGGAAGAGAGGGGGCATGGAAAAAAGGGAAAGAAAAGACAAATATACACTCAACCACACAAGGAAGACAAAAAGTGCTATTTCTACAGAAGTACAGAGAAAGAGAATAAATCAGTCAATTCTGACCTAAGTATAGTAATACCTTATTATGCATTTAGGTTGGCTTCAAAGCATTATCACCTTATATTTATTCTTCGAAAATGCTAATCACCTGATTAGCATCAGCACTATGAACAGTGCCATAACTCCTAAATCTTTAAACTTTCAGAGACTATTCATACTCTGTAGTAGTAAAAGCAGATTATACGGACCTCCGCTCCAGGTTATCCCCATCCAACCACCAACAAAGAACTCAAGTTGAAGCCCAGTGTTCCCGTACACTGCTCTACTAGTCTATTATAATTAATTTGTATGTCATAAATATTATTCTATAAAATTAGATGGATGGACTAGGGCAGAGGAGGTTCCTAACTCTCTGTGTGTATGCATGTGTGCAAGTGTGTGTGTGCGCGCGTGTGTGTGTGTGTGTGTGTGGTGACTAACCCTTTAGCAGTTTGATGGACCCCTTCTTAGAATACTGTTTTTAAATGCACAAAATAAAACGTATACTATTAAAAAAGAAACCAATTATACTGAAACATAGTTATCAATTTTTTAAAGTTCACAGACTCCAGGTTAATCACACCTGAACTAAAGTATTAAAAATACCTTTCCACCTATAAAATACAAAACAATGGATCTATTAAAAATGAAATTTTATTATCTAACCAAGTTCTAACAAAATAGATTTCAACAACTGCTGATGAACTTTATCTTTAATATATTTGAAGATAAAAGTAAAAAAAGTTTTACCAAACTCCAGTGAAACAACTAATTACCAGAATATTTTATAATACTATTTTGAAATATTAACTATTTTCCAACTATACAGATTTCTCTAACTAGTTGCAGATGTGCTTTTCTATATATGCTATTCATATGTGAGGACTAGTACCTTCCCACACCAACCTCCAGACCACCTGCCCAATACACTGTACTCTAAAGACTCTAATCCTCACCACCTGCCTTGCCATGGCACCCTAAGGATCATAGGGCTTTTCCATCTGCCTTGCAGCAAACCCTCCTAAATTGTTGTCTTCTACTATTAGAATGAGAACTTCTTAAGAGCAAGGTTTTAGGGGGAGAGGTAGGAAAAAATTGGGAAATAAAAATGTTAAAAAACCAATGTCAAATTATTTTTTACATGTAATTGGAAAAAAAATAAAATATTTGGGGAAAAAAGAGCAAGGTTTTTTCTCATTTTTCTATTTGTATCCTTCAGTATGATGCTTTACATAAAGTGACAAAAAATACCTTTTCAAGTATGCAATCATTTATTCATCATCCAGAATGTCCAAGATTCTTAACATATTTTTAAGCAAAAATTATCAATGCAGATCATTAAAGCGTAGTTAAAAGCTAATAAAATTCATCATTCTTACCTTAGAACCTGATAACATACTGGTCAACATTTTTGTTCCTTTTCCAATTCCAACCACTGCAAGTCAAAGAAAAAATATGATGACATTCTCTTATGGCAATTGGATTTTAAAATCTATACGTTTTGTTATTGTCTTTTGTCAGGCACTATACTAAGCCAAAAACAGCACTATTTCAGCACAATTTTGGCGCAGCTTCTATTATCCCAATCAGTTAAACTTGTTATCCAACAAAAAAAAGGGAAAGAATGGGACTATTTCCGGAAGATGTGTGCAATTTTTTTTTCATCTTTATGTATGTCAAAATGGTAGAGGCTTAAATTTAGAAAGTTATATTTTACAAAAATAAAAATTTTGATAAATATCTTCTAAGACTGACTAGAATTTCTTATGAATATCAATGAAGAATACACAGAGCAATTAACATCCTGGGGTCTGGTTTCACAATGTCTTTTACAGAGTTCATTATTAAACATGCAAAACCATCATCATGGTTAATGGACCATTTAAAAACTGTTAGAGTCCAGAAGTACATCATCAAGAAAAAAGACAACATTCTAAGGAATCAACTTTACACAGAGAAAAAAGAGGCTATATATGCTATGCTAAATTATCAGTCCTCAAACTTTGTCTCAGAACCCCTTTTACATTCTAAAATGTGATTTATATCTATCAACATTTACCTTATTAGAAATTAAAACTGATGTTTAAAATATTTAATTCATTTAAAAATAACAGTAATAAGCCCATTACATGTTAATATAAAAAAAGCCTTACGAAAATAACTATTTTCCAAAACAAAAAAGCTTTTGTGAGGAATAACACTGTTTTACAAATTTTTCCAAATCTCTTAAATGCATGGCTTAATAGGAGGCAGCTGGGGGCAGCTAGGTGGCACAGTGGATAGAGCACTGGCCCTGAAGTCAGGAGGACCTGAGCTCAAATTTGGCCTCAGACTAAACACTTAACACTTACTAGCTGTGTGACCCTGGGCAAGTCACTTAACCCCAATTGCCTAAAAAAAATAAAAATTTTAAAAATTTTTTTAAAAAGGGGGTCAGGTAGGTGGCACAGTGGATAGAGCACCGGCCCTGGATTCAGGAGGACCTGAGTTCAAATCCGGTCTCAGACACATAAAACACTTACTAGCTGTGTGACCCTGAGCAAGTCACTTAACCCCATTGCCTAGCCAAAAGAAAAAAAAAATTAGACAGCTGGATTCTCATATCTGCCTCTATATTCAATCTATTACAATATGTTGGTTTGGTTGAGGTACATATCTGAAGAAAATTTGGCCTCACACAGATATGCAGTTGGAAAAGGGAGGAGTATTTTAGTAGGCAAAAAAAATCTTAGTATTTTTGAATTCTGACCTCTTGGATACTCCTCCCACCCCCTCAAAAGGGTCTCAGGGATCCCAAGGATTCACAGACTATATTTTGAGAACCACTGTGCTAAATAACGAGAATAATAATGATAATAGCTAGCATTTCTATAGCATTTTAAAATCTGCAAAGTCCTTTTCAAATATTATCTCATTTAACCCTTACTATAACCCTATTACAATAACAGTTTTATTACTATCCCCATTTCACAGATGAGGAAACTGAGAATTTCCCAGGTTCACAAAGCTACTAAGCTTCTGAAGCCAAATCTGAACTCATGTCTTCCTGATTCCAGGACCAGCACACTATCCACTGTACCATCTAACTGCCATATATAAATAACCCATATATAAAAGTACACTAGAATTCACTTGGCTCTTCAATCTGAAGCAACACCTCACTTTAGGCCAGTACATTTCACTAGTCAAATTAGGTAGGAATAGGAAAAGAACTCTGGTAGTTTCTACACTTAATAACCCAAGTATTTTTTGTTATTATAGACAAAACTATAATGTGTTGGGAATGGGTATGACTATACCTAAGAATGAAAAAGAATAGAAGGGGATATATACAAGCAGTATACAACAGATTTATAAGAAACATAAGGAGAAACAAGTGCCATGAGAGAAGAGTCTTGCAATTTTTTAACATGTAAGATTCAACAAGATATATACCTATGGGTTTAAAAACAAAGACATTTAGAGCTTGCAATACCAACTTGCTTGACAGAGAAGACAAATAGATGGAAATCACTCTGGCCTCCCCATCTATTTCTGTCAACAATATCTACCACCATTTTTCTAGTCATCTAGATTTGAAACCTTAGAATAACCAATGATTCCTCCATTCTTCCTTCTGTGAAATTTAATTATTGATTATTAATTAATAGGTAAGAATTTTAATCACTAATAGTTATGGATCATTTGGATTTAATTGTGTAGGCCTCAGCAGCAGAGTTTGTAAGAGTTTAGGTTCCCTAATATCATGAGCTACAACCTAGTCCTGTCTCAAGAAGGAAGATAAATGGAAGATCAGTGAACCTGGTCAGGAGATGTTTTGCCTAGCACTGGGTCACTCTGGTGTTAGGTGGCATCTAGCACGAGACTTTCCAGAGGATATTCAACTCTGCTTTTTCCCTGTTGATTCTGGAGACTCCCTATTGCAAGTCAGCGTGAGTTAGTAAATGTAAGCCCACCTTCCACCTTTGCTGTAAACCAATTACAGTCTTAGTTTGCATCACTGGACCTTACATAAAGAACTATATAAAAAACTGCCCCGTCAGATCAGTCTTTGGCTCCTGATTAAGGAAGTGCCAACTCAAAACTACCAAGCAGAGTTACAGTATCTGAATGGTTATTTTGTAGCCACTACTATTACCACAAAAAAAAAAGGTATTAAATAGGAATGTATTTCTTTTAAAATTTAAGTAAATTAAAGTTAATTTTGTTCCTTTGAAAATGAGAATTTTTTTGTGACTTGGGACAACTTCATAATTAAATCAGGATTCAGAATCATCATCATAAATTCTTAGCTCGGGGGCTCCTAGGTGGTAGAGCACTGGCCCTGAAGTCAGGAGGACCTGAGTTCAAATCTGGCCTCAGACCAAACACTTGACACTTACTAGCTGTGTGACCCTGGGCAAATCACTTAACCCCAACTGCCTAAGCAAAAAAATAAATGAATGAATGAATGAATGAATAAATAAATAAATGAATAAATATATTCTTAGCTCAATTTCAATTACATCTTTGCTTTTGGCCCTGTGAGAAAGTCAGCAAAAGCAATCCATAAATGTTTTAAAGTGATATTCCCATTGCCCAATACATATTCAACACCCTCCTTATCAAAAAAGTAATTCAAACATTAGTGTCTTTTTGTTTTGTTGTAATACTCCCTCTTGAACTATAAAATGGCAGACTTCAAAATCAATAGTTATACTGATAGTGAATACTATCACCTTAGCATCATGTCTAATCTTCAATTATAATAACAGGCATTAGGAACATGGTGATATATTTGTATGTTAATCACCATAAAAATCACTGTGATGTCATTTACAAATCAATTTTTATTTTTTTCTTTCCCAAGAATGCTCTTCATACTACACAGTAATAGATATAAAAAGATTAACAGCAGTATGCTGTTACCATTGACATTAGATATAGCCCTTCCCTAAAGACACTTAAATTTTGTTAAAGACAAGACTTAATCAATCAGCAAACATTTATTAAGAACCCACAGAGCTGTGTAAATCAACTAAGGCAAAGTAAATAATTAGATTTAGCACAATAAACCTTAGAACTTCCTACAACTTTTAAAAATTCAATATGTAAGATGTCCTCCCTTTGCTGCAATCACTTGCTTTACAAAATTTGGCACTGAATTCACAATGTCTTGACATGTATGCTTTAATTCTTTATGAAACTTATCATATTGGATAGTAAACCTTTGATATTTTTTTTCCTAATCAACCTTTGAATATAGCCCATAAGTTTTCAATAGGGCTTAAATCAGGCAAGCTCCCAGGCTACCGAAGCATGTCCCTCTCCATCCCTTAGATAAATTCTTTAACCTTTTGTGACATGTTATGTGATGAAAAACTGTGTTGCCATCTATCAGTCTAAACATTTACTAAGCAGCTATTATGTCCCAGAATTATGCTAAGCCAAAAAAAAAAAAAAAAAAAAAGGTAAAAGACAGTCCCTGCTCTCAAGGAACTCAAATTCTAATGGGGGAGAAAACATGCGAACTATGTATGAACAAGCTATTCAAAGGACGAATTGGAAATAATAGAAGGTACTACCATTAAGGGACATTAGGAAAGGTTTCTTGAAGAAGCCAGGATTTTAGCTAAGACTTGAAAGAAGCCAGAGAAACCAAGAGATAGAGATGAGGAGAGAGAGAATTCCAGGCAGGGAATCAGCCTGCAAAAATGCCCTAAGTTGGGTAATGGATTGTCTTATGGGAGGAACAGCAAGGAGGCCAGTGTCACTGGATCATGGAATACTTGCGGGTAAGGTGTAAGAAGACTGGAGAGGTAAAAGACCAGGTTATGAAGGACTTTAAACATCAAACAGATGATTTTATATTTCATTCTGAAGGTGACAGGGAGATTACTTAAGGGGGATGGGTACAAGGTGGGTGATTCATATGGTCAAATCTGATCTTTAGTCAGATTAATTTGATAGATGACGGTGGACTGAAGTGGGAAGAGACACGAAGCAGAGAAGCCAACCAAAAAAGGCTACTGCAATAGTCCAGGTGTGATGAGGGAAATCTTGTAATTTTGAAACAATTTTTCTTCTCCAATTATCAACATATTTACCAGAATTCATTCTCTCCTTGGGTACAAGACTCCCAAGGCCCCCATTTTTGGGATGGACGTTTTAGAGTCTGATATAGCTATCAGATTTTATAGGTTTACTTAGATTGCTCCTGACAATGGTTCTGGCATAGTCTTGAACAAAAAAGTGAGTGTCATCAGTAAAAATCACCTTTTTCCAATCTTTAGTACTGCAGCCTTTGCATAATCTTGCCCATTAAAAACTTTTTTTTAAACCATAGCAAGAGTTAGCAGCTAGTTTTTTTTTTTAAACTGGTCTTCTCACTATTCTTCCAGTTTCAGGAATTCTGTCCTGCAAAAGAGAGGAATCAGAAGCAACCATCCCTGTTGCCAGGTTTCCCTGAAAGTCTTTGTTTTCTGAGGCAACTGAAACATAAGAAAGATTCTATGACACACCCAAGGTCATAAAATTTGAACTCAGATCTTTCTGACTCCAAGTCCCACAATCTCTTCACCATGTCAACAAAGAAACCTATCAACTGTGGAATGACAATACAAATTATGGCAGACAAATGAAATGGAATATAACTGTACAGTAACAATTGATGAGCATGATGAATACAGAGAAGCAAGGAAAGACTTACATGAACTAATGCAAAGTAAAGTAAGCAGAGCCACAAAAACAATGTGCAAAAAGACTGCAACAATGTAAATGGAAAGACCAACAACAGCCACAAAACAAATGGAACTGAATGTTGCAAAATTATGAAGAAGAAACATTAGAAGATTACTAGATTACTTTCCTGCCTCCCGTCGGGCAGAGGTCAGAGTCCATAGGTGTAAAACACTGCATATAGTGCCAGACATTTTCAAAGTAGTGATCAGTTTTACAGAATTTTTTTCTTTTCTTCTACTTTTTTTTTTAAGTCTTTGTTGCTGGGTGAGGTGGTGCATACCTTTAATCCCAACTGCTGGGAAGGCTGAGGAGAGTGGATCCGTTAAGCTCAGAGGTTCAGAGCTTCAGTGTCCTACACTGAACAGTTATCTCCACCCAAAGAGGGAGCGACCAAAAACAGGACTACTAGGCTACCTAAGAAGATTCCATCGTTTGCTCCTTTTCCCACCCTATTACTTGACTTTTTAACTGTCTGCTAAGGTAAGGCTCTGCTTCCACAGTGGAAGGCACACTGTCCCAAGCTTCAGGGGTTTTGTGCAGCTGTTTTCAGAGATACTTCTAGGGACCTGTAAGTTTTCAGTTCTTCCAAGGCGGTATAATCTAAGCAGAGGTGTGTTTACTACTCTTCTAGCCTTTGCTCTGGTCTGTGAGTGACCACAAGCACTCTTTTCTGCCCTGGAACTGTGAGGAGGGTCCCCCCTCCACTGCTGCCACAAGATCTGCTATGCTAGTGCTCCTCCTCACCCTGGGACTGCCACCCAGGACTGCGAGCAGGATCCAAGTATGGGCAAAGCAACAGAGTCCTGCCTCAGTGCTGGCAAAAAGACCCCTGTAATCAACTTCTGACCAGTTGTTCAATCCCCTTACCGTCTATGAGCTGAAAGCTCCAGAAACAGCCACTGCCGCTGCCGATTCAGTCACTCTCAAGGCCTGCTGCTATTTTGCTGGGGCTGGGGCTGTGCTGGTGCAGCCTGCACTGGACTGTGCTCCACTCTCACCCAGGTGCGACAGACACTTCCTGCTGACCTTCCAGGTTGTCTTTGGTGTCTGTGGGCTGAGAGGTCTGGAAACCGCCACAGCTGCTGGTGATTCAGTCACCCCATGGTCTGCTCCAAGCTTGCTGGGGCTGGGTCTGTGCTGGCGTGGCCTGTGTTGAACCGCATTCCTCTCTTACCCTGGTGCAACAGACCTTTCCTACCAACCCCCCCACCCAGTTGTCTTGGGCTGGAAACCTGCTTCACTCCATCTTTTTGTGGACTCTGCTGCTCCAGAATTTGTTTAGATTCATTTTTAAAGGTATTTGAAGGGGTTTAAGGGAAACCTCAGCCAAGTCCCTGCCTTTACTCCACCATCTTGGCTCTGCCCACTACCTAAAAAGATTCAAACCGGTTCAGTTTGAAAATGTCAAAGCTCCTGTGCTGGAATCAGGCCTAAGAGTGGCCACTGCATTTCCACTGGGGCAAGATATGGATGCTCAAAAAAATTATGATCATAAAACAAATTTTAAAAATAAAAAATCTTTGTCATAAGAAATGGCACTCTGGGAGGGGAAAAGGAAGTGATGTGGGGAGAATCTAGGCAATGTAAAAACAAAGGCTATCAATAATATATATATATATATTTTTTTTTTTTTAAAAAGAAAGAGAACTAGGTATTTAAGGGAACTTGCACACAGAGTATTAAACAACATTTTGATGTGGTCAAAAAAGTCAATGCTGTCTTAAAGTTACAAATGCATTAATATCTAGAACAAGAGAGATTAAAGTCATGCTGTGCTAAACCTGAATCTGGTCACCAGGCTATATAATCCATGAGAATAAAGGCTGTGTCTTCTCTGGAAGCTGTATGCTCTGCACAGAGCAGGTGCTAATTAAACTTACTGAATTAACCAATGCTTTGGTTAAACCACATCAGAAGTATAGTACTCCTTTCTGGGAACCACATTTTTGGGGGAACACTAATAAGTTTCACAGAAGCCCTACTTTGATGCCTCATCATGGTCATGGAGCAACTCTGGGTTCAAGGTTCTACCACGTTGAAAGGCTTCAAATAAGCTTTTAAAAATAGACTATGAAGTCTGTCTAACTAGCTGCAGAGGGGTTCATCTCTAATAGGTTGGCCACCAAATGATAAATTCTTTGGTACTATGCATCTGGGGATGCAAAGAAAGGTAAAAACAGTCTCTGCCCTTTTAGAAGCTTACATTATATATGTGTTTCATATTTACTATTTACATATAATCTACATGCTTTTGCACACTAACATATAAATAACTAGATACATACCATATATGCATAGAGTAGTTGATAATATGTAGCAGGAAGGAGTTTAGGAGAAACACTAGAAGCATATATAAATATCTGGTAGTCATCTGTATAGAAATGACCATTTAACTCATGGAAATTGATAAGAACACCAACAAAGAGAGGAGAGAAAAAAGCAAGCCCAGAATGGAGCTTTAGGAACATCCATACTTTTATGGGCAAAAGGATAATGGTCAAGTAAGGAAGTGGAAGAGTGATCAAACAGGTAGGAGGAAAACCGAGGAAGAACAGTGTCACAAGTCAGATGAGAAAGTATCCAGAAGCAGGGGGCAGTTGGCAGTGTCAAAATGCAAGGAAGGCCCAGAAGGATGAGGAATGAGAAGCAGAAACTCAGCAAGCAAGAGTTTGTTGATCACTCCAAAGGGATAAATGACCTAGATATAAAAGGTCATATCATAAACAAATTAGAGGAGCATGGATGAAATTAGCTTGTGGATCTATGGATAAGGGAAGAGTTCATAACCAAATGAAGGATGGAGGGAATCACAGGAGATTATGGGATAATTTTGATTACATAAAATTTTTAAAGTGTCACACAAACAAATCCAATGTAGCTAAGATTAGAAAGGAAACTATTAAATGGGGGGAAAAAATCTTTGCACCAAGTTTCTCTGATAAAAGTCTTATTTCTGAGATATTCAGGGAACTGACTCAAAATGCTAAGAACTAAAAGCCATTCCTCAATTAATAAATGGTCAAAAAATATAAATAGGCAGATCTCAAGGGAAGAAATCAAGATATTTATGATCAATATTTTCTTAAATGCTCCAAGTCATTAACAGAGTAATGCAAATTAAAGCCAATCTGAAGTTCCATCTCACACCCCTCAAGATTGGCAAAGCTTACCAAAAAAAACCTGACAAATGTTGGAGGGACTTCAGAAAAACGGGACCAGTAATGCACTGTTGGTGGAGCTGTGAATTAGTATAGTCATTCTAGAAATCAATTTGTAGCTAGGCTCAAAAAGCTATTAAATTGTGCATACTCTTTGACCCAGTATGAGGCCTATACCTTAAAAGAGGAAAATGACCCAGATGTATAAAAATATTTACAGCAGCTCTTTTTGTGGTGGCAAAGTTCTGGACACTAAGAAAGTGCCCATCAATTGAGGAATGGCTAAACAAATTATGGCATGTGAATGCAACTGGTACTATGGTGCTGGAAGAAAAGACAAAGGAGACAGTTAAAGGGAAATTTAGAAATACTTCTATGAACCAATGCAGAGTGAAGTGAGCAAAACGAGAGATCCATTTATACTATAACAACATTACAATACACAACAATTTTCAAATTCTTAAGAATTCTGATCAACACAGTAATAAACTATGATTCCAGAGGCGAAGGATGAAGAATGCTACCCACATCCTGACAGAGAGTTAGGTGATGGAGTAAATGTGCATAATGAGATATATTTTTTTGACATAGCCAATATGGAAATTTGATTTGCTTGACTATGCGTATTTGTTACAAGGTTTTTTCCCTCTTTTTTCCCCTGTAGAGGCGGGAGTAGGAACAGAAGAAAAATGACTGCTTATTAATTGAAAAAAAAAAAATTTAAGGGCTTGTAGATCATTTGTTTTGGAGAAGAAAACAGCAAGCCACTCCAGTATCTTTGCCAAGAAAAACCCAAATGGGGTCATAAAGAGTCAGACACTACTGAACAACAAAAAAAGGATAACTTGTTGGAAATGTAATAAAGGAAATTCCTCTTCAGGTATGAGTTAGACTAGATGATATCTGAGCTCCCTTCTAACTCTATGATTCTATAGCTCAAGGCTTCTAAAAGATAATTATTTTAAAGTAATTCCTATCACACCTACAATCTTTGCCAGATGTATTCTATACCCTACCCCCTCAGAGTATTAAGATAAAATTTAAGAGTGAAAATTTCTCAGCTTTCACTCAATATGTGCTTTCAGGCCTTGGAATTGTTTGACACGGGAGACACTGGCACAGGACCACGCAGCATGGCATGCCCACATCAGAGAAGGTGCTGTGCTCTATGAGCAAAGTAAAATTCAAGTACCTCGAAAGAAACATAAGATGTGCAAATTTAGAGAATACACTCCAAATGTTCACATGGACTATTTGTACCCAACTTGTGGTGGGACATTCCAAGCTCATATTGGTCTGATCAGCCACAGTCCAGACACACTGAAATTTGACTCTAGCATTCTTATGTCATTTTGGTCCTCTTCAAGAACAAAGGTTGACAACAACCAATCAACCAACCAACTTTGGACTGATTTTGTCTTTCTTTGTAACCCTAGAACTAAGAATAGACCCTGGCACATGCTAAGAGCTTAATAAATGCTTTTTTTAAGTGATTGAAATAAATTGAATCGTATCTGTCACAATTTCCTGTATGACAGGAGAAGGTACTATAAGCAGAAATAATTTATCTAAGCTAAAATAGAAGGTGCATTTTATCCATTGTTGTCTTTTAAGTCTTTACAGTATGACATGATAGAATGATAAACAAAAAAAAAACCCCAATGATTTCTAACTGATGAAAATACATTATCAAGATTTTCTAATTCATTTAAACAGATTTTCACCTAGATTATTTACCTAAATTAGTTTTCCTAAGATTTGTAAAGATTCAAAAATTAAGACTCTACTTCACTCTTTTCTCAATTGACATCCTAACAATGCCTTCATGGGACTAATGATTTTAGCAAACTGTTTTAACTGTATTTTGAAATAGGTGTATAATCTAGAAGGCAAATTTTGAAGTGAAGAAAATGTGAAAATAACTAGTGTAGGTTAGTTTGTTTAAAATGAGAACAAAATTTTCTACTTCCATGAAAAGTTTTTTCCACCATATCTAGAATTTTTTAAAAGTACAAAATTACACATTTTTAAACTGTTTGAAAAGTGTGTTTTTGTCACCATTTTTTTTATTTTTCTGAGTAGCATACATTTGCTTTATTTCTTATGTTACCATCATTTGGAACTAAACATAGAGGTTTTTTTTGGCTTTAACTGCTATAGTATACATACATACATTCTGTCAAGCTACCCATATGTGCTGCAAAGCCTAACAAGTGCCCATACACAAAACAGGAAATAAAAAGCATTGATTTTCCCTCTTCAATCAATTCCTCTGACTTCTCTAAACAAACAATAATGTTCTCAATGGGAGCATATCTGTAAAAGAAAGTAACTTTCCTTCAGAAACTCTAAGTGGTTCTTGCTACAGAGTGACAGCTAACTGAAGAAAATAAACTTTATTTTTAAAAATATACAGGTAGGAAAAAAAGGTCCATTTGTACAAACAAGTGGCTAGTTTTTATTTCTTTTCATTTTATTTTATTTCCTGCTTTTAAGCAAAAAAGGCAACATATGTCCTATGTAACAAAACAGTTGGGCAAGATTCTAAAATATTACATCACAAATTAATCTACATTATATCTTAAATGAAACTACTTTAAACAACTTTCTTTCTTACTAACCTAGGAAAACCACTGTAAAAATGAAATGATATTAAAATGCTGCTTATATCTATTACCCAGAACTCCTGTGGCAGCACTGTCCAAAGTTCCTCCATGACCAATTTTTAATGCCTGTTTCTTCCTCTTGTTCCCATCTTGAGGAGGCATACCAGCTTCTATTAAAGAAAAATGAATGAAAAAAGTAATCACCCACTGTATCTTCAAATAAAGCGAGATAGCCCCCTAATTAATACAAACAAGTTGTTTTAAAAACACACACACAATTAGATTATCATAACAAGAATATAATTAATGCTACTAACAAAAGATTATGACAAATACAAGAGAAAGGCTACCAAATTAAAATGAGTTATATGCCAAAAGCTCACTTGTAAAATCAGTTGTTTGAACCTAAGAACACATTTTTTCTAAAGAAACAATGTTGTAAAGAGTTGTTTGGTTTCCAGATTATTCCACAAGTCTATTTAACATAATATGGAATTAAGGACATATGCCAAGGTGAACCTTGTTGTTCTCTAAAATAACATGGTTAATGTATTCCAACATAAGGTCACAAAAGACTGGTATAATATCATGGGGGCGACAGCCAATTTATAACTGCCCCTATTACATGAATTTGCCTAATATACTACAAATTAACAAAGGGCTGAGTTTGCCAAGTCTTCTAGAACTAGCTGTGTTTGGAGTTCTGAGAGTAGGGAGGGGGGGTCATCATACCCCAAAAGGAAAAGCAAGAGTTTTTTTTGTCAGTCCTATGAGAAAAATCTGTCAAAGTTTGTCTTTGATAGCCTCCAACTACATATCCTTCTCCACAAACTTCCAAGTGCCAAGTATCTTCGTAGACCTAAGTCCTATATCTACTTCTCCTCTAAGCCCAAAGTATTCCAGACTCCCAAAGTATTTGTCTCCTTTCCCTAAGTAATCAATAAATTAATCTCAGTGCAAAGGATTCAGCTACAGGTTAGAAGAAAACTGAGACTGGTTTAATTCACATTCACATGGCCTTCCTAACTACACATTTTCTTAAATGTGTATCTTCCGACATGTTGGCTTAACTAGTAAAACATAATCTTGAGGGCAAGTACTGTTTTTTGCTTTTTTATAGGAGCTTAATTAATGCTAATTGATTGTTCAACCATTCCCCAATTGACAGGCATCTATTTTGTTTCTGTTTTTTTTCTCTCACAAAAAGTCGTACTATAAATATTTTGGCATATATGGGATCTTTCTGCTTTTTCTAAGGTATAAATCCAGGAGAGGTCTGTCTAGATTAAAGGATATGAACAGTTTAGTGATTTTTCTTAATTAATTACAAAACGTTTTCTAGAATATTTGGCCCGTCCCAACTCCACCAATAGTATATTAGTGTGGTAGACCTTTTCTAGTCCTTCTAACATTGACTATTTCTCTCTCTTAACAATTTGATGCATGTGCAGTGAAAGCTCCCATATACGCCAGGATATTTACAACAACACTTTTTACAGTAGCCAAAAACTGGAAACAAAGTAGGTACTCATCAACTGAAGAGTACTAAACAATTTGGGGTACATAAAAGTAATAGAACATTATTGCCCTGTAATAAATTATTAGAAATAGAGACACAAGGGGAGGAACACTTACATGAACTGACACAAAATGAAGTAAGCAAAACCAGAGTAACCATATATAGGACTATGACAATATAAAAGGAAAGCATAACAAAATAGACGAAATTAAATGCTGTGCAATTACAATGACTTAAACTTTTAATCCCAAAGATAAAAATACACCTCCCCCACTTCTTTGCAAGGGAAGGGACTATAGGTGTGGAACTCTCAATTTAACTTCAAATGTGGTTGTGTTAGCTTTGCTTGCTGGTTTTGTTTTCTCATTTCTGTTTTTTATAAAGGAAGGTTGACTGGATGGCTTCTAAAGTTCCTTCCTGATCTAGATCAATAATCTTATTAATTGGATGGCTACCCAGGAGAAGGAATATACTGGGAAATGTAAATGATCCAAAACCAATAGATAGCAATAAGAATTGTTTAAAAAAAAAAGAAAAGGCATTGATGGAAGAATTCTTAACCAAACATGACTTAAGAGAGAGCATTAAAGAGGTAACAATTTTAACTTCATAAAATTAAATAAAGCAGAGGCATTGTAGAGTGTATAGCAAACAAGGCTTGAAATCAGGAAGACTTGGGTTCAAGTTCCACCTCTTCTAACACCACTGGTTGAGAGAGCCTGAGGAAGTCATGTCCTACAGGAATTCAGGAGACTGGTTGGTCCAATACGACTTGATAGGGAAGGAGGAAGTGTACTGAAAAGAACACTGGACTAGTCAGGATACCTAGTTCTTTCTAGTCCTGTGAATTCACTCTCTTTACTGCTTTCAAAATGCTTCAATTGTTTTATCACTGCCTAAAGAATCAAGTCTGAAGTTCTTGGCCTGGAATTTAAGGACCTCCAGTTGGCCACTGAGGCAGCTAGATGGCAAAGTGGATACCACTTAGAACTGTCTATGAAAAGAGTGCTGGGCCTGAAGTCAGGAAGATTCCATCTTCCTGAGTTCAAATCTGCCCTCGGACACTTACTAGCTATATGATCCTGGGCAAGTCACTTAACCATGTTTGCCTCAGTTTCCTCATCTGTAAAATGAGCTGGAGAAGGGAGTGGCAAACCACTCTAGTATCTCTGCCAAGAGAACCCCATATGCCACAAAGAGTCAGACATAACTGAAATGACTAAACAACAGCAGCAGCAACAACAGTTGACCATCACCTGTCTTCAATCAACCTTTCCTGCCTGGCCTCTTAATATTCCCCTTTCCCTAAGAACATGATTTATGTAGCTCTTTAAAGTTTACAAATTGCTTTCCTCCCCACATAAGGTAGTTAAGTAATACCAGTATTATTCACTCCCATTTTTCAGAGGAATAAGCTGAGGATCAATGAAGTCCAGTAATCTGTCTAAAATCACACATGCCTAGTGAAGGTTGGAGCCTAGCTATCACATCAGATTTTCTAACTCTTTCCATCACACCATTTAGTTCAGACTTTCCGAGTTCTTTGCCATTGTTCACACCATTTCCCATGCCTAGAACGCTCTATTCCCCTTTCCCATTAATCATTGTAATCATTCATACCCATCGTTTAAGGTTTAGCTTAAAAGGACTACCCAAGTTCATGCTAGCTATTCCACTTACCACCTGACCTAAGACAAGTCACTTAATCTTTGTTCCTCGGCTTCCTCGTCTGTAAAATGAAGGAGTTAGACCAGATGACCTCTGAGATCCTTTTCATTTCTAAATTTATGATCCTATGAAGTATCATCTCTTCCATAAAGCTTTCCCTGATCCTTTTAACCCAGACAGAAGTAATCTCTGCCTCTGAACCACTTTTTTTATACCTCTCATATACTTATCACACTCTATTTTGTTTTGATCTGGACCTATGCTTTCAAATTTGTGGGAAATTTCCAGTACTGAAATTCCCTTCACTGATGCAGACTGGCAACCCATCTGTAACTTAACAGTTTTAGATCACTGAATGCAGCACTGATGAGTTAAGTCACTTGTTTATGGTTACATAGCTAATATATATCAAAGGCAGGACTTGAAACCCGGTCCTTCTGATTCCAAAACTGGCTTGTTAGCCATAACAGGATGCCCTACTTTGTGTTATAAGTCCATAAACATTAAATGATAGTATGTACTCGGCACCGTACAAGGTGCTGAGGGGCATGAAAAAAATGAATGTGTGAACATGTGCTTCTGGCTCTCAAAAAACTTATCACCTAATAGGGGAGCAATGGGGATCTTTAGGAGATATTGGGTCCCGCCTTACTAAAAATTTTCAAGCTCGAAGTCCCACTTGTCAGGGATACTGGAGAAGGGATTCTTGCCCTGATGTGGGTTGACCTAAATTCGCCTCTTAAGTGTTTCAACTCAAAGATTCTGCAATTCTGATTCTGAAACTGCTTAAAAATAAATCTACAAAGCAGAGTGCAAAAGTATATTAAAGGTTCAAAGTGCTAAGATAATATCCATGACTTAGCTCCACCCTACCTTATAAAAACCTTGAGAACAAGGACTGCCTTATAATTTGATTCTCTCCTCATATTTAGCACACAGAAATGTACTAAGTTAGTAATCTTTGATAAGACTAGAATGGTACTGTGAAGGCGGATTGTAGAGGGTCTCATATCCAGACAAACAACGTTACCATTAAAGGTTGTACAAAGTGATACAAGAACCATGTGTAGGGGGCAGCTAGGTGGTGCAGTGGATAGAGCACCAGCCCTGAAGTCAGGACCTGAGTTCAAATCTGACCTCAGACCAAACATTTGACACTAGCTGTGTGACCCAGGGCAAGTCACTTAACCCCAATTGCCTAAAAAAAAAAAAAAAAAGAACCATATGGAATACCACTCAGAACTGCCTATGAAAAGAATGTTAGTGTTGGGGCCTAGAGTAAGAAAGAACCACGTTCAAATCTGTATGAACCTGGGCCAGTCACAGTAACCTGTCTCAGATTCAAATTTCTTATCTGTAAAATAGGGATAGTAATGGTACCTAACTCTCTCAGAGTTGTTAGGTCCAAATGAGACATATATAAAGTGCTTAGAAGACCTTCAAGCACTATATAAATGTCAGCTATTATTTTAGGGATAATCTCAAGGAAAGCAATTACGATCTTCTCCCAAAGTGCTTTGTAAACGAACTATACAGGGGTATGGACAATATTACTATATTGTGCAATAGGGGGCCATGAGTTTGAGCCATTACGGTATTTATGAAGTTTTTATGGTGTTTATGCAGCCAGAAAAAAATAGGTTCTATGAAAAATGATGGCAGACGCACAGGCCTATCTGGAATATTGTACAACATGGGTCCATAAATTTGACCCATAATGGTAATTATCGAGTTTTTACAATGTTTATGAGGCCAGCAAAAGAAAAACAAATTCTATGAAAAATGCCAGATGCACAAGACTAAAAGTCTTATATCTATTGGAAATAATAGTATCTACAATCCGAACTAAGCGGAAACAAAGTTTGTTCTTTGAGCAGGTGGCAACACTAATTACCAAAAGCCACAGGCTCTACTGGAGTAGACAGAAAAGGAAAGTGTGAACGAGATTGTAAAAACTACAGGTTCTTAGACACTGCCCGCACTCTCAAACCGCCTAGGATACAAAGGATCGTTCTCTGGGACCAGGGTACCCGTCCTGCCTGCCGCCCTAGTTTCCATCTCCATTCATTTCGAGGTCCTTCTCCTTTCGTGTTTTGTTTTGTGTGTTTTTTTCTTTGTCTCCGTGCCAGGGCCGCCAGGGGGCCGGTCACCACAGCGGCTCCCCGAGGCGCGCTTGGAGAAAGGGTTAAACTAGGAAAAGCCCGGTTCCCGCCTCCGCCTGCCCCTCACGCCGCCGCCGCCGCCGCCGCCTCGCCTCGCCTCCACCACCGCCGCCGCCGCCGTTGCCTCGCCTCGCCTCGCCTCGCCCGAGCCCCGGCTGCGCTACCTGCCAGGAGCTTCTCCTTCAGCTGGTTCAGGAGCTCGGCCGAAGTGGGGCCCTTGGGCTTGTACACGGCGAACACTCCGCTCAGGGACAGCAGTTTGGTGGCCGCCGCCGATCGGGCGGCCCCCGCTCCTCCCGCCGCGGCCGTTGTGGCGGCCGCCGGCTCCCTCGCGGCAGCCGAGGCCGCCGCCGCCGTCGTCTTCTTCCCCCCAGCGGACGGCACCGCGGCCTTGGCTGAGACCGCCGCCGACGCGGCCGTCCCCGTGGTGGCTGCTTTCGCCGCCTCTTCGGCCCTTTCTGTCGCTGTCGCCACTGTCGTCGCTGCTGCCACCGCCTCGCAGGCGGCCATCATGCTCCAACCGAAACCTTTTCCTCCTTAAGTGAGGAGCGCAGGCTGATGACGCGACCCAGAGAGCGACACGCCCACCGCTAACTGAATTACTGGGGCTTCGACAAAAAAATTGTAGCCCTTCGCCTTCCCCGGAGGACCGTGGGCGCAGAGGCTGCTGGAAGTTGTAGTGCGTATTCCCGAGACCTCGCTGCTTGCTTCCCCGGCGGAGGGGAGGTGAAGAAGGGCTCGGCTCGGGTCGGCCGCCACGAACGCCGGGGTGTGCTGGGAATTGCAGTCTCCCCACCACCTGGCTCCGTTTGGCGGGAAAACGCATGGAGCAACCTGTGGGAAAAGCTCTCCCTCTCCTTTTCCCTTAAGATACCCTGTTTTTCCACCTCGTAATCAAGCTTCATACGTCAGTCCATTCATTATTCCTGCAGACGCTACTAGACTTTTGTCAAAGGCTTTGACATGGTCACAATGATAAATGAGCTAATAATAATATAAATAATAATATACAATAAAACTATTAATAACTATTCATAAAATAAAAATAGTTGTTTCCCCAAAACAGATTGGCATATCTACTTTAGATTTTTTTTAATTGTTTAATTTTTGGCGGCTTTAAATTTTGACTCATGATTTCACGTGTATAATTAATATCTTGCTTGCTCTCTCAATGGATGGGGGGAGACTGGAGGAAGGGAAAGAATTTAGAGCTAAAAATTTTTTTTTAAATGTTGAAAAATATTTTTTAAAACTAAAAAAAATTTTGACTCAAAATGTAAAGACCGGAGCAGTGAAGGTGACAGGCTAAGTATTTTGGAGATAAATTTTCCCCAAAAGTTCTGTGAACCCTTAGGATTTTGTGCATTTGTGGTTCAGTAGTCTCAGGGCAGTTTCCTTTTATAAACATTAATTAAATCTGTAGGCACTATGTGCGCGCCCAGTGCTAACATTGGGAAAGGGAAAACAGTCAAAGAGCTAACAGTCTTATAGGGGCTGCCAACATCAATCAATCAACATTTGTCAGCTATTATGACCAGGCATTTTTATTAAAGCTGGAGAAAGAAAAGAGGCAAAAGACAAGCCCTGCCCTCAAGGATCTTACGATCAATCGGGAGAGACACACCAACAGCAATGTACAAACAATCAATAAACAGGATAAATTGGAAATAATCAACACAGGGAAAGCATTAGAATTAAGGGGGATCCCTAAGGGCTTCCTGTAGAAAGTGGGATTTTAACTGGGACTTAAGAAAGTTATTAAAGTTTAAGACTGCGCTAAGCCTGTTTTTTAAACGAATTTTTATTCATGTCTTTGGGAGACTAGGTTTTTTTTCTTTTTGTTTCTACATCACTAAAATTTCTCCCCCTGTTACCTCTCAGAGAGCTATCCAGTATAGAATTCATTGTTACATCAAGTTACTGATGCACTAAGTTAACTATGTAGGGAGGTTAGAATATTTTTAAATATAAGCAATCCAAATGAAAAGCTTTCTTCTTTTTTACCCTAATCCTTTTTTTCTTTTTTCTTTCTTTTTTTTTTTTTGTTTGGTCGAAATTGGCATTAGCCATAATGGCTCCCCAACAGAGATATAAATATAAAAAAAAAAAAATCTCCTTTCATTCTCAGTGAGATTGGAGCTAGAAATTTGGAGTGATGTAGAGTTTTACATTTAGGTATATATCAGATACTAGCTGTGTGACTCTGGGCATTCTGTTTGCCTCAGTTTTCTCAAATATCAAATGGGAACCATGGAGAAGGAAATGGCAAACTACTCCAGTATCTTTGCCAAGAAAACTCCATAAAAATGGAGTCGCACAGACATGACTAAACAACGTAACAACAACATTTAAGATTGCTAATATGTACACCTTATATAAGGGGAGAAACAAAAACAAAACTCAGGGGTTCTGGGTAGAAAGGATCTGTCCTCAACAGTTAGATCTTATAACACTTGTCACCCTTTCACAGTTTGTTCTAAGAAAGACAAACACAATTAAGCTGTGTCCATATTTAATTTCTCTCACAAGCTGGCAACATACATTGCATGGGAGTTACAGTCCAGAACTGACTCGATTTGGGAGTTAAGTTGCCCAATTTATATACCTTTTCAACAGGGGCTGATATCACCCCACCTCCCGACAGAGGAAATACCTCTTCTATCAGATCACCTCCCAACCATACCAGACCACTCCCAACCTTGGGCTATCTAGGCAGAAGAATCTGACTCCAACCAAGCCAGAGTGGAACACAAGGGAGCTTCCATACCTTTGATAAAATCAATTCAGGCTTGGGTTTGAGGTCTGACCAGGATAAAACCCAATGCAATCTCATTATCAGTAATGTCCTTGTGAAGAAATTTAGGGAAGGGGGCTGAGGAGTGGAGCTCTGAGTCTCCAAGATAAAAATTATTTTTCACACACTATAGCCTAAGATTGATTGCAATTGCTTAAAATGTTATTTTTATTTAAGGGATTAATTGAAACAGAGTTGGAAGGAACATCAAGGAAGAAATCTAAATTGAAAGCTTATCTTTAAGTGTATAAAATTTGCCAGGGAGTCAAACTATATAACCAACACACTATAAATTATTAAATCAATTGTCATTGACATTATCCTAATATGAATGTGATTCCTATTCATCCTAGCAGTTATATATACTTTGTAATAATGGTGATTTTTTTGGTTTGTTTTTGAAATTTACTGTCACTCAGTATAAGTACAAAAAACAAGAGATTGTTGCAATATATAAATAAAGGGACTGAATCAGTCTAGCTATTCCCATTTCATCAGTACTCTCTTCCCTCTCTGATTGGATCCTCTCCATTTAAGAAGGGGTCCCAGCACAGTCTTCTTATTTCCCACTGTAGTAGCTCTGCTTTTGGACTTCTTTGCCCTCTCCATCATGCCTCCTTTTTGGTACTTTCCACTCTCCCCTCCAGCTTTTCAGCTTCTTTTTGTGTATTGTCTTCCCTCACTAGATTGTAAGCACCTTGAAGGCTGAGACTGTCTTGCTTTTTATTTGTTTTTTTAGCCCCAGCTCAGTAGGAGCTTAATCTTGTTGTTGGGTTGTTTGTCTTTCACTTTTGAAGAGGACCAGTGACATCATAGGTGATGTCTTGACTTGTATAGGAATTGGATTTAAACGAGGCAGAGTTGCACAAAATAATCAGCCTCACTCTTCCAGAGTCATTGAAGTCCAGTGGCAGGACAAAAGTCAGGACTACTGGCAGTAGTTCAGAATACAGTGGATGACGTTGGCCTCGTGATGTCTGACCAAGCCTAAGTGCTCCACAGCACCTGCTTCAGTTGCCTTCATGGTCATTGGAACAAACTGTTCTTATCTGCCCATTCCTCCAGGGGAAGTCTTCACATGCTTGGGGTTGACATCCCTCTAACTCACTGATGGTTTGAGACCTATTAGTTGCCCTCAACCTAGTTTAGCCCGTCTGCCAAGAGAGTTTACCCAGGGTATAGTTGCTGCACACGTTATGGTTTCTTGGAGCCACATATAGAAAACCCCCACATATGGAATCTTGCATTCTCAAGGCAAGTGGGCACTTTTTCTGAAACGTAAGTGTTAAAGCATTGCCTATATCACTGAGAAGGGAAATAAAGCCAGTATATCCAGCTGAGAGATCTCACAACCAATAAATTATAATAGCAGGACTTGAATCCAGATTTTCCTGGCTCAGAGGACACTTCTCTATCCACTATATCATGCTGCCTCTTATATGAATATATGTATATTTAATTTTATAAAAAGTAGGATTAAACATGGGCAGCTAGTGGTGCAATGGATAGAGTGCCAGGCCTGGAGTCAAATATCTTCCTAAACTCAAATCTGGCCTCAGACACTTACTAGTTGTGTAACAAGTCACTTAACCCTGTTTGCCTCAGTTTCCTCAACTATAAAATGAGCTGGAGAAGGAAATGGCAAATCACTCCAGTATCTTTGCCCACAAAACCCCAAATGGGGTGACAAAGAATTGGACATGACTAAACAACAAGATTAAACATTAAACCTTGTTGAATGGATGTATAGGTTGTATTTGTTTTTCAATAATAACCTTTTTCATCTAGACAATTGTTCCATAACCTCTATCTATCCATATAACCAGATGCTGCTGAAATTTTAAATTAAAGAAAACATAACCATTTCCCAAACTTTTATGGGTTGCCTTTTTAAAGAATGATAGGGTCAATCACAAACTGAAT
The DNA here is from genome assembly GCF_900497805.2 of Vombatus ursinus. Taxonomy (NCBI): domain Eukaryota; kingdom Metazoa; phylum Chordata; class Mammalia; order Diprotodontia; family Vombatidae; genus Vombatus; species Vombatus ursinus. The sequence continues at coordinate 6,025,177 of NW_020948983.1, forward strand.
TTACGATGTTTTAACGGCTTTTGGTAGTGCAACAAAATATGATCAAAATGAAACACTTTCCAATGTTATCAAACAAAGAAACAAAGAGTAAACAGGGTAGAAAAGAAACCTAATTGTATTTTGTTGCTGGACATGGGTTCATAGAGAAGTAAATGTGATTACATCTTTATTTCAAGACCTAAAGGATTTGTACTTTACAGAGGAGTCTTGCAGATATATAAAAAAGTCCAAATAAATGAAACTCTAATAGTGAACTACCAAGCACTCTGATGGCAATAGGAGAGATGCTTCTGAGCAGGGGGATTTTTCTGGCACCACTTAAACCACATCATGTAGATAAGTATCTGTTCACCTTTGCCGAACACTAGCCCTAAAAGTAGAGATTCCAAGTCTTCCCCACCCCACATTCACTTCTAGCAAAAGACAAAGAAGAATAATTCCCTAAAATTCTCCTTTCTTAAGAGCAATATAGAACTCCTTTTCAGAAGGCAAAACAGGTTTTTTTTTCCTTTAACAAAACAACAACAAAGATTATGTGAAATCGCAAATCATTATTACAACTTACTTTTAAAATATATGTGTGTATATGTATATATACATACACACACACACAAACACATAAAACTCAACCTGTTTTCGGTGCTGTCCTACTGCTCCATATCTCTCTGAAATTCCTTCTATACATTTTTAAAGATGCTTCAATAACTCAGTGTCTTTCTCTCTCTCTCTCTCTCTCTCAACAAATCCATACATTTACCACATCTAAAAAATGTATCCTTCTACACGTGTCTGTCCTCTAGTATCATGGTTGGTCATTACAAGGATCACAGTTTTTAAGTGTTTCCAAATTGTTTTTCTTTGTGGTTACTGTATAAATTGTTCCTCTGATTCTGCTCATTTCATTTGTTCAGCTGTTCCCTATCAATTGGCACTCTTCTTGTTTCCATTTCTTTTTGCTACAACAAAAAGAGCTGCAGAGTAATTCTTAAAGTTACGTGGTATCCCAAGTTAAACATGAATGAAAAGCTTTTTCAATTAAAAGTATCAAATCTATCCCTACTCTGTAGTATTACATTAACCACAAGCCTTTATTGACTGACTAGAACAGAGATTCTTAACCTGGAGTTGATGAATGTTTTTGTTTAATATTTCAAGAACTATTTCAGCATAACAGATTTATTTTGTAATACCTATGTATTTTGTTGTATATTTAAAAACATTATTCTGAGAAGAGGTTCATAGTCTTTACCAGATCTTCAAAGGGCTCTATGACACCAAAAAGGTTGAGTTCTTGAAAAAAAAAAAGGAAATAAGCATTTACTAAGTGCCTACTATGTTCCAGACACTGTGCTAAGCAAGTTATAATTATTATCTCATTTAATCCTCACAACAACCTTGGGAGGCCGGTGCTATTACTTTTACCATTTCACAGTTAAGAAAACTGAGGCAGACAGAGGTTGTGACTTGCCCAAAGTCACATAGATAGTCAGTGTCCAACACCAGATTCAAATTCAGTTTTTCCTAACTCCAGGTTGAATATTCTAGCCACTGTATCACCTAGCTGCATTGGCCTAAAATGTCATTACCATGACACTAAGAACATTCAAAACACTGTTTCTCAAACCCAATAGAATCTTTCCCCAAACTGTTCTTTCATTTGTTACCTCTTAACTACCACATACCATGACCTGTTCTACTTCTTAACCTCCTTGACGTATCAGCATCATTTGATACTGTTGGCTACCCTCTCTTCCTGATGCAACCTTCTCTCTTGGTGTCTGCAATACTATATTCTCTTCTAATTTCTTTGACTCTTGCTTTATCTCCTTTTCTTTTTTCCAGTCCCTACATATAAGCATTCCCCAAGATTTTATCTTGAAGAGGAAAATATCTTTATCTTGAGGTGAGGTGGAAAGAACCATCCTATGGGGTGAGAAAGAGAACCAATACATCATGAAATCACTGCTGAGGGCAATGGCCACCTTTTCCCTCCAAATAAAAAACAACCTTTTAGAAACTTCCTATTTTAAGTGTTTTTTTTTTAATCAGGTATTTAGGTCAGAGGATTTATTTATGTTAGAAAGAAAAAAATCTTTCCTTTTTTTGAATATTACTAGAAGGATATTTGGTAGCTGATTTCATAAATTGGGAGAGGGAGTGAAAAGTGTTATATTTCATCAGAATTACGGGATACAGAGAAATCTATCTATGGTATTCATAATGCTGCAGATCTAAACAATTACTCACAAATAAGAGCGGGAACAGATTTGAGCTTTTTAGCCTGAATTCATTTCAGAGTTTATAGCCAACTTGTTGTTGAGCATCTTATTTATATGGTATTCGCACATCTCCTGAACATAAATTGTATTTTCCAGTTATTGTAAAGATGTGGTGAGCTTAGTCCCTATCACCTAGCAGGTGTAGATGTCAGGTAAGCATTTTTAGATACTATATCATTTTCCTGAAAGATACATTCTTTTCTGATAAATGACTTGGAAAGCAGCTATAAAGTCTTCCCCTTCCCTCCTTTTCTACACAGTACAGTATTAATCATTGCATCTTCGTTTCTGCCTTAAAAGAATTATAATCCACTATGTTGCTTCTCAGTTCATTAATTGTTCTTCTGTGGCAGTTTCCTGAAAGAAGATATCCCTAGAGTATGTTTTCCATTCTGGTCATACTCTTAGTTTCTTTGGTCAACCATTTAAAAATGTTATGGCCCTCACCATCACCACCCCCTCCAAACTCCCTTCACCCTCCAGGCTCACTGTTGATCCTTGGGAAAAGAGCTAGGACAATAATTTGTCTCAGTACTCTTTCATAAAGCTGTGGTTTCCATCAATTTGTAGAAAATTCATTCTAAAGACTTTTGTTAAAATGTCACTGCCAAGGGGATAGTTAAGTGGCACAGTGGATAGAGTCAGGACTTCAAATCTGGTTTCAGACACTTACTAGCTGTGTGATCCTGGACAAGTCACTTAACCCCAACTGCCTCAAAAAAAAAAGTCACTACAAGCAGAAGTCATCCTCCTAGACAGGACACCTCTTTGACAAAAAAGAAACATTTTATCCTTTGGTTTTTGAAAGAGTAAGGTAGTTCTTTACCATACATTAGTTCCCGTACATTAGGCTTATAAAGGCAAAATTTAGAGAAGTCTATTGCAAACTCACTAAAGGTGTTGCCAAAAAAAAAATGGCCTAAGTGGACAAGAACGACCAATATTGAACCCCAGAAGGAGGCACAATAATCATATTAATGCAACAGTTCTAAATCTTTCTTGTGTCATAGATCCCCTTGGCAGTCTATTGAAGCCTGTAGACCCCTTCTTAGAACAATATTTTTAAATATATGAAGCATATGGGATTACAAAGGAAACAAATTAAATTGAAATAGTTATTGAAAAAATTGAGAACTCTTGCTTATCGTGTCATTGTCTATTTCCAGTGCAGGCTTCTTCTTTCTGCAGCTCAATGTAGAACAGCCTAAGGAAGGTAGTATGATATTGATGAGGCAGAAAGGAGTGCTCCAGGCAGGTGGAACAAAGAGGAAGTAGGAAGTGACCAGACAGGAAGTGCTCATAGATCACAATCGACCTCAAGAAGACTATGCATCGAAGCCCCCCACAATGGATTTATCTGTACACATTCACAAAGCACCTCTGGTACCTGACATTCCAGACGTTCCAGAGGAGGGCTCCCCTTCCCCCTTTCCTGTTCCCTTTTCTGATCTGTGTGGACTACTTGACATTACAGAGCAGCACTCCCCCTCCCCCATCCTGTTCCCTCTCCCATTTTCTTAAACTGTAGTGACTTTCCCCCCTCCTCATCCTGCTAAATTGTATATAGACCAGACACATAACCTGGGCACTCTGGCCTCCCATAGGGAACATAACCCGCCGGGTGTGTTAATCTAATAAATGCCTTTATTAACTTGGAGACAGTCCGAGTGAATTCTTTCAGTATAGATACCGTGACTCACAAGTGCTGATTCTTTGTCAATACGGTGGAGAAAGCACTACATTTGGAACCATACTACCTGGGTTCAAATACTGATTCTATCAATTTCTGACTATGTGACCTCGGGCAAATCATTTTACTTTTCTGTCTCTCAGTTACCCATCTACGAAGTTTGGACCATATAATATCTAAGGTCCCTTTGAGATCTAAATCTATGATCCTATTGATGAGGATGGGATCTGAACCCCAAAAAAGAAAAACACTGAACTTTGCCACAAGGCCAAATCTCTGGCTTTCTCCTGAGGCTATAATCCCATCAACTGACCTTTCATTGTGTACCTCCCAATGGCCCCAGGCCATTTCTCCATTCTCCCCTGGCCAGGTGGTCCAGGTCCCTGGAATTCTATTACCTCATGGTCCCCATAGACTACTTGGCCACTCCTAGATCTCTCCCACAGTCTTTCTGTATATAAGGTCCATCTTGTCTCCATTAAGGTGTTCAGATTCTTACAGTCTAGCCAATAGCTCACAGATGCTCAGATTCCTTAAGAGTCTGACTAATATGATGGATGTTTTAATAAACCTTGTCTTTGGCTGTAAGAAGGCTTGGGTCGAATTCATTCAGGGAGGACCTGTGTATCGTGATTTTGGGGTCCCAGCACCCCTAAACCTCTAGACCTCATCATTATCACACATATAGACAAGTAGGTGGCACAGAGGTTAGAGTTCCCAGCCTGGAATCAGGAAGGCTTATCTTTCTGAGTTCAAATCAGACTCTTACTAACTGTGTGACTCTGGGTATGTCACTTAGCCTTCTTTGCCTCAGTTCACTCTGTAAAATGAGCTGGACAAGGAAATGGCAAACCACTCCAATACCTTTGCCAAGAAAACCCCAAACCCAGTAACAAAGAGTTGGACATGACTGAATGACTAAACAACAACAATCACACATATAAGTGAAATCTTAAATCTGTTATATTCATTCAGGACCTGGGCGAGGGCCCTTTAATGAAATTCTACAAAGGAACATTTTCTGGTTTTTATCATGGCTTGCCATGACAAATGCCCTACAGGCTGGTTCCCTTAAGTCATGAATAAGCAATTTTTGATTGCTACATACATAAAATGTTCAGGTGCTCCCCTATAAATAATAAATAATACAGTTATTTCTATATTTTTCATATGCAACAGCCCTGAGTAAATCTTGGAAACATTGTATCACAGAAACATTCTGCTGTTAAATGCTCCACCAAGATATGATGAATTACAAAACTTTCAACAAATACGATGTGCACCATATCATCAGAACTAACCCATGACGGCCATCAATAACTGTGGTCACGTTTATAGCAAAGAGAAATGTGTTTAAGTCACTGAATAGTTGATGAATATGTTAACTCTAATTCCAATTTCACCAAGAAATCTACATTGGAAGTCAAAAAATTGATAAAATGTATTTGAACACAAGTGCCTTGATTTCTGAAACTCTGAAGAATACAACTTGCAAGGTCCAGTGGGTGAAAGTTACAGGTTTTAGCTCAAGATGGGAAAGAACTTCTCAACAATTAGAGATGCCTTGAAATGGCATGGTCTGCTTTGTCAGGTACCGAGTTCTCCATCACTAACATTATCTGCTAACTTCTTAATTAAGGATATTTTGGAATGAATTCTGACATCAGGCAGAATATGAAATAAACTAAATTTTCTACTCTAAGAACTACTGGAGTTTTCTATCTGACTTGCACCTGCAACCTTCCATATATATTGTCTCCCCCATTTGAAAGTAAGTTCTTTGAGAAGGGAGGCTGTCTTCCATTTCTATCTGTATCTCCAACACTTAGCATAGCGTTTTACAAATAGTAAGTGCTTAATAAATACTTTAGTCATTTATCTCCCTTCTAACTCTGATAATCCATGATTCTATAAAAGTTATTAGGTATTTATGTTGGAGAAAGATATAGTATGAACATGCCCAGTGCATTTCCAACAAATAATGAAAACGAAAATGATTTAGTTAGAATCCTTATTTTTCCCAAGTAAATCATTGTCCAAAAGTGCAAAAATTTGCATATCCTTCTGACTTCTAATATGCCAATATTCTTCTTCCCCTACTCCTTTGTTTTGCCTCAAAAATTTTAAAGTCTCTTCTAATTGTAACAGTCTGTGATTCTAAATCATCATTGATTATTCACATGGTGGCCTTATATAGAAAAGTGGAAAAAAAATTTTTGTGCCTTCTCCCTCTACCCCAGAAATGGTGAATGAAAAATGGTAAATGAAGTTTTATTTGTTAATGGAGCTTCAGAATGTGTGTTCTTACAATTTGCAGAACTGAAAAGGGAGAATTGAAATGAACCAGTCATAATAAATCACTTGGTTAATTGCTAATGAGGGTTCAGAATCAGGTCACTCTCTTTTTTTTCGGATGTTGGAGATCTGCTTATCCTGATCTTGGCTGAAATTCTTAAGCAATTGATCAACATTTGTGTAACATCCACTATTTCCCCTGCATTGTGTGGGACACTGTACAAACATAAAGTGACTTTTCCTTTCAGATCAGAACTGCTTTGTTACTTCTTGAACCCTACCTACTCTGCCTTAAATGATCTTGAGAAAAACAGACATTGGTAAAGCCATTGATAGAGCATGCTTAGCTTAGTTTATCCTATGAAAAAAGAAACAAATAGAATGTCAGTGCTTTGCAACCTGAAATAGTTTGGTCTTAACAAAGCAGAGCTTGCTATGAAGAGAGCAGTGCCAGTATAGCCTAAGTGATGTTATTTATAATCTGCCACTCTATTCATGATTGCCTGTGGAGACTAGAGAGCTCTATGTCTTTTTGCAGATGATGTCAGGTATTTTACTGTGGGCTGTTGGAACATGGTATTTTCTAAAGCCATTGATAAGATGGGAAATCATAACTCTAGTTTGTTGCACAGAGTAATAAAAATCTAACTGGCTATTAATATTCAATGATTCATTTTAAGACTCCAACTTATTCTTTGTTTTATTTTGTCTTTTTCTTTTGAAAGGAATAATTACCATCAGAAAAGCTGTATTCTGGTGACAGAAGGGCATGAGCCTGAATGTTTTAAACATTTCCTGGAAGTTTATCTAGGCCATTCTCTCTAGATCTATGATTGATTTGATCAGAGGTTACTTCCTCTTTCAAAGAATTAACTCATTATTTCCAGTAAGGATAGATTTTCATTTTTACTTTGGGTTGAATTAAAATACCCAATTTTCAATAATAATGGGCTACTGAGTACAGTTAGGGTACTTAGTATGATAATTATTTCTCTGAATGAGAATTGATAATGGTCTCAATTCTCTAAGGTAATTCTCCTTCATTTGTAGCCTGAGTGGAAGGAAAAGTGGGGGAGGGGAAGAAGCCATGCTCCAGACTATAGTACATTACAGTAATTTGGATTATCAATCCTCATTTCTATAAACAAAGTTTAATTTTTATAATGTTGAGTGTAAGATATCCTTATATTTTCTCTTACTCTGGTTTTTTAAAAAAAATGATAAATGATTCAGCTAGACAAATAATTTTAAGCCAGTAATCAAATTAGATACTGGTCAAGCAAAAGATATTTAATAAAGGATCTTTTTCCCTTCAAAAGAACTAAATGTTAGCAAGTGTGGAAATGTAGTATGGATAATTAGCAATGTAGAAGATGTAATGGTTCATCTTTGATATCTGCTTAGCTAAAACCATTAAGACAGATACCAAGCAGAGTCTGACATTAGAAGAATCAGACCGCCCAGGGGAAAAACAAATGAAATACATTTTACAATCCTTTGATTTCTTCCTAACTGAAATCTCAGTAGGACTTTGATTCCTAGTTTAAATTAGTGAGATTTATTATTATTTTACTTGCTATGAAAATATACTGTTTTTCTAAGCAGTGATTCCCTAATTATGAAAGGAGGAAAGAATTACTGTATCACAAAGGAATGTATGGTTTTAAATGTTTTTCTTTTTTAAGAAGGTTAATATAAATAAACAGTCATTAAACAGGTGATAGGTCACTTTCTTGGTTGGACAAGTTAAAGGAGAATAAAGAATTCCTCATAGATTTCCTTCCCTGTCCGTGATAAAGGAAGACAAAGACCAGATTCTATTGTCACATATACAGGAACCATTCACAGTGAGGGTTGTTTATGAGAATCTTAGAGCAGGATTTGGTTCCCTGTTGAAAATGTGACAAGCTCCAGCTGTGCCCTCTAGCTTGCCTTAGGATTTAAAGGCCTAGAATTTAGAGACAGTTTTCCATTTTCATTTAGAGAATGCCTAAATCATACCCAGCAATCCCCACAACCACCCACTTTTGCTCCGACTTAAGATTTAAAGAAATAAATTCATTTGAAGCATTTTTAAATTGTCACCAAAATGTACAAACCATTGTTTGTTGATGTTTCTCTCACTTCCTTTGTCTACTCTCACACTCCTTTTTTCTGACACTTCTGTCCGTGGCTAACACATTGCCATTATGTGTTGAATTTGGAAAATATTAAATTTTATTGCTTTCCCCCAACAAACAAGCGGGGAAAAAAAAAGGCCATAACAGGCTGAAGCTTCTTCATCGATGTTTATCTTCAGTATTCAGTGGGCCACTGATAAATACAAATGACAAGCTTGTCAGTGAGGACAGAAGCTAGTCCTTTTGTTTCAGAGGCATTTTCCCAATTGCCTCAGGTCCCATCTCAATCTGATTTGGTCTAGAGGTTAAGGGTCCTGGCCCTCCAAAATCACGATACCCGTGTCCTGCTCGTAAGAATTCGACCCAAGCCTTCTTGCAGCCAAAAACAAAGATTCGCCTTTATTAGCTAGACTCTTAAGGAGGCTGAGCATCTACGGACTATTGGCTAGATTGTGAAAATCTGAGCATCTTAATGGAGACAAGATGGACCTTATATACAGAAAGACCGTGGGAGAGTGGCCAAGTAGTCCATGAGGTAATAGAATTCCCAAGGGTGGAAAATGGAGCCTAGGTGGGACCAGGGGTGGGAAATGGCCTGGGGCCATAGGGAGGCAAGACAATGGAGGGGAGATTGGGTGTAGTCACAATTTGGCCTTGTGGGAAAGTACAGAGTCCATGAGGTAATAGAATTACCAAGGGTGGGAAATGGAGCCTAGGCGGGACCAAGGGTGGGAAGTGGTCTGGGGCCATAGGGAGGCACCAGTTGATGGGACTATAGCCTCAGGGGAATGCCGGAGATTTGACCATGTGAGAAAGTCCAGGGTTTTTCCTTTCTGGGGCTCAGATTCCAACCCCATCAACTCCACCACCACCCCATCCCGGTCAAAACCACCCCAAGTTTCTCATTCATGCTGAGGTATAAATGATTTACAACAACTTGAGTGAAGTCCAAGAGGTATCTGAATAAACAGGGATCAAAATCTTAACACAAAAAGATCATGCCATTACTGAAGATTTCCCAGTCACTCAGCTAGAATTTATTAAGTACATACTATGTGCTAGGCATTGTGCTAAATGCTAGGAATACAAAGAAATAGAGATAGTCCCTGCCCTCAAGGAGTTTACAATCTAATGGGGAAAGACCACCCCCAAAAGGAAGCTTAAAGGGGAGGGGATCAGCTGGTATCCAGGATAGAGGCATATTGTTCTTTCTGTGGAGTCAAAGCAGAGCAAGTGATGAAAAATTGCTGCCTCAGTACTCACCCTCACCTCCCCCACCAAGGAAGTAATCAATAAACACCATTTAGTTCTTCTTCTGACCCTTAATAGGTGATCTCTCACCTGACTTCACCATATCCTTAATCTTTGGAGGGTAAACAATAAGCTTGTTTCTTTTCTTTTCTTTTTTTCTTTTTTTTTTTATTAATTTATTTATTTTTAGTTTTCAACATTCACTTCCACAAGATTTTGAGTTCCATACTTTCTCCCCATCTCGTCCCTTCCCCCACTCCAAGATGGCATGCATTCTTAATACCCCTTCCTGTAATCTGCCCTCCCTTCTATCTCTCCCCCACTTCTTTTATCCCCTTCTCCTTCAATTTTCCTATAGGGCAGGATAGATTTCTATACCCCATTTCCTGTATATCTTATTTCCATTTGTATGTGAAAACAAAAATTTTTTTTAACATTTGTTTTTAAAACTGGGTTCCAAATTTTTTCGCTTCCTCCCTCCCTACCCACCCTTATTGAGAAGGTAAGCAACTCTATACAGGTTATACATGTGTAGTCATGCTAAACACTTGCATAGTAGTCATGTTGTGGAAAACTAAGTATATTTCCCTTAATCCTATCCCACCCCCCATTTATTCTATTCTCTCTTTTGACCCTGTTCCCTCCCTAGAAGTGTTTGCTTCTGATTACTCCCTCCTGAAATCTGCCCTCCCCTCTATCATCCCCCTGCTCTTTTGTCCCCTTCCCCCCTCCCCCTATTTTCCTGTAGGGTAAGATAGATTTCCATACCCAATGAGTGTATATGAATAAGCTTGTTTCTTAGAGGATTTGTCTCTTTTCTCAGCTCCAAATGTTCAATGGCTATTCTTTCATCCAGGTCATATTCTTGCACCTTCAACCTTCTACCACAGGGCATGATTTTGCTCTGCTCCTTTGACACCAGAAATACTGGAATTTAATAATATCTTAAAGGAACGAGCTGTGCTAGTTGACAGTGCATTTTTTTTAATCCATAAGGCAAAGAAAATAGAAATAATTGGATGAAAATTTTTATTTCAAAGCTAAATTATAATAATTTTTTTGTATCAACTAGCATGTTTGGTCCTTCTAGTGTTCTTTTTTCTTTGTTTTTATACTTCAGCTTTTCTTTCATATTTTAAGGACTACTTCATTCTTTCTGATAAACCTGGAGAATAGAGGGATACCTTTAACTCCATTACCTTCTTTTAGAAGGGAGACCAGCCTGCTCTTTAATCATAGATTACAATCATCTTGCTGTGGCAGAAATATAGCCTATCCATTGCAAAATATACCTATGCCATTGAAAAATTCTGCTATCCATATTTGTAGGAGAGTTAAACAGTTCTTTTTGACAATGGATTTGACCTGCTCATAATTCCCTGATGGCCAGGTCTGTTACATTTCACCTCTTCTCCAGGGTTCTCCAGTAGCCTAAACATTGTGGAGGGTCTGGGTGGAGATTCTCATCTCTGCCATTGGCTATTGCCTCCACTGATTATGTTTTCCCTATTTTGGGGGTCTGAACACTCCAGTCCTGACTGGTATCTGCCCTGGGAAAACCTACCCTCCCTGGAACTCTCCTTGAGTTTTCTCCTATCCTCACAAGGCATTGCTTCATCCCAGTAATCCTCTCAACTGTCCTTTCATTGTGGCTACCTCTAACCTAATCCAGCCCTAACCTCCCGTAATTGGTTACCTCCCCGGATTGCCTCTGCCACTCCCCATCCTTAATTCCATCTAGACTTCTTTTGAGTTTGCCTTGGGCACCCGACCCTTCTCAGTTACCTCACAGTCACTCTGACTACTTGGCCACTCCTAGATACCTCCCTTTCTGCATGTAAGATCCATCTTGACCTCCATTAAGGTGATCAGATTCTTAAAATCTGGCCAGCGACTCAGACTCAATCTAGCCTGCTTGTCAATAAGAGCGTCAACAATGTTTATATTCTTCAAGAGTCTGACCAATATGGCGAATCTTTAATAAACCTTGTCTTTGGCTAAAAGAAGGCTTGGGTTGAATTCATTCAGGCAGGACCTTCATGTCGCTGTTTTGGGGTCCCAGCACCCCTAACCCCCTAAACCTCAATAGTTTCATTTAACCACTTAATAGTCAAGTTAGCTTTTACAAAGAAATATTTAATTCAAAGGTATAACAAGAAAAACAAACATATAAAACATTCCCCAACACCTGGAGCATAATCCACTCCATACCCCCTCAATGTTTGAGAGAAAAGGGGATTACACTCATAGTTTTAACTCAGTTCCTACATAGCACTAATCTTACCACATTCAAGTCCCTAGTCCCTGCCTCTTGGTCTAACATCCTGAGATGTATTCTCAGGGCTTACTTGCTAGCCTGGCTGCAACATCCTAGACTCTAAGGTTCCCATGAATTCAGATCCCAGGTCAGGGATTCCATTGCAGCCAATGAAAAGAGGTTGCTCCCAACCACACGGTAGGCCAACAAAGAATGTCCATATATGTATCACTCACTTGTCTTCCAGCAGCAAGTCCTCAGAATGGGTGATGCTATTTTAGGTGGAATGAGCATGCACCAAACTCCCATTAACCCTTCTTTCTAGAAGTTCTTGCTGCAGACCAGCTACTTGAGGTGGGGAATCTTCAATCTCAGAGGGGTTGTTTTCCTTCTTACCACTAGCACCTTATCGCCTCACTATTATCTTGACTGCCATACTCAATTTCCTTTACATTATTTTACTAACCTCTTACCTCACCTGACCAACTGGTTTTTACCAACTTAATTTACTTACCTCCTTTATTTACCTGTTCTTACCATCTTCCTTCTTTCCCTTTTCCTTACATCCACCTTTTTCATCTGCTGCTATTTAATTTATTTTTCCTTGGATTCTCTCCTCCTTTTGTTTCTCCTAATCCTTCTCTTTAGGTCTTTCTGATTGAGTCATTATGGTATAGTGGGAAGAGCACTAGCTCTGGAGTCAGATGATCTAAGTATAAATCCTGCCTCTGATAGTTGCAACCTTCATGGTAGGCAAATCACTTGTCCTCTCTGAGCTTTACTTTCTTCATTTGTAAAATGAAGGGGTTAGACTAGATGGCCTTCAAAGTCCTTTCTACCTCTGTACATATGATCCTATGAATCCTCCTATAATTCTTCCCTTTCAGTTGGTATTCTTCAATTACTCCACAAATCCTCTGAAATTTCCCCTCTGCAAATTAAATCTCTAGCCTTCTTCATAATTGCAAAACCCTCTAAATCTCCATTTCCTTCTTCTGCTCCTTTTCACACACAGCATTCTCCCACTGAATCCAGAAGCAAAATCTTTTGATGAAACACATTCATTTTATGTCAATTCAATTATGTCAATTCTAATTTCCAGTTTTAAATCACTTTGAAGATTTCTGGACATTCCAGGTGGAAAAAAAAATCTTTCCAGACCCATCCTTAAGACAGATTGTTTATTTACCAACCCACTTGAATTAGTCACAACTAATTGATAGTAAAAATGAGAGAAACAAAAATAACAATCATTTAAAATATATTTTCATTTTAATTTTTAAAATAATCACATGGCAAATTTTTAATTCACTTTTATCCTAGAAGACTCATAGGCTATGACTGCCTAATGAAGTATACTTTGCCTTAATTTCCCTGAAGATTGCCATCCTTGACAATGTATAAAACGGTACTATTAAGAGTGACATATTATCTTTTGGGAAAATAAAATAATTTACAACCATTCTCTAGAGTAGCATACATTTGCAAAGTAACAAGACCTCTTTCATTACTAATACCATGATTATTTTCTTTCAAAAGAACAATGAAAATTGAATTTGGATCATAAAATTAACCCCCAAATACTAATATACAGTTATAGAGTTCTATTACTGGAGTTCTTGAAAAAAAAAACAGAATGAAAGTCATCTACTGATGAGTAATATCAACTATCTTAAATATTGGGTTTTCAGCATTATGGTCTACATTAGCCATAGAGAAGAAGGACAGTTATTTTTTGAAACAGTCCCAAGTCATCCTAAATTAGTTTTCATGTATTTCACATATACAGAAAACCACTATAAGTCTGATTCTACCCACTTAAACTATAAGTGCTCCCAGCAAGGTTCTATATATTCAAAAAGTATAATTCATTCATTCCTCAACAAAATGTATTGTGCTTTGTACAAGGCATTGTGTTGAGCACAATGTGTAAAAATATACATATGAGTGATACAAAGGTGTATAAGAAATGTACACAAATAACTACAAAACAAGACAGTCTATAACCATTAACAAAGAAATAGTACAAATGAAGTGTTGTGTAAATAAAGAAGAATCATTCTGGTTAGAGAGAAGGCAGAGTAGAAGAGATGACATTTGAGCTATGAGAAATATTTCAATATGTGGAAATGCAGAAGGTGGGAAGCATACTAAAATAGTGTGTTAAGAATTGTGGTAACAGATGAAAATGAAATCAAAGTAATGATTATGAGTTATTTTGCCCAACTACATGTCAATAAAACTGACAATCTAAATAAAATGGATGAATATTTACAAAATTGCCCAGATTAACAGAAGAAGAAATAGAACACTGCAATAATCCTACCTTAGAAAAAAGAAAGTGAGCAAGCCATAAATGAACTATTTAAGGGGGAAAAAAATCCAGAATCAGAAGGATTTACAAGCAAGTCCTACCAAACATTTAAAGAACAATTAATTCTAATACAAATGTAAACTGTTTGAAAAACAGGTAAAGAAGGAGTCCTACCAAATTTCTTCTATGACACAAATATGATTTTGATACCTAAACCAGAGAAAGCAAAAATAGAGAAAGAAAACTGTCATAGGTTCCCAAAGTGGGTGATACCACCCCCTGGGGAGCACTGGAATGATGGGGGGGAGGGGTGGCAGTAGCCTTGAGTGCAATTGGGGAGCATTGAATAAAAATAAGGGGGCAGTGGAAGCATAAGGAGAGAAGAGAAAAATTTTTTTAAAAAAAACACTCGTACATGTTTCATATGTTGTATAACAGAGTTAAAGTCACAGTGATTATGTTATTTTCCAAATAAAACACAAAATGCGAGTTATAATTGATCAGTGGTCAAGTCTGCCAACAGGTCTTAATAAGCAAATGTTGGTAGGTGAACACATTGTGCATTATTGGGAAGTCCAGCACACATGGGCAGGAATATATGCATGTAATGACTTGTTTACATTATGATACTATATGGTTATATGACACAACATTGCATCATCAAAATTTCAATGCAGGAAAAAACTCCACAAATTTACAATAAATTATTAAATTTAAGATGCATCATTTCAAATATATATATGTATATATATATTTGAAATGATGTAAATTTAAAAAAAAACATTAAAGGGTCAAAGAAAGTAGCTTTCCAGAGGGGTGCTGAATAATTTTTTTAAAAGGGGGTAGTAGGCCAAATAAGTTTGGGAACCTCTGCTAGACTAATTTCCTTAAAGAATATTGATGCAAAAAAATTTAAATAAATTACTAGTAAGGACATTACAGTATATCACAAAGATCGTACACTATGACTGGGTTGGATTTATACCAGGAATGCAGGGTTGGTTTGATATTAGTAAAATTAGAAGCGTAATTGACCATATCAATAACAAAAAAGAACAAAAATAGTGATTAATTCAATAGATACCAAAAAAGCTTTTTGACAAAATATAACATCCATTCCTATGAAAAACACTAGAAAGCAAAGAAGTAAGTGCAGATTTTCTTTTGTTTTTGTTTTTTGTTTTTGTTTTTGTTTTTTGCTAGGCAATGGGGTTAAGTGACTTGCCTGGGGTCACACAGCTAGTGAGTGTTATGTGTCTGAGGCTGAATTTGCACTCAGGTCCTCCTGATTCCAAGGCCAGTGTTCTATCCATTGTGCCACCTAGCTGCCCCTTTTTGTTTTTGTTTTTGTTTTGGAGATTTTCTTTAAACTATAAATGATATTTATCTAAAACCAGGGGTCTATGGGGTGCTCAGGAGGAGCAGTACTTCTGGTGTGAGGGTTTGCTGAGCCCTTTTCAAAGTTTCTCATCCACCTTCGATGTCCACTTGATTCACCCAGCTTTTACCTGTGGCTCCAAGAAGCTCTGGTATACAAACTGACTACACCCAGGTAAATTGTCTTGGCAAATGGGCTAAACTAGATTGAGGGTAACTGACAGGCCTAAAACCTATCAGTGAGTCAGAGGGAAGTCTACCCTAAGCATGTGAAGATTTTCCCTGTTGGAATAGGTGGATGGGAACAATGTGTTCGAACAGTCATAAAGGTAGCTGAAGCAGGCTCTGTAGAACAGTTGGAGCTTGGTCAGGCATTGAA
This sequence comes from Vombatus ursinus, assembly GCF_900497805.2. Lineage (NCBI taxonomy): Eukaryota > Metazoa > Chordata > Mammalia > Diprotodontia > Vombatidae > Vombatus > Vombatus ursinus. The sequence goes on from NW_020948983.1 coordinate 6,041,139, forward strand.
GATGCCAAGGTCATGTACTCCATCCTAGGTCATTACCAGTCATCTTGACTTTTATCCTGCTACTGGACTTTCATGATTCAGGAAAAGAAAGTGAGGCTGATGGTTTTGTGCAACTCTGAATCACTTAAATCCAATTTACAGGCAAGTCAAGGCCTCACCCATAACGTCATTGGTCCTCTTCAAAAACGAAGGACAAACAACAACAATGACAACCTAAAATTAAGAGCAAATAGTACCTATAATGGAGATAAACTAGAAGATTTTCCAATAAGATCAGGGGTGAAATAAGGATGTCCATTACCACCATTATTATTCAAGATTGTACTAGAAAGGCTAGCTATAGCAATAAGACAAGAAAAAGAAATTTAAAGAATAAACATAGGCAATGAGGAAGAAATTATAAAACAAATTTCAAGGGAGTGGTGGACCCAATTCAGACTCTCCTGCTTGAAGGAGCCGATTCTTAAATTATCAATGTGAGCAGATGACAAATGCTATGATTCAGGGCTTGATTTACTGTTGTGTTGATTATTTAGACACACAAAAATAAGGAAATGCTAATAATGCAAATCGAACTTAAAAATGTGTCTTGTATACATTCTCTCCCCACCCCTGGAGAGCTGATTGTTAAAAATGTACAGCATACCCCTGGTAAATTCAATACCTAATATGAGCACAGGCTCTTCCAAGCCACATATGCCAACCATGTGAAGCCTACCATTGCCAGCCATTCATGCATGGGCTCTGAATTCTGTAAGGCACATAGTGTAATGGGAAAAGCACTAATTATGGCATCAGAGGAACTAAGTTTGAATTCTGGTTTTTCTATGGCTACCTTGAGCAAAACATTTAATCTCTCTGGGCATAAGTTTTTAAGCTATAAAAGAAAAGGGTTAGGCTATATAATTATTCAGCTCTAGATCCTTTGAAATTCCTTGTGTCCATAAAATATAAAATGTCCATTAATGCAAACTGTCATTATTAAGACAACAAGATAATTATTTTTATCTTAAATTTCTATTTTTAATCTATTAAATTAATTATCTGACTTTCATTCTGCAATGTGTAGGCAGTTAAACATTGTTGATAGGTTTCAAATATCTTTTTTGCTATAGGTCCTTGTGTTTACTGGAAGGTCACTAAGTTACTTTGCTTTTGAAGTCCATTTATTACTTCTAAATCTAGTGCAGTCTATTTAGTCTTTCTTAGTGCTGCCTAGTGAAACATTAATGAGAAAGTCACGCATAGTCATAGAATTTGTCTGATTACCCTATTAATTTTTAATCAGCTTGCTGCTTACACTTCTGGGTAACAGAAAATTGGATAATGTAATACCTTCTGAGTGGAGTACCCCTAAATTTGGTTTTAAATTATTAATTCTGCAGACTGAGGGCAATTGAGATCCTATTGACCCTAAATTGTCTAAATCTTTCATTGCTTAATTTCTACCAATTTGTTTTGTTTCCTTGAATTTTCTTTTTATCATTCTTCCATTCAGATTGAATATGTCCAATTTTTATCTGCCTAGAAGAATAGTGTAGTCCATTGAATTTAAATCCCAAAAGCTTCAAGTAAAAGCTTCAACCAAAGCTTCAGTAAAAGATTCAAATTTGAGCCTGCTGTTAAGAATTATGAGTATGTTAATTTCTTACAAAAAAAAGTCATTATTTCAAATAGTCTGGCTTTTAAGACTCAGGTAATATCTTTAATGTAATCTAACAACACAAGTGTACCTAGATCTTCCAAGCTAATTACATTTTGAATTTCCATTTTATTGATTTTTACTAGAAAAAAACCGTCTTATATACCCAAATGTTAAATCACCTACATTCTATAAGAACAAAAATTGTAGGATTATTAAAACATTAAGCATCTTTTTTAAAAAAATTTTAATTGTTTATTTTTTCCACATTATCCAGGTTGCAAAAGAAAACACAGACCAAAAACAAACAAAAATTAAAGAAATAAAAGTATGCTTCTATCTGCACTCAGACTCCATCAGTTCTTTCTTTGGAGATGGATAACATTTTTCATCATAAGTCCTTTGGAATTGCCTTGGATCATCATACTGCTGAGAATAGCTAAGTCATTCACAGTCAGCCATCACACAATATTGCTGTTACTGGGTACAATGGTCTCTTGGTTCTGTTCACTTGACTTTGCATCAGTTCATGTTATTCTTCCCAGGTTTTTCTGAAAGCATCTTACTCTTTATTTCTTAAAGCATGATAGCATTTCATCCCAATCATACACCACATCATGTTCAACCATTCCCCAATTAGTGGACATTCCCTCAATTTCCAATTCTTTGCCACTACAAAAAGAGCTGCTATAATATTTTTGTACATATAGGGTCCCCCCCCTTTTTCTTTGATCTCTTTGGGATACCGACCTAGTAGTGGTATTGCTGGGTCGAAGGGTATGTACAGTTTTATAGCCATTTGGTCGTAGTTCCGAATTGTTCTACAGATTCCTTGGATCAGTCCATAACTCCACCACAATGCATTGGTGTCCCAGTTTCCCACAACCCCTCCAACATTTGTTATTTTCCTTTTCTGTCGTATTAGCCAATCTGAGAGGTATGAGGTGGTATAAAAAAAATCAAATAAAATGAAAAGATTTGCATTTCTGTAATCAATAGTGATTTAGAGCATTTTTCATATGACTATAGAGGGTTTTTTTGGGGGGGATGGTACTGGGAAATGGGGTTAAGTGACTTACCCAGGGTTACATAGCTAGTAAGTCTCAAGTGTCTGAGGTCAGATTTGAACTTGGGTCGTCTTGACTCCAGGGTTGGTGCTCTATTCACTATGCCACTTAGCTGCCCATAACTATAGAGGTTTGATTTCTTCTTCTGAAAACTGCCTGTCCATACACTCTGATAGGTAAAATATTCTACACTTCCCTAATTTGCTTATGACATCACCTTTTATGTCTAAATCATGTACCCATTTTGAACTTCTCTTGGTATGCAGTGTGAGATGCTGGTCTATGCCTGGTTTCTGCCAAATTGCTTTCCAATTTCCCCAGCAATTTTTGCAAAACAGTGAGTTCTTGTCCCAAAAGCTTGGATCTATTAATCATCTTTTATGCTTTGAATGCATAATGCAGAAAAGTTAAGTGATCTGTTTGAGATAATATAATAAACACAAGACTTCTATTGTCGAACTCCCTCCCCACCAAGAATGCTAATAACAATCTCTTTCCAAAGAAAGTGCAAGAAGAATACTAGTGAAAATCGGACTTAAAAGTTTGATTAAAATGCCCTGCTAAACTCTTATTAGTAGGTAATACCTTCCCCGTGCCAAGTTTTGTACTCTATCCATTATGCCATGGTCCTTCCAAAGGTCTAGTGTTATGGTTTGGAAAAGACGAAGTCAGAAATCAGAATTTATTAGTCAATTCACAGTAGTCTCTTTCTTGTCTTTTAACATTTTAGAGTTTTCAAAGAGATTTTATATATTTTGCCACATTTTATTCTCATAACATTCCTCTGATAGATACCCATTTTGCAGATGAAGAAAAAGAAGTGGAGAGGATTCTAGAAAGATGGTGGAGTAGGTCAGAAAATTCCAAGCTTTTCAGACTTCCCCCACAAGCAAGACAAAATAGTGCCTCAGGGTAAAAGTACAGCAGCAAAACAAGAATTGGGGCAGAACAGTGGTCTTCCTGGGACAACCATTTAAGACCCTAGGACTGAGGTTTGGTCCCTGTGAAGGGTAAACTCCTCCAGGCTTGTTCCACTGAAACAGCAAGCAGCCAGCCCTGAGTCCTGGGGCTAGCTGAGTTGGAAAGTAGTCTTGGACCCAGCCACAAGACTTTTTACCAGACAGTGTGTGGAGTTGGGTATCTGAGTTGAGGAGGACTGAGGGAACCTCCACTGAAAAGGGACTCCAGGCCCAGCTGTGCTGCCAAGACATGGTCCTAGGCAAGAAGGAACCAATACATGCCCAGTGAGTACAGAAGCAGTGGCGTGGGGATGCTGCTGGCTGTGGGCACTTACAGGAGAGTGGAGTTCTTGGTTTTGGTTCCAGGCCAGAGAAGAGAACTGAAGGAGATCTGAGGCCAGAGGCACCATACCCCAGGACTAGAGGTGATTATATTAATAAGCTGATACAAATTTTAAAAAAAATGAGCAGGCAAAGGAGAAAGAATTCAACTATAGAAAGTTATTGTGGGAATAGATAAGACTGAGGTTTGTCTTCAGAGGAGGATACTAAAGAAAAAAAAAGCCTCTTCTACCCCAAAGAGTAATGTCAAATGCTCACCTACCCAAAAAAGAATTCATAGAAGAACTTTAAAAAATACTTTAAAAATCAAATGACGGAGATTGAGGAAATTAAAAAAAATAAAAGAACAATCCAAGAAAAACAAGAAGTCTATGAAAAGAAAGTCAACCAACTGGAAAAGGAGATTTGGAATCTTAAAGAAGAAAATGACTCCTTGAAGATTAGAATTGGGTATTACCAACAAAGCCCAAGAGCAAGAGATAGAAAGAGAAATTCCATTTAAAGTTACTATAGACATCATATAGGAGTCTACCTCCTGAAACAAATCCAGGAACTATATGAACACAATTACCAAACACTTTTCACACAAATAAAGTCAGATCTAAATAACTGGAAAAACATCAATTGCTCATGGGTAGGCTGAGCTAATATAATAAAAATGACAATTCTACCTAAGCTAATTTACTTATTCAGTGCCATACCAATCAAACTACCAAAAAATTATTTTATAGAGTTAGAAAAAATGATAACAAGATTCATTTGGAAGAACAAAAGGTCCAGAATATCAAGGGAACTAATGAAAAGAAATTCAGGGGAAGGTGGCTTAGCCATTCCAGATCTTAAATTGTATTATGAATCAGCAATCATCAAAACTGCTGTGTACTGGCTAAGAAATAGAGCGGTGGATATGTGGAATAGGTCAAATATTCAAAACACAGTAGTCAATGACTATAGTAATCTATTATTTGACAAACCCAAAGCTTCTGGGATAAGAACCCACTCTTTAACAAAAACTGCTGGGAAAACTGGAAAAGAGTACGGCAGAAACTAGGCATAGATCAAAATCTCACACCATATACCAAAATAAAGTCAAAATGGGTTCATGATTTAGATATAAAGGTTGATACTGTAAGCAAACTGAGAGAGCAAGGAACAGTTTACCTATCAGATCTGTGGAGAACAGAAGAATTCATGACCAAACAGGAGATAGAGAACATCACAAAAAGCAAAATAGATAACTTTGATTACATTAAATTGAAACATTTTTGCACAAAACCAAGGCAACCAAGATTAGAAGGAAAGTAGAAAATTGGGAAAGAATTTTTACAACCAGTCTCTCTGATAAGGGCCTCATTTATAAAATATATAGAGAATTAATTCAAATTTACAAGAATACAAGTCATTCCCCAATTGCTAAATGGTCAGTGGATATAAACAGGCAGTTCTCAGATGAAGAAATTAAAGCCATCTGTAGTCATAAGAAAAAATGCTCTAAATCACTATTGATTAGAGAAAGGCAAATCAAAACAACTCTGAGGTACCACATCACACCTATCAGATTGGCCAAGATGACAAAACAGGAAAATGATAAATGTTGGAGAAGATGTGGGAAAACTGGAACACTGATGCATTGTTGATGGAGTTATGAAATGATCCAATCATTTGGAGAGCAATTTGAAACTATGCCCAAAGGTTATAAAAATGTGCATGCCCTTTGACCCAGCAATAGCAATTCTAGGGCTATATCCCAGAGAGATTATACAAATGGGAAAAGGACCCACATGTACAAAAATATTTATAGCAGCTCTTTTTATGGTGGCAAAGAATTGGAAATTGAGAGGATGCCCATCAATTAGGGAATGACTGAACAAATTATGGTATATGAATGTGATGGAATACTATTGTGCTATAAGAAATGAACAGGCTGACTTCAGAAAAACCTGGAAAGACTTGTATGGTCTGATGCTGAGTGAAGTGAGCAGAACCAGGAGTATGTTGTACACAATAACAGCCACGTTGTACGATGACTAATATTGATAAACTTAACCCTTCTCAGCAATATAAGGATCTAAGACATCTCCAAAGGCCTCATGATGGAAAATGCTATCCACATACAAAGAAAGAACTATGGAGTTTGAATGAAGATTGAAGAGTACTATTTGCTATTTTTCTCTTCTGTTGTGTTTTGTTTCCTCTTTCTGGTGGTTCTTCCTATTGGTTCTAATTCTTACTTACAACATCACTAATGTGAAAATATGTTTAATAGGAATGTATATGTATAGCCTATATCAGATTGCATGCTGTCTTGGGGAGGATGGTGGGGAGGGAGGGGGAGAAAAATTTTAAACTCAAAAGAATATGGAAGTGTTTGTTGATAAATCAATAAATTAATTAAAAAAGAAAAAAAAGAAAATTAGTATTGGGCAAAGGGAAGTCAGCAAAGTTATAAGAGATCAAGAAATAATAAAACAAAATATAAAGAATTAAAAAATAGAAGATAATGTTAAATGTGTCATCAGAAAAATAGCTGATCTGAAGAACAGATCAAGAAGAGAAAACATAGGAATAATTGGACTACCTGAAAGCTATGATCAAAAAAAAAAAGGATCTTGATACAGTAATACAAGAAATAATTAAAGAAAATTGTCCTGAAGCATTAGAACATGAGGGATAGTAGAAATAGAAAATAATCCACCAATCACCACCTGAAAGAAATCCTATGAGGAAAACCTATAGGAATAACATAGTCAAATTCTGAAGCCCCCAGCACAAGGACAAAATATTACAAGCAACATGAAAAAAACAATTCAAATATGGTGGAGCCACAATTAGAATCACATAAGACCTAGCAGCAGGGGGACTAAAAGACTACAGGTCTTAGAACACTATATATCAAAGAGCAAAAAGTACTGGAGCTTTAGCCAAAATCATCATACCCAGCAAAGTTAAGCATAATCTTGAATGGAAAAAAATGGACATTCAATGAATTGCCAGACTTTCAGGATTTTATTGCAAAAAAACCTGAATTCAATAGAAAATTTGACATACAAGATCCAAGAGAAATGTAAGGTACACATTAAAGACTAATTACAAGGGACTCAATAAGAACAAACTGTTTACTTTTTATATGAAGAATTATAAAACTTATGTCTAAGATTATTAGTAGTAATTTGGTAGTTTGAAAGAAAGATTGGGGTAGACCTGAGCATGATGTGGTTCTAAAAAGTAACCATTTAGGAAAAGGTAAGAAGAGTAATTATCTTACACAAATGGGGTGCAAGAGGAAGAACTGACACAGAAAATTAGATGGGGGAGGAGGGCTGGTAATTCTGGAACCCTACTCTCATTGGAAATGGATTAGAGCAAGAACAATACATAATCATCTGGAAGGGGATAAAAGTCTTCTAAATTCAGAAAGAAATAAAAGGCTAAGGGGATAGAGAAGGAGGAGAGGACAAGGGAGGGATTTTTAGAGAGAACCCAATTCACATTAGATCTGAGTTAAAGAGAGAGCAATATATACATTTAGAGGGAAAGAAAATTCTTCTAAATGTAAAAAGAAATAAGAGAATGACGGAATGGGTTAAGGGGGGTGGGGATAGAAGGTTCTTTAGATGAACAGAATGGGAAGATAAGGAAGGAATCTTGGGGGGGGTAAGTTAAGTAATAGGAGGGCAAGGTAGTGGGTAGAAGTAGAAGAGTCAGAAGGGATAGGAAATAAGAGATACACACAAACATAATATAAAGATCAGGAGTAGAATTTATTAGAGAAAAAAGCAAGGGTAGCAATCATGATCTCAGACAAAGTGAAAGCTAACACAGATTTAATCAATAGAGGAAAACGGGGAAACTACACTATATGTTAATCAATATTGTTTTAGACTATTTAAAATAACTAGACAGTATAAGGTTGGAACATTACTGTGGTGTAGGAAATGATGAATTGGTGGACTTAGAAAAATATGGAAAGACTTGGACTTATGAAGGAAGATGTTATCCACCTTCAGAGAAACAGAACATAAACAACTATAGTATGGTCTGATATAGATGCATATCGATGTATGTGAGTATATATGTGTATGATTATAGATGTCTAAGTATATGTATGTGTATGTAAGTGTATGTATGTATGTGGATATTTTTGTGTGTATATGTGTGTGTGTATGTGCAAGTGCATGCACACACCCACATACACCCACATCCACACACCCCTAAATATACCTGTGCTTAATTGTAGCCTTGTGGGGGGGAGCAGGAAAAAGGAAAAAAAGAATAAAGTAAAAGGTGCACAGCAGAGAACAAAAGAGAACTTACAAGGAAGCAAAGATGGACAGCTCTGAATGCAATGCATAGTATTTATTATATAGGCTTTCTTGAAATGGAAAATTTATTGTTGTGTATTTTGAATCCTCTCTTACACCCTGCTATGCATGTGGCAGTGCATTCTTTTTTCTTTTCTTATTTTGTATTAAAGTTTTAATAATTAAGTTTATAATATGTTTCTTTTTTCCTTATTGTGTACTTAAGTTTTAATATTTAAGCTTAAAATAAATTAATTTTTAAAAAAAGAAAAGAAAGTATTAACCATAAAGAAGTGATTTTGATTAGTGATTCTATACTTACATTTACATCTCTCAAATATGTCCCTTTCTCTCTTCTGATATTGGGGACCTGTTTCAGGCCCTTATCACCTCACACTTTGACTATTTTTATAGCCTGCTGATTGGTCAGCCTGCCACAAGTTGTACCCCATCCCAATTTACCCTCCATTCAGCCACTAAAGTGATTTTTCTAAAATCCAGGTCCAATCATGATCATCCCCTTACTCAACAAACTTCATTGGCTCCCTATCATTTTAGGATAAAATACAAAATGCTTTGTTTGACATTCAAAGTCCTTCATAATCTCCATCCCCTCTACCTTTCCAGTCTTCTTACACCTTACTCCCTACGTACTCTTCAAACCAATGATAATGGCCTCCTTGCTGTTCCATGAATAAGCCACTCCATCTCATTTCCTGGTATTCTCTCTGGATGTCTCCCATGCCTGTAAAGCTCTTCTTTTTCATCTCCATATCCTGGTTTCCCTGGCTTCATTTAAGTACCAACTAAAATCTATCCATGTTTTCTTATTCTGGGTGACACTTTTCCATATCCTTCCTTCATATTCTCTTGGACCAGGTGGTCCTGTCCCTACCCAAGGTATCAGCCAATATATTAAGGGCCTTCCTCTAGATCTTTTGACATTGCCTGGATACCAATGGAACATGTGGACTGTCTATTGGTTTTCCCTAACTCTTGTTATGCTACCAGTTTACCTTTTCCATTCATATACCTCTGTGATGTTATTTTATCAGTAGTATATGTGTGCATATATACACACACATATATGTGTATATATATATATGTATGTATATGTATATATATACATATATGTGTGTGTGTGTGTGTGTGTGTGCATGTGTTGTGTACTGAGGGGACAGGTCTATGTATTGCCCATCCAAATGCATATGATAGGCTGGACAATGGGCTCCACTTGGATTTTTACTAAGTAGTTAGGCCAAAGACTCTTGAGTGATTCTAGATTTTGGATTATAGAAAATTGAACATCGCAAACACCAAATAACCTCACAAAATTTAAATATATATGTAATATATATATGTATATATATACTATATACAAAATGTTTGTGTATGTATATATGCATTTGTATATGCATATATACATATACATACGTGTGTGTGTGTGTGTGTGTGTGTGTGTGTGTGTGTATGTGCTAGTTACTGATATGGGAGTCGTTTCTGAACCAGTAGTCTGTGCCCAATCAGACCATCAGCTTGTTAGAACAAAAATCAAGATCACTACCAAATTAAAAGAATGAATGAAAGGGGATGATGTGGAGTGTTATTTGAATAATTCTAACCTGACTCAATTAAGCTAGACATTGTTGTTGAAAAACGGATAATGGACAAAAGAACAAATTAACACAGATTATTACTATTTCATAAGGAAGTTAATGGATTTAAACAGTTGTCATTAGGAAAATGACAAATGTCAGAGAAACTATTTCAAACAGCGAACAGTTTATCATCCTGCCAAGCAGATATATGGCAGCCAAGGGCAACATGTGTTTAGAATATAAACTCATTTTTAAAAATACAATGTTTTTTGTTTTATTAAATATTTCCCAATTACATGTAAAAAATTTTAACAGTCATTTTTAAAATTTTGAGTTCCAAATTCTCTCCCTCTTTTGTGCCCCTCCCCCTTCCTTGAGAAGGCAAGCAATTTGACATGAATTATACATGTGAAGTCAATGTAAAACACATTTTCATATTAACAATGTTGCAAAAGCAATTACAGGCAAAAAAAAACCAAGAAAAATGAAGTTGGTTTTTTTTTTTTAAAGTGTGGTTCAACCTGTGTTCAGAGTTCATCAGTTCTCTCTGGAGGTGGATAGCATTTTTTCATCATGAATAATTTGGAATTGTCTCAGATCAGTGTATTGATCAGAGTAGCTAAGTCTTTCACAGTTCATCATCATTACAACATTGTTGTTGCTATGCACAATGATCTCTCAGTTATTCTCACTTCACTTTGCATCAATTCACGTAGGTCTTGCCATGTCTTTTTTTTTTCTGAAACCACCTACCCTTGCTATCTCTTATACCATAATAATTGTTATTTAGTTGATTTCAGTCATATTCAACTCTTCATGACCCCATTTGGTGTTTTCTTGATAAAGATACTGGAGTGGTTTGCCATTTCTTTCTTTAGCTCATTTTACAGATGAGGAAACTGAGGCAGAGTTAAGTGACTTGCCCAGGGTCCCATAGCTAGTAAATAATCTGAGGTAAGATCTGAATTCAGGAAGATGAGTGTTCTTGACTCCAGGCCCAGCACTCCATCTACTGTGTCACCTAGCTGCTCCATCACAATCATATGCCACAAATTGTTCAGTCATAGATTCTGTTTCAATTGATGGGCACCCCTCAATGTGCTATATGGGGAAGTAGAAGTGGCACTAGAAAAGATGGGAAAAAAACAGCTGGTCTAGATCAAAAGTCAGTGCTGGAGGGGACAAAATTTTTGTCATTGAGGGATCAATTCTCAAGATATTTGAGAGAGACATGTCCAAGGGCATGTGAAGCCCTTGGACAAAATCACGGATATTCGTATATTTAACAAAAAAAGATGGGATAAAGAGAATACCAATAACTACTAATACATATGCTTACATTCTCACTTTAATAAAATCTTTAGAAGAATAATCTACATATGTATCAAGGGCACCCTTGATACGAATATGAGAAAGGAATGGACAAGATTTCACAAATAATATTCTATAGCTCACCACATATTTATAATCATACAATACACTGAAATGAACAGAGAAATCAAAACTCAACTGTGCTGATCCTTTGTTAACAAAAAAATGTTGACAAAATGTCTGTCCTCTAAGAAGTTGTCACTCATGTATACATGTCAAAATCATACAAGAATCCTTTGGAAGATGTAACAACAGAGATAACTTTGTTCAATTACCCTCTTATTAATTATTAATGTGAAGTGAAATGTGAAGCAAGGAGCCATATGCTTACCAGTTTGCCACTATTGTGGGAGATGTCAAGTACAGAGTTGAATGGAAGAGAGATTCCCAATAGATTATGGGGTTCACCAGATGTTCTTCTTTGTGAATGACTTTATGTAGATCGCAGTCTTGAAATATTGTAGAACTATTCAATGAGGACTATAATCCTCAAAAGGAATTTGTTCTTTTGTTTATATATAGGTAAGTATCATATATCAATCAATTAATTAAAAAAATTTGAAATCATCAACTATGTTCCAGTCAATGTGCTATTCACTGAGAATACAAAGAAATAAAAAATAGCCCCTTCCCTTAAGAAACTCACATTCTAATGGGGGAGTCAATATGTCAATAACTAGATTTATAAAAGACATACAGAATAGAAGGGAGGTAATTTCATAGGGGAAGGCATTAACAGCTAGAGGGACTGGGAAAGATCTCCTATGAAGATGGAATGTTAGTAGAGACTTGAAGGAAGCCAGGGAAACTAAGGTAAAGGTGAAGAGGGAGGGCATTCTAGGAATGGGGGACAATCAATGTAAAGGCACAAAGAAGGGACATGGAAGGACTTGTGTATGGAACAATTAAGACAGTGTTGTTGGACTATAATATGTGTGAAGGGAAGTAAAGTATAAGACTAGACAAGTAGGAAGGGGTCAGGTTATAAAGACATTTAAATGCCAAACAAAGGAATTTATATTTGATCCTGGAGGTAATGGGGAGCGATTAAAGTTTATTGAGTAGAGGAGTGACATGATCAGACCAACACTTTAGGAAAATCACCTTGGAAATGGAATGAAGGAAACATTGGGGTAGGGAGATAATTGAGGCAATGAGACCAATTAGAAAATCATTGAAATACTCCAAGGGAGAGGTAATGAACCAGGATGGTGGCTGTGTAAATGGAGAGTAGATACATTCAAGTGATGTTAAGATAGAAATTATAATATTTGGGAACAGATTGGATATATGTGGTGTGAATGTGAGTAAAGAGTTGAGGATGACACCAAGATTGCAGTCTTGAGTGAATAGAAGGATGGTAATTCCCCAGGATGTTCTAGTAAATTTTTAACAACTGGGTCTGGGGAAGGGGAACGGGCAGTAATGTACTTGTGACATGCTTTTAAGTTTAGTTGGCACTATTATAATTTCCCCCTTCACTTTCTTTAATGTATAACATCAACAAAACAATAATCAAGCCCTGATTTAGAGCATTTGCTAATTTCTCAAGTGTAAATTCTCACACTGAAAATTTAACAATCAACTCTCTGGAGCTTCCATGATCCAGTTCCATCACACCCATGGTAGTGCTCTTGACAATGTGAAAAGTGATTATTAATAACCAATATCTTGGAGATTCAGAGCATCCCCTGTTGAGGTCTAGGGGTTTAGGGGGTGCTGAAATCCCAAAATCAAAACACGTGGGTCCTGCCCTAAAGAATTTGACCCAAGCCTTCTTTCAGCCAAACACAAGGTTTATTAGAATAATCATCCTATTGGCCAGACTCTTAAGGAATATAAGCTTTTGTATCACTAATGCAAGCGGCCCAAATTTTAAGAATCTGAGCACCTGAATGGAGACAAGATGAACCTTATATATAGAAAGACCATGGGAGAAATCTAGGAGTAGCCACATAGTTGACAGGGAGCATGAGGTAATAGAATGCCAGGGACCTGGACCACTTGGCCAAGGGAGAATGGACCCTAGCTAGGACTAAGGGTGGGAAGTGGCCATAGGGAGATAAGACAATGGAGAGCTAGGCTAGGTTAAGGGTAACAGAGAATTGGGAGATGGGTTTAGCCACAATGAAAGACCAATGTATATATATATAGGATTATAGCCTCAGGCAAATGCCAGATATTTGGCCATGAGGGAAAGTCTAGGGTTTTTCCTTTCTTGGTCCAGATCCCAACCCCATCAACCCCAGCTCTCTTCTTCCAAAATCTTCACTTTAAGTTCAGTTTTTCTTCAGTAGGACATTGCTGATAAAGAAATTGCATTGACTGTCCTTATCCTGGTCAGCCCACACCCAAGCTTGAAAGTAATTTACTTTAAGGTAGGGAAGCCCATTGCGTTCTACCCATGCTTGGGTGGAGACAGGTTCTTTTGTCTAGATAGCCGAAGGCTGGGAGTGGTCTGGTTTAATGGTACAATAAAAGAGGTATTTCTTCTGTCTAGAGGTAAAATGATGATGAGGCTGATGTGACATCAGCTTCTGTTGAAAGGGTATATAAACTATGCACTCTAACCCCAAAATGAGCTCAGTTCCATAATGGCTCTCATGCATGCATGCCACCTGCTTTGAGAGAAATAAACATGGATACAACTTAATCCTGCTTGTCTTTCTCAGATGAAACTCTGAAGTTTGACAGCAATAATAGTGATGTTTGGAGGGGAGGAGGGTTTGGGAGAAAAATAATTTGTTTGGTTTTAGACGTGTTCAGTTTGAGGTGCTTACAGGACATACAGATATCCAGATATCTGAAAAGCAGTTGGTGATACTCAGAAGAGAGACAAGGGCTGGATATATAGATGTGAGGATTATCTGCATAGAATTGATATTTGAACCAACTCCAAAGAGCTGTTGAGATCATCAAGTGTGAGAGAAATTATTATTTTTATCTTGTATTTAATAGTTTATTATTGAATTGAGACCAAGGTTTTTTCCCCTTTTCTACTTCCTCATCCAGGAAACAACCAGTGTGGGAAATGTTGGGAAAAAAGTTACCCAATCAGGCTGAGAGAATTGGTAAATTCTCGTTCATTGGGTTTGGTCAGACAGGTCTGGATTAGAAGTGGATTCCCTCTTTGATATGTATATTGATTAGTCTCTTTGACCTGGACAAGGTAATCTAAATCTCATATCTCAAGACCCTCATTAGAATGAGCCCACATCTCATTATAATATTCATTTTCTCATTAATTGTTAACCAAATCAAAGTTGATTGTCACCCTCAGGGGAACATTCTCTTTTTCAAGGGCATATGAGTTGTGAGCCTGCCACGGAGAGGGGTCTTTGGCATTTGAGAGTGCTGCTGACCTCTTTTATTAATAACATGTCATCATTACTAATAAAATTACAAATTACCCAGAAACTATGTCTCTCAAACTTTTTAAATGCCACCAGTGGCATCTTTTAGAAGGAAACTTTCTTCTTTTGTTTTCAAAGTTCCATTCAGTGAGTGTCATTGTTTAAAAAGAAAAATACTCCCTTTCCTTGTGTAATTCTTGTGAATGGTACTAAAACTTTGTGTTTTCTCTAAAGATTTACATGAACTGATGCTGCATGAAGGGAGCAGAATCAGGAGAACACGGTACACAGTAACAGCAACATTGTGCGATGATCAACTATGATAGACTTAGCTCTTCTCAAAAATACAATGATCTAAGCCAATTTCAAAAGACTCATGATGGAAAATATTATCCACATCCAGAGAAAGAACTATGGAATCTGAATGCAGATCAAAGCATACTATTTTCACTTTTTTTGTTTTTTTTTTCTTTCTCATGGTTTTTCTCTTTTGTTATGATTCTTTTTTTTACCACATGACTAATATGGAAATATGTTTAACTTGATTGCTCATGTATAATCTTTATCAGATTTCTTGCCATCTTGGGGAGAGGAGATAGGAGGGAGAAAAATTTGGAACTCAAAATCTTATAAAAAATGAATGTTAGGGGCAGCTAAGTGGTACAGTGGATAGAGCACCAGCCCTGGAGTCAGGAGGACCTGAGTTCAAATTCAGCTTCAGACACTTGACATTTACTGGCTGTGTGACCCTGGGCAAGTCACTTAACACCATTGCCTTGCCAAAAAAAATGTTAAAAACTATCTTTATATGTAATTGAAAAAAAATAAAATACTATTTATGAAAAAAAATTTGTTTGTGGTAACATGTTTACAGGGATTTCCAGTTTCTCCAGGATTGACATTTAAAGTCAGATCTACTGAAAGAAAAGTCATCGTTGTGTCAACTAATTTTTTCTTAGCACTTCAAAGTTTACAAAGGCACATTACAGCTGAGGTGTCAAACATATGTGTGTGTGCACCCGTGTGTAAGGGGAGTGGACAAAAAACAGACAACACTCTCAAGTGTTGCCCAAACCAGATTAAAATGTAATTGGAAAATATTTAACAAAATAAACAAAAATATAATATAATGTTAGTTTGTGGTCTTCTAAGTCAATATGCTGCCCACTGAGATCTATTTCTTCTTGAGTTTGACACCACTGCTTTATAGCATATTATCTCATTTAAGTCTTACAATAACCCTATAAGGTAGGCATTACAGCTATTATCTCTGTCTCTCTGTCTTTGTCTCTCTTTATCTCTGTCTCTGTCTCTGTCTCTCTCTCTAACACACACACACACACACACACACACACACACACAACACCAATGAAGAAATTGAGGCTTAAGAGACAGTGCATAACTTGCCAGGTACCATACTGCTAAAAAGTATTAGAGGTAGGCTTTGAACTCAGGTCTACTACCTTGACTTCAAGTCCAGCATTGATTATACTATGCTGCTTTGGCCCATATGAGGGGGATTTAAGGGATAGCACAAGGCCCCAACTCTTCAAAAAACAAATCTGTCATAGTACCTAAATTCCCAACACTGAGTACCTCATTCGATAATTCAACCAAATTTTTATTGAGTACCTACTATGTCCCAGGTATTATATCCAGCAAGACTGAATTAACCTATTCTTTCCAAAGCCCCTCCCCAAGATGCACATATTGCAAACAATATATTAATTCGTATTAGCACATCAACACAGATTATTATTAATCAGATTAATTAGTTGTAAATTATTAAGAACAGAGTCCCAAGGGAAGAGAGTCCAGGGCAGATATGTTTTGATGAGGGGCGAAAGGAAGGAACTGTCCTAAGTTTCAGGTGCTGTTGTCACCAGGTTCAGGTAAGCCCCTGGCAGGTAGCTGTCAGAAGATTGTAGGTGCTTGGGGACGGAGGAATGGATTAACTCAGGGGAAGATGATAGAATGAAGATAGACTTCTACTTCAAAAGTTTACCTAGAGCCAGCCCTAATATTACCATCATTCTGCTTATAGGAAGTAATCATAAATCATGGAATCATAGATCTCGAGGTGGAAATAGGGGCGTGTGGGAACCCGCTGGAGCCTGGCAGAGTCAGTTTATGACGGCGAATTGTCAAATCTTGGCATGAGCATTTACACTTCAGAAATCCACAAAGGGCTAGATTTATAATTTTGTTGATTGTTTAGAGACTTAAGAAAGTGATGGAGAAAATGTTCATCCCGAAGATTAAACTTAAAAGCATGTCATCTGTACAGTTGTTTTTTTTTTTTAAAGACAGCCAGTTATAAAACATTTCTAAGCACATCCTTGGCTGGAAGGTACCTCAGAGGCCACGTAGTGGTCCAAATCCCTCATTTTACAGAAGAGGCAATTGAGACCTGGGGAGATGAAGTTATTCACAATGTCCCACAACTAGAAAGTATCATGTGAGATGGAGTGAAACTGAAATGGCAACAATGTTTAGTCCCCACAAATCTGGGCTGGATTTAAACCAGCATATTAATGGGAAAATGTTCAATACTTCATTATCAACCTCCTGGGTCCTTTAGTCACCATAATGTATAAATATTTTAGTAGATGACAATACCATTTTCTAGTTTGCAGACAGCAATCCATTTGCATTATTAGTGAGCTTTTTGATGCTGTTGTTCTTGTGTTAGACAAGGGAAGGTAGTGTGAGACTTTTATTTGTGACAATCGTATTAAAAATATATTGTGCTAAGGATTTGTAGGCCATTAGGCACACAAACCTTTTAAAAAGTGAGACCTCCTGATTGATTTTCCCAGGACATATATATTGTCTAGATTCTTTCCTTTTCCTATCAGTACATTTATTAACAATAGGATGAGGTTTACTCAGTGTCCCTCAGAATTTCTTAAAATCTTGCTGGAAGGTGAGATAAAGGTGATCTCAAAGTTCCTGAGGTATTTTGCACACTCTTAATGGACATCAGAACCAAATCTTATTTTTACCCTATTTCAGAATTCTTCACAAACTTGGCTTTGTGAAATTCTGTACATGGAGAATGTCCAGCAATTTTCCTGCTTTAAAACAAAATTTCTTCAAAGCAAAGGAGTTCAATTGGAAGTGAATGGGCTTGTAAAAATGCCTGGAGGCACTGAGTTTGCAGAAATCATAAGGGCCTTTCCTTCTTTCATCCCTTTCTCTGAATCATTTCCAGGGATTAATATTACTTTCTTTTAAGTACTCTCTGGAACTATATTTCCCAAAGACTTTATTGATATATACACACAGACCCTATTCCCTGAAGAGCCATCAGTTGATTTATGCTGATGCATGCACTTTCACTTTTACAGGTTTGATTTAAATGACAGCTCTTTCAAAATGAGTCATTCTTACACAGTCTTTCTAGACAACATATTACAGATGCTTTTCAAAAGTCATGCGGTAGGGCACTTTGGAATCAAGTGCTTTTTCGATTAGGTAGTGATTTTTTGTTCAAAAGTAAAGATACCTTCTGTTATCTTGTGTTTTGGAAGTGATAGCAACACTAAAGAAATATATCAAACTGGCATACTTATGTGTGGATGAAATGACCTCAAATACAAATCTGCACAAAATACAATATTTGTTTGCTCAGCAGTGGGGGTTGGAGAAAGCAAAAATTGTCACCTTCTCCAACTTCTCCCGGCTCTTTTTAGCATTTTCTGAGTTGATCTTCATGGTAACCAGAGGCATAGCAGGGGTTGAAATCTCCTCACCTTAGACCCACCTAGTCTTTGTAGTTTTAATAAAGGTAGTCCACAGGATGATTTAATGGAGTATCATACTAGCCAGAAGGAACTTTGAACCATAACTCAGATGAAGCTTGCACTGCCTACTTAAAATGTCCAAAAGTTTCTTTAGCTAATAGATTGGTATGGATGGAGTTTATTTCACAAAAGGTTAAAGATATATCTTGGGGATATAAACTAAAGAGTTGGTAAACATCTTCCCCAGCGGAAAGAAGCCACATAGTCCATGAAGACCAGCTGGTGGCAGCAAAGAAAAGTAGCACCTCAGTGAAGAAGCCACATTGCAACTGTTTGCTGGCTCCACTCAATTGTCAAACTGATCCTTCTAAAACCCAAGTCTGACCATGTCACCTTGCCCTGTTCAGTGGTTCCCTATCACCTCCGGGATCAAATATAAAATACTTGTTTAATATTTTAAATGTCTTCATACCCTGGCCCTTTCCTACCTTATTCTACCTCCATTTACTCTTTGATATTTTTGAATTTTTTTATTTTTAGGCAATTGGGGTTAAGTGACTTGCCCAGAGTCACACAGCTAGTAAGTGTCAAGTGTTTGGTCTGAGGCCAGATTTGAACTCAGGTCCTCCTGACTTCAGGGCCAGTGCTCTATCCACTGCGCCACCTAGCTTCCCCTTCCATTTACTCTTTGATCCAATGACACTGGACTCTTTGCTATTTCTGGCACAAGACACTCCATTTCCTGTCTTGGTGCCTTTTCACTGACTGTCCTCCATGCCTGCAAATCTCTCCCTTTTCATCTTAGCCTGGATTCCCTGGCTTCTTTCAAGTCTCAGTTATAGTCTACTTTCTGTAAGAAGACTCCCCATTCCTCTCTAATATTAGTGACTTCCCTCTATTAATTATCTCAAATTTTCCTGTATAAATCTTGTTTATGCATAGTTTGCATGCAGTCTCCCCTATTGGATTGTTAGCTCCTTGAGAACGAAACTATATTTTTCACTTTCTCTATATCCTCAGTGCTTAGCATATAGTGCCTGGTGCATAGTTGTTACTTAATATATGTTTATTAATTTGACTTGGGATGAGGTTCTTAGGCCCTTTTGAACTTCTTATGGTAATGTAATCATTTTACATTGGCTAGACTTCTGCAAGAGATGTGATAATCGGAATCAATGTCATTATCTTTATCCATTCCCTATTTTTCAATATAAACACTCTGAACAGTCATTTTGGAGCTTATGATATGATTTCATCTACTGCTATATCTTGATCCTCTCTGCTAATTTGGTGATGATTTTAAACTTTAACTAGTCAATGGCCCAACCATGCAGACTACTGATTCAGAAATGATTCCCCCAACAATAATTGTTTCATTTTGTTTTGTTTTTTTTTCGTCTTCGAAGATATGGTTTTCTTTGTGGTTTTTATATCTAGTACCATTTTGAAGAATGTATAGATAATATACAGGTACAAAGCTTCTAAACCTATAGCTTCTAGCCTATAAAACTTTAAACTCTTTCACTTTTTAATCCTAAACCTTTTTCATTTCATTAGATTGTGAGGTCCTTGAGGTCAGGGGCAGTCTTTTGCCTTTTTTTGAATCCCCAGAGCTTTGCACAATGCCTGGTACATAGGAGGTGCTTGATATTGACTGATTGACCAACTGACTTCTAAAAATTTTTTTGTCATTCTAACCTGTGCCCACTTTCAGAGTGATATCACTGACTACTTATCTGTATGTCAATTTCATTTGAAGTATTTGTCAAGCTCTGTTTAGACTTTCTCTTTCTATCCCCTGTAAGAGATATTGGCATATATGCTGAAATCATATTCATGGTGGTCTTTTTGCTTATGTTCATTATGATAACTATACAACAAAATGGCAATTTGTCCTGTGAAACACTATTCCTTTTTGCCTTTAAATACATGAAAAAAACTAACTCTGCCACTTCCTTTATTTGGTTCATAATGGAGAATGTATGAATTATCCTTCCATTTAGCTGGAACTTCTTCATGCCTTTTGGCTTCATTTATAGGAAAAATAGCAATATTTGTGTGGTTCAGTTATACCAGTAGGATATGAAATCAGCTCATTGGTTACAGATTTTACATTTAAATTGCCCACAATTAAATTAACGCTTACAGATAGTCTAAAGATTGTGTTATTCTTAGCATCTTCACCCTTTTCTGCCATTCCATCAACATCACTTAGGAAGTTGCAAGGGCCTGCATATAGCTGAAACCCATTTTATATTTTGAATTGTGTACATGTTGTTCTAGCCCAAGAATTCACCATCTAGTGATCATCATACTAGTGATGAATGTCCTAAACTGAATGGTCTTAGGACAGCTGTCACTAGGATAATATTAGAAGCCTTTCCACCCTGATGGAACCTGATCAATAAAATTATTATCTGTGCCATTGCTAGTTACAGTCCACTGTTTCTTTGATTATGCTACCTGTGAAATAATTTAAAATATCTCTTCTTTTTATGTATATTTGTTAGACTTTTCACTCTAGACTTTTAGAGCAGATCCTTATAAATATTAGACTTATATGTAAAAGGGTTATATTTTGTCCAAGAGAAAAATCAAATTATTATGGAGAACACTTTGGTATGATTCCATGACCTTACAAATGTGATTGAATAAGGATGACAACCAACAGATCTGACTAGACTAATATGTCAGGACAAGAAGAAAGTGAAGAATACATACAGCTGCCTTTTCATTTTTGTCTTTGTAACCCTAGCACCTAGCCCAGAGTCTGGGACAAAAATTAACAAATTCTTTTTGAAGTGAAAAGCTTTAACCGAACAACCAGTCAGTTTCTCAATCCTCCCTGTACCTTACTTCTTGATGTGGTGTATTATGGGTCAGCATCCATTCAACATCATAGCTTATGAGTTGCACAAATAAAAACACATATTTTATTATGTATAATATTATTATATAATGTGTTATGCATAATATTATCTGTTAATACAATCACTATTAATATATTATTTTACATATGTATGTATACTATATGTTTATATTTGTAGGCCTCATATATGTGAGTAAATACATATATGTGTGTTTGTGGTGTATTTCTGTAAATATATGCATATGTGTATTTATATGTGAATGTGTGTATATTCAACCAAATCGTCTTTTCTGTAACTGACTTTCTGCTTCTTTCTCAACTATTCAGATCTTGGTGCTCTGGAGAGACCCTAGTTCTAACTTGGTTTACCTTTTCAGTTTATGCTTGACTGCATCCCAAGACAGAACTGGCCTCTCTTCCTCAGGAAGAAATTGTCTCCTCTTGGCCCCAGTGTTTGACTTACTCTCCAGTATGAGTTAATCACCTAATGTGGAGATGTAACAATTGGTTCTTCTTTGTATTTAGAAAATTCTATTTAGTTCAGTTTTTTGGTAGTAAAGCTATTTGCCTGTGTTGTTATCTTCCCTCCTTGAGAGCAGTAAATATGTCTTATTTGTTTTGTTATCTCATCCATTGCCTATCACTGCACATCGAAGATGGCCTCTATTAAATCCAGCAAATACTGGGCAGAACCTAGTACTACTCTTTTGCTAATATCTTGTTGGTTATTTTCTCCACAAAGTTCCTGACATACCATTGGATGAGTATCTAAAGTACTGTTACAAATATAGGGTTCTTATTGTTTTTAGAGAAATTTAAAAATATGACTTTGATATTTACTCTAGCTGACATTTATTTGCTCCTTATCTTAAGAGTGCTGCTTTGACATGTGTTTAAAAGATAGTATATGGTCAACTGATAGCAATTTCCATTTCCTACTCTCTGATTTTCCTCCCTCTTTCCTCCTCCCTCTCACCTAGGCAAAGATTGCATTCATCCCTTATTCAAGTTCTTGATGATGATGATGATGATGATGATGACACTTGGTTGAATTGTACTAAGTATGCACCAATAGGAGAGGAGCTAGTCCTTCCTCACCCCAAGTCTTAATGCCTCCAGATGGGATTTAGGGAAGCTTAGTGTACTTGTGGTGGAAGGAAATCGATCTTGTCAGTGACCGTGTGGGAGGCTAACCATTTGTGAAGGCACCCTTGCAAGAGGCAGGACATCTAATAGAAGAAAGAGGGAGTCATATTGAGGAGAGTGAGGAAGTGAAACCAAGTACAGATCAGATTAAGGGAAGTCTTTTATGCCTCAGATGGCTAATAGCATACTAAGAGATGTCAGAACATGCAGACTCCAGAAGAAAGGGAACGGGTCATAAAATGGGCTCTGAATTGAAGTTGGGACCTATGACAAAAGTACAAGAGTGCTTTTATTAATTGTTGTGAGTTTCTGAAAGTTGTGTACCAAATCACTGGGGAAGGAAATAGAGCTAAGTGCACTTTCTTTATTATTTGCTAAGGTTTCAGATACAAGTTCTTTCTCTGTTACTATCAAGTAAACCTGTTCTATGTTTAATGTTCTTGGTAACCTGATGTTTGCAAGGGAGTTGAAAGCCCTTTGTGACAGGATCCCAATTCTGCTATTCATGGCAGAAATAATTAGTGGGAACATAAACCATAAAGATTTCCACCATCACCCTGCCCAAATTGAACCTGGTCCACATTCTAGAATTCAGGGTTTAATATTCAGGTTACATTAATACTATCAATAGCTCCTCATTTGTGTAAAGCACTTTCCCTATAACAATCTTCACATGATATTTTATTTCTCAATTTTCTAACAACCAAAATATACCATAGTATGATATATGTATTTGTTCATATCTGATTCACTATTAGCTTGTGAACTCCATGAAGGCATGAACCATGTCTGATCCAAATTTTGTGTTTCTGGGATCTCTGACATGAACACAGAGTTAAATAAGCAGAACCAGAATAATATTTACAATGACTGCAACAGTGTAAATGGAAAGAACAATAAAGTGAAATAGAATGGCCCTGGAGCTTTGCTCTGGAGAAGAGATCAGAGAGTACACTTCTGTTTTCTTATTGGAGAAATGAGGGGCTATGGGAATGGACATTGCATATGCTGCCAGACAGGGTTCATATGTCAGTTCATTTTCTGCATATAAGGAATACACTTCATCTTCATCTCAGTCTCATTGAATTCCTCAATTTTTTCATTTCAAGAAGTTCTGATTTTGGTGGTATGGTTACTATATTGGAGGTGGGTACCCCACTTTTAACTCTATGTTAAGTCTATTATCAAGGAGGCATTGTTATGAAGCTGAAAACAGTTGTGGGAGCAGAGAAGGAAAATCCTCATGCAGTATTTGATCATGAAAAGCATTTGTAACAAGCTCAAGACAAACACATTAAACTCCTGCTGTCTGTTCACACAAGATTAACTATGGTGACTCTTACACCATACTTAATCATCTTTTCTTAGATGCTTAAGAGAAGCCTACATGAATTTGGAAACAGGAAAACAGAAACCAATAGCACTTTTCACATTTACTTAACTAAAAATATGGCTTAACAAAATGCAATTAGAATATTGGTACATTTCACTTTTATAAAAAGGAAAATTGTCCATTAAGTATTAGGGAAAATTTGAATCGTCTTTGTACTTTCCAATCTCCAATATATAAAATTGTTGCTTTTTTTCAATTCAGACAGGGAAAAAAAGTGATGGACTTATGTGAGCATAATCAGAGAAGTAAGACATATATAAATGTAGGAAAAGCAGCAAGTGCTTCCAACAGCTCTTTCCAGGGCACTAGCCTCTCTCCCATATTCTAAGTGCTTGGAGAACCAGAACCTCTGGAGAAACATTTGTTTAGGAAACAGGGGGAAAGATACAAGTGGGAGGAAGACAGATAGCATAAAAATCAGGGGAGAGAGAAAGGGAGAGGAAGGGAGAGGAAAAGCTAAGACTCCTTATACTGTATTCCTAAGAGATTTCCCCTGCATTTCTATTTACTATTTCTATTCTCTCAAGAGAAGTATTGTGTTCTCTACTGTGCCATGTCAAATGTCTACTAAGGAATAGAGAACCATCAAAAGTTAGGCAATGGTGTCTCTGTGTCAAAAGGCCAGCAACAAATACTTCCTTAACTTAATCTGAACCCTTCCTTCTTCTTTTGGATGCACTTGTGTCATCAGTTACTGAATCCTGGCAATCAGAAGTCGAGGGACATTGACAACTAGGAATCCTGGGATCTGGGTGTGAATCTGAGTTGATACTTATCTGCCATATTACTGTGCAGTAGTCATTTAATCTCCACAAACCTCACATTTCTTTTTTTTTTTTTTAATTTTGCTAGGCAATGGGGTTAAGTGACTCGCCCAGGATCACACAGCTAGTAAATGTCAAGTGTGTGAGGTCAGATTTGAACTCAGGCCCTCCTGACTCCAGGGCTGCTGCTCTATCCACTGCACCACCTACCTGCCCATAGCCTCACATTTCTTATCTGAAAATTGGGATGATAATATTTGCACCTCCTATATCACAAGGTTAAGTTAAATTGTTTTGTAAATTATAAGATGTAAAATGAATATAAATTTTTATTATCACACCAGACTCTAGTTCTGGTTATTTGAAGTCTAACAAACAGTTATATTTCATTCCTTGTAACCCTGGTAACAAATAACACATAAACTACAGACATGGAGGTAATCTATGTTGATATCTTCTTGTCCCACTTGCCATTTTGGCATCAGTCACTTGTTTGAATAGGTTAAGTTGGAGTTGTTGTAATTGTAATTGCTTTCTTATGCACATCGTTAGGCTTTCTTCTAATTTGGTGGTGATTTTTATCTTTGCTCTAACAAGTCAATGACCTTACTTCCCACAGAAAACCAATTTAGAAATGACTCCCACATTGTTTATGGTATAGTTAATTTCTTTTCTATGATGTTATTCAGTATCTGCCATGTCCAGTGCCTGCCATCTCTATTCCTAAAGAAAGTGTTTATGAGATACTTAGAGTAGAACTTTCTGGGTAGCCTACAAGCCTTTGGCCTCTTTTTTTTTTAAATGCTGAGCCATATTTTTCACTATTTTCCCCCTACTCCCACCTTTGCTTTGAAATCTCTGAGGTTTAAGACAAATCTGATTTAATTTAGATTAGAAGAATTGAATTTCCCTCATCTTTTGCAACAGTTATTGGTGAATAAACCATAACTATCCTCATTGTTGTTATGACGCTCATTGGAAGGTAAGAGGTGTTCAGGAGGGCTAGTGCATTTGGTGTAAGAGTTTGCTGAGACCTTTTCAGGGCTTCTCATCTACCTTTGGTGGTCCACTCTCACCTGTGGCTACAAGAAGCTATAGCATGCACAGTGGCCACATCCTGGGTAAGCCATCTCAGCAGATGGGCTAAACCAATCTGAAGGTAACTGACAGACCTCAAAACTGTCAGTGAATTAAGGGACTATCTGCCCCAAGCCTGTGAAGACTTTCCTGGTAGAATGGGCAGATGAGAACAAATTGTGTCAATAGCCATGAAGGTGGCTAAAGCAGGTTCTGTGGAGTACTTGGAACTTGGTCAGGTATTGAAGATGCCAAGGTCATTTACTGCAGCCTGGGCCGTCACCAGTCATCTTGACTTTTGTCCTGCCATTGAACTTTAATGACTCAGGAAGAGAAAATGAGGTTAATGATTTTGTGTAACTTTGCCTCACTTAAATCCAAATTACAGACAAGTCAAGACATCACCCTTGATGTCATTGATTCTTTTCAAAAATGAAGGACAAATAACAACAACAATGTTTGCTTAGGTTCTTTATGAGCACTGAAAAGTGAGATGACCAAAGTTGCCAGGAAATTATATTTTTTTGAGTGTTTGGGGATTTATTTTATAAACTTATTTATTGTCTTTACAATGTGAGCTCCTTGAGAACAAGGACTGTCTTGCTTTTCTATTTGCATCCTTAGCACTTAGCACAGTACTTTGCACATAGTAAGCCATTAATAAATGCTTTTTCATTCATTTATTAATTTGATGAACCCAACTCTGCCAATTTTTGCATTTGCCTCCCCTCAGAGAATCTGTGAATCATCCTTCCATTTAGCTTCAATTTACTTATATTTGGGGGATTTCTTTTTAGTGGGGATGCCAATATTTCTATGGTTCAGTTTCCTCTACTAGAGGAAACATGAATATGCAGACTTCTTGGTTCATGTGGAAATCCATATCAATATCATGTGTAGAATATCAACAATCAAATTAGTTTTTGAAGACAATCTAAACAGTTTGACTCTTTTCACTCTTTGCCCTAATTTTTAAAATTAAAAAAGAAGAAGAAAACCAAAACCCTTATAACACATATGCATGGTCAAGCAAAATAAATTCCTAGATTGGCCATGTTTAAAATATGTGTTACTTCAATCTGCATCCTGAATCCATCACACCTCTGTCAGGAGGTTTGTTTTATGTCTTTCTATCATTCCATTTCAATCACTGTAAAAGCTGAAGATGGCCACAAAAGACTGGGGGCCATTTTGCCATTTTCTTTGTTTCATAGGTTGCCATGAAT
Source organism: Vombatus ursinus (assembly GCF_900497805.2). NCBI lineage: Eukaryota > Metazoa > Chordata > Mammalia > Diprotodontia > Vombatidae > Vombatus > Vombatus ursinus. The sequence goes on from NW_020948983.1 coordinate 6,067,993, forward strand.
GGTGATGAGATTCTCCATTGTTAGCTAGGCTGGTCCTCAGACTGAAGACACAGTCTTCGGCTGAGACTGTCCTTGAAGATTTTTCAAGGTATCAGACTCTGCAAAGGGCTGATGTTTTGCTGGCTTAGCCTTCTAGGACCCAGGATCATCTTCCTGCCACAATGAAGTGGTAGAACAGAATTCTGGGAATAGGATTACACAGTACCTATGTAATATTCTAATGAAAGTGGGTTATATGCAAATACAAATATTTTTGTTTCTAAAAATACAAAAAAAGCTTTTATCATGCATGTTTTAGGCAAGAAAAAAATTTATTGCACAGTAAAAAAAAAAGAAATTCAAGATTAAGCCCATAAACTCCTCAGCAATTTTCCAGTCATTCAACAAATATTTGCAAAGTGTTTGTGTGTTACTCACACAGGTTATTTGCATCCGTGTGGGTTTGTCTAAATGCATCTTAAAGGGAAATATGAGTCTCTGGAATCTCACCCACCTTTCCCAGTGGAGACTTTGATTCCTCCTTGGATGGAAACAGGAGACTGGTGTCAAGAGACTGATCCTACTCTGCTCTGCTCTCCCCAGAGATAGAATACCAGACTAGAATTATATGTATATGTGTGTGTGTATTTATATACATATATATACATATATGTACATAAACATATATATGTATATATATACCCCTAAATATTGCTAGCCTAGGAGAAATAATTTTTAGGTTCAAAGGGGAAATTCCTCAAAGTTTCTAGTTTGGCAAGGCGGAAGTCAAAGATATGCTTGATGTGCCAGTTCATCTACATATTGGCTTCTTCCCAAAGTCTTTCTTTCCCTTCACAGACCTCTCTCTGAAGAAAACCTGGAAACATCAGTGTTCTCTTAAAGCTGGAAGCCTGAAAAAAGCAGGATTATTCCTTTCCTAAGCTCCCAACCCAACTTTGCTCCTCATGTAAATATTCAGTAATCATCTTCTCCTCAAAGAGGAGAGTTTTATGCAAATATTCGGGCTTGAACTCCAGATTATATTTTTGTAGAGGGTCTGCCATACACAAGGCATTGCATCAAGAGATATACAATGACTTTTAGGACCCAGTCTCTGTCCTCAAGAATCCTAAAACCTGGTCAAGGAAATAAGACACACACACAAACTAATAATACAAGGTAGTACAGGAGAATTTATATGGCATAGTAATAATATTCTAGGCTGGTGTCCTGGAGACCCAGGTTTTCATTTAGCCTTTCACATTTACTAGCTGTGTGATCATGAGCAAGCTCTTTTAATTTAACCTCTCTGAGTCTCAGTTTCCTTACTTGGTGAAAATGGGGATAAGAACTCATGTAGTTATCTAATCTCATAAGGTTGTTGTAGGGCTCTAAGAGAAAATGTGTATAAAGTGCTTTATAAACCTTAAAGTGCTACAAAATATCAATTATTATTGTGGTCAGTGGCAAACTTATGGTTTGGTTTGTAGGACTAAATTTAGAGACGACAATTAAGTATTATTTGAAAAAAAATCACTAATCACTGGTGTATAAAATATCAAATCCAAATAAGGATCTGTTGTTTGACATGCCCCCCTTTTTTTTTCAGAGCACTAGCCTTCTCGCTGACTCAAAAGCAATCTATCTGCTTTCTTAGTAATTTCAAAAATAATTAAAGCCAAAGGAGGCATATGTTTGACTTGGGAAAGATTTGCTGTCCACTACCCAGCCTCTCCATTTCTTCATCCTTTCCTGGCTTCATAAGGTTTACGGTTACAACTCATATAACCATAATGGGAGAAGTTGGCTAATTAAGTTGCATAATATATACTTTCATCTGATAAACAGTTAAGATCTCTCAGGTGCAGCTATAGCAAAGCACATTATTTTGGGTCAGTTTTATAACCTAATAATGCCGACATAGAGCAAACAATCATCAAAGCAGCAGTCATCTCTAATGACAAATGTCATCAGAGAGATGAATGAATGAATGGAAAAAATATATGGGCTAGGCATGTAGCAAGAATTAGGAACAACTCAAGGATAACATGCATGCTCCATTGATACCCAGATGAAAACAAGATATGGCATAGCAGATACTGCATGACTTGGAATCAGGAAGACCTGTGTTCAAATCTTGCCTTAGACACTTATTAACTGTGTGATCCTTGGCTAATCACTCAACTTCTGTTTCAGTTTCTCATCTTTAAAATGAAAGGGTTGGATTTGATGGCCTCTGAGGTCCTTTCTATCTCTAAACCTATGATCCTAGAGGAAGGTCCCCAGCTGGATGGTTAGACCTCCTACTGAGGGCTTATTTTTGAGGAAATAGACAAGAATTACAAATTATTAAAATGAGGGGACAGGTTGCAATCGGCACTGTTGAAAAGTGCACAGTGCCAACAACGGTAATCTCACAGATCTGCCAAAGCAACATTTATAGTATTAACAAGCCAAAGAACCACCATCTTCATTTTCAGTGAATATTGACTCAGTTTCCAAAGTCTGCTAGAAACTGCAGAATAGTCACAATCTCTAATATGCAGAAGTATGTCAGGGCCCACACAACTGTACCTACTACAATGTTGTCCATAATGTCAGGTCTCAGTAGTTCTGTATAGTATGTGTATAAGGATATGCTTCTGAGTGATGTCAATGGTCCTTCAAGAACATGCAAAAGAAAACCTCTAAAGAATAAGGTCTTCCTTGAATACTTCTATGTCACACAATTGGAAAAAGAGGAACACTAATACACTGTTGGTGAAGCTGTGAGATGCAATTTGGAATTATGTAAATAAAGTGACTAAAATGTCCATACCCTTTGAACCAGAGACTCCATTAGTGGAGTTATACCACAAGGAAGTCATCGATAAGAAGAAAGCCTCTTTGTACACCAAAATATTTACAGCAGCACTTTTTGTGATAGCAAAAAATTGGAAACAAGGTGATGCCCATCGATTGAGCAATGGCTAAATAAATCATGGTACATGAATGTAATGGAATATTATTGTGCTGTAAGAAATTGTGTGTGTGATGAAAACAGAGAAGCATGGAAAGATCTATATTAACTGATACAGAATGAAATAAGCAGAGCCAAACAATATAGATAGCAACTACAACTAGGTAAATGGGAAGAATAACGCACCAAAAATCAAAAGTAAATAACAAAATTATAAAGATTAAGCAGGACTTGAGTGAAAAGATATTAGAGGATGCCCCCAACCCACACATTTGTGGAAGTGGGAGGTCCATAGGTGTTACACACTGCATATGTTTTTGGACTTTTTACCATGTAACATTTTTTCCTCTGTAAAAAATACTGTTTGTTATATGAGATGTTCTCTGGGAGAAGGAGAGGGAAGAGAAGGGACACTGCGGAGGATTATGATGACGTAAGAAACAGAAGACATCAATAAAAACTTATTTTAAAAAGATTCTCACAGATCTAGTCAGCAAAACCTCTCTATCTCTATGCAAGATGGTCCTGTGGCCATTAAGTCATGGACCATAAGGATCTTTATACAACTTTATTGTCATTAGGCTGTTTTCTATTCATTGTATTATACATAAACATAAAGGAGCTAGCTAGTGTTCCTTAACATTAATAACTACATTATTGCTGTATGCATATGCTCACCCGTGTATAAAAGAGATACTTATTTCCATTTTATGAGGCTCCCCAGCTGCTCTCAAACTGCACAGCAGTGCTCCATGACGCATTGAGGCACCAGTGCCAGCCGGCAATGGAATTCAAGGTATCCTATCTAGTATCTCAGGAAACCAAGTTCTGCCACCATTTCTGTTTATTTGAAAAAATGAGAAGGGTTCTAATAACAAGCTTTGGAAACATCTTAAAATCAGACCAGGTCAGTACCCTGTTATAATGAAGCAAATAAGCTTACCTAAGTTATTTCCAGTTTGGTTTGGCTCTTAGCATTTAAAATTATGTACCTAGCATGACACCATTTCATCTCCATCACATTGCTTTGCTGCTTACATATAGTCAGGCACTGACTTAACTCCCATGTTTTTCCAATGCTCTATACAGACAAATGGGCAGTTAGGTGGCACAGTAGATAGAGAATGGGTCCTGGAGTCAAGAAGACCTGAGGTCAAATCCAGTCTCAGACACTTACTAGCTGTGTGACCTCTGCAAGTCACTTAACCCTGTTTGCCTCAGTTTCCTCATCTGTAAAATGAACTGGAGAAGAAAATGGCAAGCCATTCCAATATCTTTGCCAAAGAAATCCCAAACGGGGTCACAAAGAGTCAGACACAGCTGAAAAACTTAACAAGAACAACATATAGACAAATAACTACCTTCCCATCTTCTTAGGTCTTGTTGCTGTCTCAAGAACCATAGATGCTATTGTTGCTGTTCTTGGGAACCAATGGCTAGGAGAACCTTCCTCCAACCCCTCACCTTCTCTCACAGTCACACAATTAATTAAAAAGTATACAAAATTCAAACACCCCATCCTTTCCCTCCCAAACCTACCCCCACCATGTTTATTTGGTGCTTATTTTTTTTAAGTATTCAACTTGGTAGTGAAAAATGTAGCCTTAAACCTCTCTCCTACCAGGTGTCCCCCATACATATGCTATTTTTATTAAGTTGCTATTTGTTTTAGTTTTGTCCAGAAGTCAGTGGGATATGGTGGAAAGAGCACTGGCTCTGGAATCAAGAAAGCTTGCCTTCAAATTCCATGATACATGGAAAAGGCAATGGTTCTGTAGGCAAGAGGACCTGAGTTCAAATCCTGTCTCTGACACCATCTGTGTGATCTTGGGTAAATGATTTCAACTCTCTAGGCTTCAGTGTTTTCATCTTTATATAAGGGTGGGATTAAAACATACTTGTGGGAGGTAGTATGGCAGAGTAGATGGTGAGTGGAACTTGAGGTCAGAAAGATCTAGGTTCAATTCCTATCTTACACACTGATTATTACACACTGATTATATCACCCTGGGCAAGTCCCTTAACCTTTCAAGATTCTTGGCAATTCTCTAAGATTCTAAGATGCCAAAAAGTGCTAATTGGTAGAGAGAGCTTCCTATGCTAATAAAATCACGTATCTGGTCCCTATCCCTATTTCTCTTATTTAAGTTCCCTTCCACACCAAAATGCTGTGAGTTCTCAGAGAAAAAAGACTGACCATCTATCTTATACTATATATGTATATACATGTATACAAACAATATACATATATTATATATATATTTACTTCCATCTTTGTGTGAAGGTGGGGTCAAAACATGCTTGTGACAGGCAGTGTGGCCAATTGGATAGTGAATTGACCTTGAAGCCAGAATGACTGCAGTTTTACCTTGGACACTGATTATATGACCCTGGGCAAGTCCCTTAATCTCTCAGTACTCTAGGCAACTCTCTATAAATTACAGGAAAGGTGCCAACCTGGATTGATAGAGGGGGAGTTCCCTATTATGTCAGTGAAATCACAGTTCCAGCCCCTATTCCTGTTTCTCATATTTAAATCCCTTATAGCCCTAAAATACTGTGAGCTCTTTGAAACTTTTTTTAATCTCTGTATCCCTGTAGTACTTAGCACTTGGCCTTGATAAATATTCATTGAATAAATGAATCCACTACAATTTAAATACTCACTTATCCATGCCCAAAATGCATAATTATTCTTATTCTTCCATGTTTTTGTAGGCAACAAAACATGGTGAGGGCATTTTAGAATCATAGATGGTCAGAGCTGGAAGGTACTTCAAAAATCATTTAGTTCTAGGGGCAGCTAGGTAGCTCAGTGGATAGAGCACTGGCCCTGGAGTCAGGAAGTCCTGAGTTCAAATGCGACCTCAGACACATAACACTTACTAGCTGTGTGACACTGGGCAAGTCACTTAACCCCACTGCCTAGCAAAGAAAAAAGAAAAAGAAACAAAATCATCTAGTTCAATTCCTTGATTCGTCAGTGGAAAAAATGGAAGGTCAGAGAGGGGTCACTCTATGGCAAAGCTAAACCTAGATCCTTGGTATTCAGAGTCCCATAACTGTTCTGACCCCTCTATTTCACATTGACTCCATAGACATTTCTTAAGCCCAGTCTCCACATGTAAATTCTGGCATGCTTCTCTAAAATATTTGTGCTTGACTTTTTTTTCCAGCTTCATTTGCCTTGGAAGGACTTGGGTTACTCTCATGGTACTTCCCTCATTAGGTAACTTCTAAAGGCACAAAAATGAGAACTAAACTGAGGGATATATTTCTGGTCACTGGAAAAAGATTTGATGCCCTGGGGCTGTACAGGATGCTAGGAGAGTTGAGGCCTTCAAGTAGGTGAATAACAAATGCATTCATGATGTTTTCCACCAGGAAAGTGCTTTGTGCTGTGCCTTATTATTGTTTATTTTCCACAGGCAAGCCTTAAAAGACTGTGAGTAATGTCAACTACTTTGGTTAATTGTTTCCCAAGATCTATGTTAATTTGATACTTGAAAATTTTTCCTGCTCCCAGTAAGGAAGGCATCATTTCCATATGCTACTTGAGATATCCTGGCAACAGAGAGGAAAAAAGCAAACAGCATTCTGGTGTTTGAGAAGTGAATGGTTTATCGATGAAAGCTGTAAACAAAGCCCCATTTTGTCTAGTCTCTGAAATCAAGCCAGGCAGCGTTCTGTTGTGGCCATCAATTGAATTTGACAAGTACTAGCCCAGTGCAAGGCACTAGGGGATGCTGGGTACACAAAAGCCAAAAACATAAATAGTCCCTCTCCTCTAGGAGTTTGCATTTGATTAGATCTCTGATCTTAGTTCTACCCATAGCCTCCCAGAAATAGAAGGGTCAGAGATCTAACCCTGATATTTTATAGAAGAGGAAGCTGAGGCCCAGAAAGATGGAGTGACTGACCCAAGATAAAACAGCTAAGAAATATGAGAGCCAGGTCTGATTGCTCTTTTATTAACACCACACTGCCTTCTCAAGTTTGAGAGGATACTGTGATGCTGGCAAACAAATTGTTTTTGTTTTGTTTTGTTTTGTTTTGTTTTCATTTTCTAACAAGATTATTGTTCTCTCAAATATCTCATGCCTTTGTCCATTATTTGTAACAATGAGATGGCTTACAGTTACATAGCATTTTGAGATTTGCAAAGCACTTTACTTGAGTTTCATTTGAACCTTACAACAGCTCTGTGAGGTAGGCACTATAATTAGCATCCCACCCCTTTAATAGGTGAGGAAACTGAATCTGACAGAGGTGGACTGATTTGTCCAGGACCCAACAGCTAATTAGAGTTTGAGGCGTATTTTGATTCAGGTTTTCCTGATTCCAAGTCCATACCCTTTCCAGTAGGCCACCTAGCTGCCCAAATGCTCTTCCGGGGAATAGAAAAGCATTGGAGGGCAGGTAGGTGGCACAGTAGGTAGAGCACCAGCCCTGGAGTCAGGAGGACCTGGGTTCAAATCTGATCTTAGACCAAACATTTGGCACTTACTAGCTGTGTGGCCCTGGGCAAGTCACTTCACCCCAATTGGCTTGCCAAACCAGAAAAAAAAAAGCAATGGGATCAGAACCATTTGATGGAAGTCTCCTCCTTTGGGCTTAAGCCATGTGCCAAGGAAAACTCAATTAGGATCAGAAGATAATTGATTTAAAGGTGGAAGGAACCTTAGATTTGCCCAAACCAGCCCTCTCATTGTGCAGATAAGAAAACAGGAGGTCCAGAAAAGTTATTTGATTTCTCAGAGGTCACACAGAGAGTAAGTATCAGAGCAGGAATTTGAACTCAAAGTCTTACTCCAAATCTTGCATTCTTCTTACTGCACCACAATTGTTCATTTTCACGTTTTATTTCTCAGGGAAAGCCCAAAATGGTCCATTTTTTTGTGAGGGCCCTCCATCTGGCAGTGATCTCTCCCTCTTTCAAAATCCTGGCACTCTTGGGAGAAGCAGTGTAGTACAGTAACAGTACTGTCTCTGTGTCTTTTGCTTGTGGAAAAAATGAGCAGGTCTCAAAGTCTATCAGCTAAAGTGTACATGATGGGGCAGAGCCCATTCATTTAAGAACCAAAAGCTCCTTGTTCTAAAAGTTGCAATTAAAATTGCATGACTGGGAGACCTTGTGACAATGTGCACATATTCTGTAAATATTGAAACAACTTGCTATTTACTATCTTATAGCATTCCCTCAAGTAGGCATTTAATACGTAATAAACTGCTAGAATAATTTTATAACATATAAGCAGTTTTATCTGGTCTGCTTCTCAGAATGGTTGGGACTGCAATGGCCTAATCAATACTCCATGAAGATAGCTTTTAAACAAAGAAATACCAACATCTCACACTGCACACCACGATAAAGTTAAAATGGGTACATGACTTAGACATAAGTGTGATACCACAAGAAAATTAGGCAATCATTGGAATAGTTTACCTGCCAGATCTAAAGAGAAGGGCAGAATTTGGGGCTATGCAAGAAATAGAGTGCATTATGAAATGTAAAATGGATAATTTTGATTATATTAAATGAAAAGGTTTTGCACAAACAAAGCCAATGCAACCAAAATTAGAAGGAAAGCAGAAAACTGGAGAAAACATTTACAGCAAGTATCTCTGATAAAGGCTTCATTTCTCAAATATATAGAGAACTAAGTCAAATTTATAAGAATGCAAGTCATCCCCAAATGACAAATAGTAAAAGAATATGAATAGGCAGGTTTCTAACAAAAAAGTCAGAGCTATCTGAAAAAATGTTCTAAATCACTATTGATTAGAGAAATGTAAGTTAAAACAATTTTTATTGTTTTCACACCTATCAGATTGGTTAATATGACAGAAAAGAAAAATGATAAATGTTGGAGAGGATGTGGGAAAACTGGTATACTAATGCACTATTGGTAGAGTTATGAACTGAACAAATCATTTTGGAGAGTAATTTGGAATTATGCCCCAAAGGCTTTAAAACTGTGCATATCCTTTGATCCAGAAACACCACTACTAAGTCTGTATCCCAAAGAGATTTTTTTTAAAAGGGAAAAAGATCATTTGTATGAAAATATTTATAGCAGTTCTTTTTGTGGTGGCCCAGAATTGGAAAGTGAGGGGATGTCCATCAATTAAGAAATGACTAAACAAGTTGTAGGATATGATTATAATGGAATATTATTGGGCTATAAGAAATTCTGAGCAGGACGTTTCAGAAAAACCTGTAAAGACTTATATGAAGTGATGCAGAGCAAAGTGAGCAGAACTAGAATGTCATACACAGTAACAGCAATATTGTAAGGATGATAAACTGTGAAAGACTTGACTATTCTTAACAATACAGTGATCCAATGCCAAAACCAAAGGACTCATGATGAAAAATCCTATTTGCTCCCAGAGAAAGGATCTTTTTTTTTTTAAGGCAATTGGGGTTAAATGACTTGCCCAGGGTCACACAGCTAGTAAGTGTCAAGTGTTTGGTGTGAGGCCAGATTTCAATGCAGGGCCTCCTGACTTCAGGGCCGGTGCTCTATCCACTGCACCACCTAGCTGCCCCAAAAATGATGAACTCTGAATAGAGATTGAAGCACACTATTTTTCACTGTTTCCTTTTTTCATTTTTTTTTGTTGGTTTGAGTCTTCTTATACAAAATGACTAATACAGAAATATGTCTTTACATGATTGCACATGTATAACCTATATCACATTGTTTCCCATCTCAGGGAGAGGGGGAAAGGAGGGAGGAAAAGTCAAAATTTAGAACTCAAAACTTAAAAACAAACTGAATGTTAAAAATTGTTTTTATATGTAATTGAGAGAAAAATAAAATATTATTTAAACAACCACATAAACAAGTAAATTAAAAAATAAGTGTCATACCAGTAGACTTAATTATAATATGAGGTGTGCTTCTTTGACATAATTGTATAACCTTGGGCAAGTCATTAATTGCTTGTGCCTCAAATTACTCATTGTAAAATTAGGGGGTTGGACTAGATGACCTCAGAGGTCTCTCCTAGCTATGGTTCTATGCTGTAAAATATTATATTTTGTGCACTTATATGTGACTAATGGAAGAATTTATATGATTTAATTAACATGGGTTACTCCTGATATAGTGGTGTGGAAATTCCATTCATTGATGAAGATTTCTCCATCTGCATAGATAGATGTTATACCTTAATTGTCCAAGGTAATAAAGAAGAGGTGACTTGCTTGAGGTCACACAGCTAGTAAATGTTATGGTTGGTATTTGAACCCTTAGTGCAGTGGAGGGGAAATGTTGTATTTGAAGCCCAAAGACCTGAGTTTGAATCTTCATTCTGCCCCTTACTATCTGTGTAACTTTGAGCAAGTAATTTAATTTCTTTGGGATTAAGTTTTGTTTTTTTTTTATCTGCAGAATGAGTCCCTTCTAGCTTTTAATATATGATACTATGACTCCAAGACAAGTTCTCTTTCTATTACACCAGACTGGCTCACATAAATAGATGGTTTGGTAATTAATCTAATTATGTGCAGTCTCATTATGTTTCTTGGATTGTTTTAGTATCACTTAACTTTCTGTTTCTAGATGTCTTATCTCTCTAATTAGAGATATTTTTAAAGTCCCTTCTACATGTAGGACAGTAATTCAAAGATGAAAAAAAAAAACCAACTCTTATTCCTGCCCTCAAGGAATTTCTAGAAGAGCCACACACATGCAAATAACTATAATAAAAGTCAGAATATAATTAAGTGCTTGAGATATCAAGGTGTCCTCAGAAATTTAATAAGGAAAGTATCATTTCTATCTGAAGCAATCAGGTCAGATGTTTGTGGAGGAAATGGTACTTGAGCTGGGCCTGGGGGGAGGGGGGGGAAGGATTTCAGCAGAAGATGATATAAGAGGAGTCCATTTCAGTCAAGGTATAGTATGTGCCAAGGCGTGAAGGTAGGACCAGGCCAGATAGAATCAGGGAACAGCAAATGCTCCACTATGGATGGAGTATAAAATGCATGACAGGGCATAATGTGAAGTACATCTGGAAAGTTAAATTGGGACCAGATCATAGACAACCTTAAATTAAACAGTTAAGGTTAAGGAATTTACAGGTGTGTTTATATTTTGTAAATAGTGTGTTAGAAAGATTATTTATGGCAGTATGGAGGATGGATTGAAAAGGGAAGAAACTTAAGATCTGTTAGGAGGCTATTAAAATAGCTCTCTACTACACCATGACTATTTCTCTGAATCTACTTTCTTATCTGTAAACAATGGAAGAAACAATGCTTGCACTACCTGTTTCACAGAGTTCTTGTAACAAGGCACTTTTGAAACTGTAAGGATTTGTATAAACGTGAATTCTTTCTTTCTGTGCTAATTCTCTTCTCTTGATCTGTATGTGCCATCCTTTAACCTATATCCCTTCCTTCTTTGGAATAATTCTCTTTTCTTCATCTTTTTTTTTCATCATTCACTTTGCTCCTTTTCTTTTTTTTTTTACCTCTTTCCTCTATTCCGGTTCATAGAGATCCATTCTTGAAGATTCCTTTGAATCCCTTGGGAAATCCTTGGGAGATCTCTTGAGAGAGACTGACAAATATGTAAATGGGGAGGGGAGTAAAAATCAATCCCTATAGGTCATCAAGCGCCATGAAGTTTCCCACAACACAACATTGCCTCTCCTTGGTCAAAACTATTCCTGAGCCATGCTTTCTTTTTCAGCAGAGCTGGAATAATATTATACTCACTGCAATTTCACAAGACAACATCTCAGATCAATTTCCTCACACAGGAAAGCTATATTTAGAAAGTTTGAGGCAAGTAAACCATGGCTCTTATTTGGCAAAAACAAATCCTGTTTTACAGAAATTGTGTCTTCATTTCAGAATATTTAGATAAGCTAATACTACTATCAGAAGAAAGGAAAAACCTCCTTGTGTCTGGTAAACTTTCTTTTTACTTCCATTGGTTAACTGCAACAGTTGATCATCTGTAAAAATATTAAATACTCAATTGGATCAATAATTTGGCACTAGCAGGTGCTTAATAAGTGTTTATTGATTGACCTCATCACTTCAGGAGTTCCCTTCAATAATGCAGATGGTGACCCATCCATGCCTGTCCATGTTTGTCCTATACCACTCTTTTCCATGTCCTCCCAACAATTCATTACAGGGGTCCACCCAATGTGCTAGAAGTCTTCCTCAATTTTTTTTTCTGACACAGTGATGGTATCAGTAGGGCACTCAGGCAGTCTATCTGTCATCCCTTATCCTCACCATTTGCCTAGCTCCTCTTTTTTACTTTGATAATATCATTTGCTTCCATTTGGAGCTCCAAATTGATTTAATAATGCAGCCTGCTCACACCTTCCATGTGCCTCTCCATTTCCCTCTGGGGAACACTGATTTTTAGTTTTTCAGAGGCAGTTATATTCCATGTATGACTGCCATTTTCCAATACTAGTGGAACATTAATATTGACAAGATGGGCCTTTGCTTTCATGGGAGGCTTGGGGTCAGTAATAGAGCTTAGCTTTACAATTGCTGGGAAACAATCCAACCTGCTTTGTTCAGGGCTTATCTTTTATCCATCTTATTTTCTGTCCCAGATATATATACTAATGGACTAGCTCTATGAGTTGGTCATCCAAAAGCATATAGAAATCTGTGACAATATTCTTCATCCACTTGGTCTTTCCTGTGTAGATGGATAGTTCAAAATCCTCTATTTACACAGATACCTTCCTTGAGGCTCTTCAATGTTCCAGGGTTTGATTCATTTGGCACAATGTCATATGAAGGACCTCTTCATACACAGGGAATCCTTCAATTCAGGTTCTCCTTTGTGTGTCCTCTATCACACCAGTGAAAACCTTTGGTGAGCATGTATTTCCCTTTTTAATGTTTTACCTAATGTTTATTATCACAGTTGTTGAACAGGGTTATTTCCATTGTTACGTTTTCCATGGGAGCTTGAGTAATTTAATATATTGATTGAAGACACCTTGTAAAATCTGTAAGGTGTCTGTAAGTGAGGGTCTGTTTTATTTATTGAGCCAAATGTTTGTTTGCAACCAACCAACAATAAGCAGAAAGGAATATTATATCCTCTATGTCCTTTAGTAGTTGATTGGGAAATATTAAATAAATAGTCTGTTGTTTGAACATCATTTATAAAAGTCTGCTTGTTTTCCTTCTAACATCCTCATTCAACTATTGACCATATCATCATTAAGATGAGGATTAATGGCACTTACCTCCTCTCATTTGTTGTAAGGATCAAATGAAAGTGCATGTAAAGCACTTTGTAAGCCTTGAAACATCATAAAAATGGCAACTATTATTACTTCGAGAACCACCCTACCCATCTATTGCCTTGAAATGTATTTTTTGGTTGACTGACATCCCCAAAGAAACAACCAATCATATTGTCAGAATAACTCTGAATGAGCTGGTTGGTAAAAGACAAATAAGTAACAACAAGAAAAAAAAATTACCTCTGTCCTTTCAGAGAATCACAACTAGACAGAAACTTACAGCAATATTTCTTAAACTGAGCCAGGGGTTATGGGAGAAAATCTTGGTGGTGGTACAGTGGACTAAGTGGTAGGCCTGGAGTCAGGAAGACTTGAATTCAAATCCAGTCTCAGATACTTCTTGTGTGACCCTGGGCAAGTCATTTAACTCATTTGCCTCCATTTTTTTTAAAACCTTAAAATGGGGATAATAATAGCACCTATCTCCCAAGGTTGTTGTGAGGATCAAATGAAATAAAATCTGTAAAGTTCTTATGCCTGGCATATCTTATGATGCCTGGCACATAGTAGGTGCTTAATAAGTGCGTGTTCCTTGGGGCAGCTAGGTGGCACAGTGGATAGAGCACTAGCCCTGGAGTCAGGAGGACTTGAGTTTAAATCTGGCCTCAGACACATGATACTCACTAGCTGTGTGACCCTGGGCAAGTCACTTAACCCTGATTGCCTTACAAAAAAAGAAAAGAAACATTCCCTACTAGCAATATCTTCCCTTCTAAAATATTAAATATAAAAATATATAATAAAATACATGCATGAAGTCCTTTTTTCTAGGAAAACAATCACAATGAAAAAAAAAATTAATCCCCAAATTTCCCTGATGTTCCATTTATCCAAGGGGTAAAGTCCTTTCTAGCTTTAAATTGTATAATCTCTATGACACTTCAATGAACATTTATTGGTCTTTTTTTTGCTTTTTTTTTTTTGGCTAGGTAATGGGGTTATGTGGTCAAATTTGAACTCAGGTCCTGCTGACTCCAAGGCTGGAGCTGTACCTACTGCACCACCTAGCTACCCCAATATTGGTCTTATTAACACATTTCTAGCCCCTAATGTTCATATTCAAACTAATTTGTCCTCAGCCTGTCTAGTCTATCCTCTTGCTCTTTTTATATTGGTTTGACACAATAGACACTTCCTAACAAACACATGAAAAGCCCAGACATTATGAAGTTCATTCCATCCCAACAGCATAATGTCGTGATTGCAACTGATAGCACTTTCAAAATTTACCAATTATTAATAGAAAGTTCATTCTTTCGAATGTTCTGTGCTGAAGTAGGAGGACTAGCCTGTCCCTTGGCTTCTGCTAGTGTAGCCCAACTTCCCAAGAAGTAAACCTAATAGTTTTTGCACATTAGAAGTTTACTGGAGCATTTAGATTCAACAATGTTTCCAGCCCATTCATTTGTTATCCTCAACTCTTACTTTCCCTGATTACTCAACTGCCATTGAGTATCAGTTAATGGCCTTGGCTATTGTTTGCAAGCCTGTTATCTACCATCTTAGGCTTTGTAAGGCTGCCAATGACTTCAAATGCTCCTTTCCACATTTCACTTCATTTTGGGCCCCAGGACTGAACATTTAGCACTGGAATTTTCTTTATTAAAGAGCTCAGTCTGTGTTTGGACATCTGGGGTGAGTCTAAGAGCCATCTTTTTAAAATGACCAGCATGGGAAACTAGTGATGGCCTATTACAGAGGAGAAGCAATACAGGCAGATGACTTCCATTTCAAGAACAGATATATCTTTTGGACTAAACTTTAGTAAAAATAATATCAATTATTTACACTAGATTATAGAATCTATAAGCTAGAAGATGCCTCATAAATAATCTAACCCAGTCCTTAATTTTACAAGAGGTTATACAAAAAATTAATTACAGAGTCAGGCAAAGTATTTGAGAACAAGTTCAGATGGGAGGCTTGGGAGAGAGCATGAAGACACTCAGAATTAAGGCAGTCAGTGGCTGGTGGTTAGTCATACCTGCTTCAGGCCTTCATTTCTTCTTGTCAGGATTGTTCTGACAGCCTTCTCATTGGTCTCCTTGCTTCCATTATCTCCCTTTTCCTGTCCATCCTCCATGAAGCAACCAAAATAATCTTCTGAAAGCACAGGTCTGACTTGTGCTATATTATTCCCCTGTTTAAGAATCTTCAGTCTATCCCTATTGCTTCTAAGACATTTCCCACTATTTGCCTTCGTGCACTCATTGTTGTAGGCAAATTGACTTACTTGCTGTTCCAGAAGTCAGCATTCAGTCGGCTAGCTCTCTTTTTGTATGGGCTATCCCCTATTCATCTCTTGGAAGGGAGTTTATTTCAAGGTTCATCTCACATACTGCCTCCTATAGATAGCCTTTCTTCATCCCCTTAGTTGTTAGTGTTTCCTCTCTCTTCAAATTAGTTTGTCCTTACTTATCTGTGTATATTAAAATTTATAATAGAATATAAATTCTTTGAGGGTAGGGACTATTTCTCACTTATTTTTTTTGTCTTTTTCTCCTCAACAAATAGAATAATGCCTTGTCCAAAATAGGCCTAAGATTTGTCACTTAATACATGTTTATTGATTTGAACTGATAGGAAGGGAATATTTACCAGCATAGTATGAAATGACTAGAAGAAGAACAAGGAAGATGAGAATATTTGGAGGTTGACAATGAACCTGACCTTTAGAGGACCATCTCCTAATCCTGTTAGGTCATCATCATTTGATGAACAGCATCCTGATATAGGTCTGAGTTTCCAAATTGAATTTAAAGAGCTTTTCAGGCAGTAGGTATAGTTACTAGCGTGAAACTTCCTCAGGCTAGACTAAAATCAGATCAGCATTGGAATGCTAGATTTGGAGATAGAGGAGCTGGATTTGATTCTTGGTTTTTCCACTTACTAGCTGGGTGACCTTGGGCAAATTCTTTAAAATTTTGGGACCTGTTTCCTCACTCCTAAAATGAGGAGATTGGAATGATACCAAATCCTTGAAAAATGTGCTTTTAAGCTGTACATATCTTCTTTACTCAAATTAGACTGGAAGCAAGAATTTTAGCTTTAAAGGGTTAATATCACCCTTAACATAACCTTACACAGAGCTAACTGGAAGGACCAAAAGTATAATGGCCTCATCTCAGACAGTATAGCAATGATATGCTGTATAATGAGGACAAAGTACATTTAACAATGTGCTTTAACATTGTATGGCCCATGAAATACTAAGCCCAGAATTATCTGTATCAAATTAATTACACTTCCCAAGTAGTCTTTTTTCTATTGTAATGAAAATCATAACAATAGAACAATAAGGCTTCACAAGATTGATATCAATTCTCTTCCTGCTCAGAACTCAATGAATATCAATTCTATGGCACCACACAGCTCTGCCTTGAACAGGCTCCCACCAGTGGAGAATTCTTTGAAAACACTTTCATTTCCACAGTTCATTCTAATAGGTGACACCCAGGGAGCACTAGCTCTGATCTGTATTTATAGTTTTATTAGTCATCGCTTTTAATCTAACTTTCTGGTCACATCTGCTCTTGCCAACAGCCTTGCTGGGGAGATGCATGGTTAAAACTACCTTGGATTGCAGTCTTGTAGAGAAAATGTTTTCCTGCAGACCTTTTGTAGCTTAAAAAAAAAAAAACACCTCTTTCATGCATGTGTTCTATTTTGTATTATTTATTTGCAATTGTGTTTCATTTAGCATCCCAATTTTAAGCTCTATGAGGGCAGAGTTCGTGTTGTATCGAATCTTTATATCCCACCTACATTCTACTCACTATGCTTGATGCTGAGAGGCAGTACAGCCGTGGTTAGAAGATAAAGAGCTGGCCTTAGAGTAAGGTAGTCAAATTCACTTCTTATCTTGGATGAATACTGGCTATGAGGCCCTGAGCAAGGGGAATAGCTCTTGGTCTTCAGTGAAGGGCGCTTTTAAAATGGGCATCCTTGAGTCCTTAGGCAACTCTCTGAGAATATAAATTGCTGCATAGTTTCTGGTATACTCGATTAGAGGGTGTTTCTTTGTTAAGAGTTCCCTATACCAATGAAATCATATGTCCAGTTCCTCTCTGTCTCTTATTCTCACCCTATACTTCACCTCAAATCCCTTTCAGTGGCTGCCAAAATGCTCACCAAAAAGTGTTTAATAACATTTTTAAGTTCATTTACTGAACCTTAAAAGACTGAAATGCCAATGAGATAAAGCAGCTATGGTACCAGAATGCAACTGTGATACAATCGTTAGAGGACAGGATTTGGCATCAGAGGACCTGGCTTCAATCTGGCTTTTTTAATTAACCTGTATGACTTTAGGTAAACTCACAAACTCTTTGGGCATCAGTTTCCTCATCTATAAAATGAGAGGGATAAGGTAGAAGATTTATAAAGCCTCTTCTAGTTCTAATCTGGGCAGCTAGATGGCACACTGGACCTGGAGTCAGGAAGATATGAGTTCAAATACAAGCTCAGACATTTACTAGCTATGTGACCTTACCATTTGTTTGCCTTGGTTTACCCATCTGTAAAATGGAGGCGGGGATAACAATACCACCTATCACTCAGGGTTGTTTTGAGGATAAAATGAGATAAGATTTTAAAGCACTTTGCAAACCAGTATACTGGAAGGAACATTGGCTTGAAGTCAGACAGCTAAGGTGTTAACTGGCTTAGCCACATTCAGTTCAAGAAATATTTACTAAGTATCTTCTGTGTGCAGGGCCTTGTGCTGGGAATACAATGACAAAAACAAAATAGTACAAGCCTTCAAGAAACTTATGTTGTCTCTCATAGGGTAGTTGTGAGAAGTAGTTTGTAACTTGCAAAGCTCTATATAAATGTAACCATAAGCTATACAGGAGTCTTATATATTTGTGATTCTCAACCTAGAGGTCTCTTTTGAATTTTTATTTCTGTTCCAGACTAGTACAACTGTTGTTTTAAGTAAAAAAAAAAAAATTACATGAACCAACCATTTCACAATCATTCCTACTTTTTGAAACCTTATGGAGAGGAAATCATGGGAATGTAGAACAAAGGACAATTTGGGATTTAAGCATATACAGAAATGCCACTTATATATAGTCACAGGATCTGAGCACTGGAAGGGACCTCAGAGGTCCGCTAGTCCAGCCTCCATCTGGACAAGAATTTATTCTACCCAAATCATCATCCAATCCTCTGCTTGAAGGCTTCTCATCTCTATATGCTCTGATTTGTTACACAATTGATAAGGACTAAAGGGTGAAGTACAAAAGTGTATTTTTTCAACATGGAAGACTAATGTTTATGGAGTTGGCTAATTTGTTTCCTTCAGCAAATGGTTCTCTAGGGAAAGGAAATCAATTAAAATGTTGCATGCTACTATACTTGTGAAATGGAATGGGGAATACATTTTTCATATAATTACATAAATGAATCTCCATTCCAAGGCTTTAAAAATATGACTTTATCAAGACTACAGTGAATTCGCGAATTACTGCATCCTTTTACATTACAGTAAAATTGATTTTGTTATTCCTAACCCATAAATTAAAGGTCCTAGGCAATACAAGGCTTGCTTTGTCTTGTCACAGAGATCTTGTGGGTGAGAAAAATCATAGTTTGGGAGCTGTGAAAAATGGAGACTGAGTTCTGTTCAAAGTTGCTCAGAAGGCATCTCTGATAATGAGATTGCATTGAATCTTCTTATCTTGGTGAAACTCCAATCCAGGCCTGAACTGATTTTATTCTAGTCAGGTTTGGGTGGAGACAGATTTCCAAGACTAGGAGTGGGTGATACTGGCCCCTGTGGACTGAGTGATCTAAGGAACCCACACACCCCCTAGTATCTTGGTTATGCCAATCACAGTCGATTGGCACCCCCTTAGGAACAACTACTCTTTGAAGGGCATATAATGCTATACCCCCAAATCCCAAATCAACATTTCTGAACTGGCCCCCTTAGGGGGGGCCCAGTTTTGGACTGAACTCCCATGCAATGCACGTTAAGCCACTTTGAGAAATTTAACCATGGACACATGTACCCCAATTTAATTTGTCTCTTAGAGCAGACTCGGCTTCAGATTGGGGTTCGTGGGCTTTATGGGGTTCACAGAGAGGACACAGTCTTCCTGCTCTCTCTCTTTTTTAAGGCAATTGGAGTTGTGACTTGCCTAGGGTCACACAGCTAGTAAGCATCAAGTATCTGGTCTGAGACCGTATTTGAACTTAGGTACTCCTGACTTCAAGGCCAGTTCTCTATCCATTGCACCACCTAGCTGCCCCCCTATCTCTTTTAGGAATCAAATTTACCCCTTAGGTTTACACTTTCATTTTAATTTCATTTTTATCTACATATTGTTTTCATATCATCTTCAGTTCTCAACCTGTCATTCCTCCTCTATCTAGAAAGTCATCTTTTGTTACAAAAAAGAAGGGGGGGAGGGGAACAGTTCAGCAAAACTAACTCATCAACTGAGTCTGAGAAAATATGCACTTTTGCATACTCATAGTTCCCCCCACACACAATGAAGAGAATGTACTTTTCTTCCCTACAATTTTAGAACTGAAATAGGTCATCGATATCTTTTCATCTACTTCCTTCATTTTCCAGTAAGGAAAACTGAAGTATGGCACATAAAGTGACTCAATGAAAGAAATCAAGCTGGTAGCAAAGGCAGGGCTAGAACCTAGGTACCCTGACTTTTCATTTTAGAGTCCTTGACATGACACTATGCTTTAAGAACTGAAAATTGGGATTTGTATTTTGATGATCTTAATTCAACTTAACATTCTTATTAGTGCCCTTTGATCATCATTAGAAACCATGATTATAATTTATTAATAAGGAACTGAGATAGTCACCATAAGATCTATTAACAGCAGGAGAGGCACGATGGTATAATAGATGGTTACTTCCAGATTTACAATTGGGAAAACCTGAGTTCAAGTCCTGCCTTTGCATGTACTAGCTATGTAACCATGGGCAAGTCATGTGACCTCTTAGTGTCCACTTACTTTTCTATACATAAGATTTTGATTTAAAGTATTTATTTAACACTTTCTGTGTGCCAGGCACTATGCTAAGGGCCAGGAATATAAACATAAGCAAAAAGAAAGACAATCCCTGCCCTCAAAGAACTTACATCTCTAACATTAGGAGGCACCTGAGGCAGAGTTGGTTAAAAGGCTACAAAATTTACAGACAGATTTTTTAGATTGGTTGGCATGTTTCTTACACTGATGAAACTGCAGGACTGAAAGGTGAGTGGAACTTGTGGCCAGAAAGATCTAGGTTCAAGTCCTATCTTACACACTGGTTATATCACCCTGGGCAAGTCCCTTAACCTTTAAAGATTCTTGGCAATTATCTAAGATTCTAAGTTGCCAAAAGGTGCTAATTGGTAGAGGGAGCTTCCTATACTAATAAAATCACATATCTGGTTCCTATCCCTATTTGCACCAACATTTTTAAAAGCAACATTATCATGAAACCATTGAAGACTTATAAGATCTATTCTGGGTCAGGCCCAACTGAGGCTAATTCAATAATTCAGGGATCATGAAAATGCAATGAAAACAACTTTGTTTAAAATAAGAATAAAAAAGACAGCATTCAGACAAAATGCTATTCCTCTCTACCTCTTCTTTCACCACTACAACCACCTTGCCAAGTGAGAAAGGTATCCCTGCAGGGTAGTATGAATTCAGCTAAACCTCCAATGTTCAGTGAACATTTATTAAGATCTTATTATGTGCTAAGGACTGTGGATACAAAGAAAGGAAGATATTACCTGCTCTCTAGCAGCACAGTCTTAATGAGGGAAACAAAATGCAAACAACTATTTACAAACTAGCTTATACGTGGAATAAATTGGAAAAAATCAACAGAAGTAGAGCACTTAGAATGAAGAGGAATTAGGAAAGACTTCCTTAGAAGGTGGAACTTTTGCTGGGATTTGGAGGAAATCAGGAAAGCAGAAATGAGAGCATTCTAGGTAGGGGACAGCCAGTGAAAATGCCTGGAATCCAAAGATGGAGTAGAGTGTTCTAACTGTTCCACTGACCAGTCATTTCTCATCTCTCTCTCCCTCTCCTAGGCCTCCCTATTCCCTGAGACACAATATTGAAATTAGGCCAGTTAATAACCTTACAATGGCCTCTAAGTGTTCGTGTGAAAGGAAGAGTCAATTGAGACAAACTTCATTGTTGAACCACCACACTGATCAGCAAGCCATCAACACTGAGGAAAGACCTTCCTCCACCAGGAAAAAGACTACGGCTTGCTGAAGGTTCAGATGATGGTTGGCATTTTGTAGCAATAAAGTATTTTAAAATTAACATTATGTATATATTTTTAGACATACTATTTACTGCACACTTAATTGATGACAGTATAGTGTAAACATAACTTTTCCCATTGGGAAACCAAAAATTTGTGTGACTCACTTTATTGTGATATTCACTTACTGAGGTGGTCTGGAAGCAAACCTATGGTATCTCTGAGGCATTCATGACATTGTCAACTATGGGGGAAGTCATTAACTTAGATGTCTTTCTGATCTACCCTTAATAATTTTTGAATTCAGATGTACTGATTCCAACCCACATAATCCTTCCTGATCCTTGAGTCACTGACTATTACAACTAAGTGGATCTCTACAGAGCACCTCCTTTTACCAATAAGAAGATTGAAGGCCATAAGCAAAGTGACTTGTTCAAGGTCACATTGATAAGAGACACAAATGAAACTTAAAAGCCAGTCCCTTAACTCCTAAGTCTAGTGTTCTTTTCATTAAACTATGTTGTCTCTTCCAAGTTTCCCCCATGAAGACTGGACAATCCAAGCCCATATTTAGTAGCTAGAGTTCTGAGCTGTAGCAATAAGCAAAAGGGCCACTACTGAGGCCTAGCTAACCGAGGGAAGAGATTGCCTTTTAAACCAGAATATTACTTACCTGACATCCCGAAAAGTCTAAGTTTGGGCTTACTTTTCTACTCAGTTCCATTAGTAACTTAATTCACTATTTCTACATGTGCTTCCTTTTATACAGTCTACATCCTAGAAAGAAAGGGTCTTTTAAACCATAGTATTTAACTACTGCTCCTGGCACCCTGGGAGACATGAGCCACAGTGGGGAGAGAAAGTACAGAGAAAACAAACAAAAACAACTTGAGTTAGTGTTTTGGACCAATGCCAAAAAAATGTCGTTTCAATCAATCAATAAGCATTTACTAAGAGCCTAATATGTGCCAGACATTGTGTGATGTACTGAGGTGGAGGGAATACAGATACAAAAGGCAGAGAGGCCTTACCTTGTGAAGGAGCTTCCATTTTACTGAGAAGATACTCCATATGCAGAGGTCAGTATATGCAAGCTGTACAGAAAATAGTAATTTTGTTGGGGGCAGCATTACCTACCTACTGGCAATCATAGGATCATAAAACTAGAGCTAGAAGGGATCTCAGAGGTCATCTAGTAAACCCTAATTTAATAGATGGGGAAACTGAGGCCCAGGAAAGTTAAGTGACTTGCCCAAGGTCAAACAGGTAATACGCATCAGATGTGAACCCAGTTTCTGACTCCACAGCCAGAAGAAAAGGTCACTTTAAGGTGACATGCAGGAACTGACTCTTGAAGGAAAATAGGACTTCCAAGAGGAAGGGTTGAAGAAGAATTCCAGGTATGAGGGACTGCCTGTACAAAGGCACTGAGGTGGGAGATGGAATGCTGCATCCCCAAAACAGCAAACAGACCAGTATGGTTGGAGCATAAACTGAATGAAGGAAGGAGATCATTAGCTCAGCAAGAGGCAGGAAAGCTTTAAAAAGGCCAAACTAAAGAGTTTTTATTTTATACTGGAAGCAAAAGTGAGCCATTCAAGTTTTGTGAGCAGGAATATGACATAGAATATCAATGGAGGATGCATTGCAGATGAGAGAGAATGGATGTAGGAAGACCAATGAGGAGGCATTTGAAATAATTTGTGTGAGAGGTAAAGAGGGTCTGAACTACAGTGGTCATGCTGCAAGTGAACAGAAAAGAATGTATGCAAGAGATATTTCGGAGGTAGAATTGACAAGACTTGGCCATTGATTGGATAAGGGAGTAAATGTGAATTAAGAATTCAGGATGATTTCCCAGTTGTGAACCTGGATGACTGGTGGTACTCTTGGCAGAAACAGGGAAGTCAGAAGAAAGAGGAAAGTATAATGAGTTTAGTACTTAGCATATTGTGTTTGAGATATCTATGGGACACTGAGGTAGAGGCATCTAGAAGGCAACTGGAAATGCAGGATCAAGACCAGAAGAGATGAGAGCCACATATGTGGTGTAAATTTGCCATAGAGATAGAAAAGTGAATCAGATCTTCCTGAATTAACTTCTCATAGTGTGGCTTCATTTTATTATTTGAAGTGCTGTGGATTCTCAAATCAGACACATCTATAGTCAAATGTAAGTATTAAAGAGTCAAATTTCATTCTGGAATACTTTCAATGTTGCCTCCCATCATTTTTTTTTTTTTGAAGGAGTGTATAGGTGGATCTGGACCACCAATGATTTCTTCATTGTGTAGAGATCCTGATGTGGGAGCGTCCTCCGTTGATGTATATGTAGATTCTAATACATGCAGTGGTCAAATAAGAAAAAAAAAATAGGAAAATACACCTGGTAGCTGGTGTGTTGTTCCTGAAGTAGTTTGCCACATAAGTTACTTGGCATGGACCATGCTATGACAATGACTCAGTTCGTTTTTTGTTATTGCTGATAAGTGGCAAAATTTCCATACCACCTGTAGTGTGTACACACACACTCTCTCTCTCTGAAGCAGGACTTGAATTTTCCAAGTTCTTCTTGGGATTATTATACTATTATAATAGATGAAATACTGGTAAATTCTTAACTCATAAAAATTATGTATATATTTGGCGCTCCCTCCCCCCACCATCTCATCCTGCAACTTTCTGTATAAATGGTTGGCAAAGAGAGGAGAAGCAATGGTTAAGGGCTTCCACTCACTAATACGTAAATCTTTTCTGCTGGTGCATCCTCAACCCATTATCTTTTCTACTTTCAAATTCTAAAGCTTTAAGTTGAAAGGCAGGTATGAAAAGATGCCAGGCAGTCTGAGTAAGGCTGGCTTTGTTTCTTTCAGACTATGCTATACACTGTACTTGTTCCATTCAGTTACCAATTCAGAGAATTTTATACTTAACTGAATGGTTAATCATCAGGTAAAGTAGTCATAAGTTTTTGAAATAAAATCGTATCTGGAATGAAGTGACATATTATTGTTACAATGTTGTCATATAAGCCATCCATCCTTTAAATACACGCAACAAATGAAATTATACAATTCAAATTTCAAAAACATAAATACACATGTAGTTTAAATTAAATTAATTTATTTTTAGAATATCCCTCTTAGTCCTACATGCATTGGTTAGCACAAAGTTGAACTTTATCACAATCTTCTTTGTAAAAATTAAAGTATGTACTCTGATCACTGCTTGGGATAGTTTCTTCACTGGATAGCCCCGTGACTGCCAAACCATGGTAACACTGTTAAGTCAGCAATTTATACAAAGTTCAATAGAAAAAATTTGCTGAATATCCTGTTTAATGTAAACAAGGCAGGAGGCAAACAAAGAATTTATAGTAACACTATTTTACAGGGCCTGAAATGATTATCAGTTGTGTGTTAAAGCACTGGATTATTACCATGGCATAGATATCTGGATTTATCATACAACCCAAAATACAAACACCATGTAATTTGTGAGTTAGCATTTTACACTTTCTTTCAATGCCTATGAACTTCATAATTAAATGGTAATTTTTATAATTTATGGAAATAACTTCCCAATTTATGAAGCAATTTTATAATTTGTGCCCTGTAAAATTAGGTGTAACAATTTTTACACTAGCAACAGTGTAAGCAAGCTAAGGATTTTGGTCCTTATATATACATAAAGTAATGTACAACCAGACTGAAAAGCTGTGTATTAACTCACAGCTCCCATATTGCACAGACAGATATATTATGAGAACTATACATAGTCACAATGTGAGCATTGCAATGGTAGTAAGCTAAGACTGATGCTCATTATGAAAATTTCAATAGGGTTTGAAAACAGTACTACACTGGTGGAAAAAAAAATTTTTTTAAATGTGCACCCTATATTTACACAAATAGGCAGCAAAGCTAAAATTCAATTTGAGATCTGCTTAAGGTGATCATCTCAGTGGTGTTTTTTAGTCCAACACTAGCTATTAACTATTTTTTATTTAAATGCTCACTGATAGGTAATAAAGAGCCCTAAACACAGAACAACAATAAAAACTAGCTATTTAGTGCAACTTTCCACTGACAAATCCAGATCTAAAATTAAGTGATTTTTCCTATCTTTCTAAACATGAAAAGTGCATGTGAAAATTAGAAAAAATTAAAAATAAAAGCAAAGCATATCTTAATTGTTAACTTATTTGGAAGAATCACTGTATTAATATAATTATGGTTTCATAAGCAGCACCCATTACAAAAACAAGTCCTAAAGCTCTTAGCTTGATTTCATGGGTGAGCTCGAACATCCATTTCTGAGAGTGAGAAATGAATAGTATTTGGCTTGAGAGGTAACAGCATCACAGTGACATCTTAAGCATTAAACAATTATATATCAAACATAAGAAAATATTAAAAAGCAAAATTTACCTTAATGCATTAAATTTTAAATAATACAAATTAAGTAAACAACTTTTACAATAGAGTAAGAATGCAGTACTCTTTGCATGAACTGACTGATAACAATAGCAGACTGAATGAGACTCCATTGTAAAAATCTTTTAAAGAAAATAACACATGATGTTAATACCTGCAGTTTAGCAACTTGTTTTTTTTTTCTTATTTTACTTTGCAAACTTGGAATGTCACTACAAATTTGGACTAAATTACTTAGAACATATATTCTCTTAAAAGGTGGTAAATTTACTATTGTTAAGAATATTCATAATTGTTTGATATTCTGTTATTATATAATAATGAAAAGAAGCTTTATGAAACATAAAAGAATAGAAAAAATGAAATAAAAGCAAAAGACCTAAATATGCAAAAGTTTATAATTTGGTCCTATAAACAGGCAGTGCAGTCTTCATATATGCAAATATATGCTAAATAAATATACCTTCTCAAAGAGGCAGTGATAGATTCCCTTTAAATGACTACAAAGTTAACTTCTTTACCCCAAACATCTTTAAGTGGACTGATAATGAAAAAAAAACAACAAAAACAAAGAAAAGTGCAGCTGCTTAACTTTAAAAATGTTAACAACAAAAAAACCTCCTAAACAAACTTAGAAAAACCGATCTGAGTACTAAAAATCAATTAAATTAAAAGGCCAGGTGGCAGCAACAAACACTGCTTTGTCTATGAAGCGCTCACAACTCTTGCCATTTGGATAAGCTACCCAAGAATCCAAGAGATTCAGCATCTCCTTTCTACACACACATACACACGGCAATTTACCAAAATCCTTTTAAATAGAAGCAGGACATTGAAAGACTATGATTTTTTTCCCTTTAGAATCCTATACAAGAAAGACTTCAATAAAGAAAAATGTAAACACTGAGGATGTTGGCATTCTGATTGCTGCTTACTAAAGTGGTATCAGTCAGTTCCTTGCCTAGAAACTACCATGAAATTCAACAGGATAATAAAAATCACAAAATACATTGCCAAGGCACAAAATGTTCTTAACCCAATTTGTGTTAAATAAGCTTCTTATAAAAATACTGTTTTAGCAAGCACAGTGGCAAATATGATAGTTTAAATAAATTGGGACCAACATATGAAATAAATTCTTAACATTGCTAAGTGAGATTAAAATAATATTTTGAAAAACATGTAATTGATTAAATATCCAGTACATGAATTGAGAATTTCTTCACTGTACTAAATTATTCTTTTTCTTATAAAAGATTGAAGGAAGCTAATTTGTTTTAAAAATTCTTATCTTCTGTTATCACATTCTGCTTTTCCCTATCTTTTTTCTGTATTGAATGAAGTTTTCTTTTTATAGCATTTTCTGATTTCCACTTTCCTTTCATGTTTTGTTTACTAAGAATTCCGACATCAAAAAGTTACAAAAACCAGTGATTTTCTTTGCTACATATCAATCCAAAAGAACATATGCATTGAGCTTCAGAGTGTCAAAAAGCCTCGCTACCTAAAATGATATTAAAATAAGACAAGATCATCAAAGTTATGACATCAGAAATTTTTACAGCTTTTGAAACAGTCTTTAGAAATGTTTGTTTCCTGAAGTTCCTTTGATTGCATCCTGGGTTCAATGACGTGCAATTATATACAGAGCCATTATAACAAAGACAACGTCCAAAACTATACACCTGTTACCAAGGATGTCCATTCCATTGGGTCCTCCATGGTTCTGGCCAGTTTCATACTTCATCCTTTCTTGCCTGGGTGACACGGAACCTACCATAAAGACGTTCTTCATGGTGTTGAAGAAGTGTGATATTTCACAAAGGCAATTGCTGCCAGTTCCTTACAGAACTCTTCTAGCACAATCACACCCTCTAGTAATGTCATGTGGTCAATCCTGGAAAAGAAAAAAGAGCTAGGGTAATTAAAAGGGAATCAGCAAAATAGCAATATGGTTATAAGCTCTTTTATGACAACACATGTAATTATGACTTACATCGGGCCTTCAGGTTCTAAACCAAGTAGTCGTTTTCTGACCAGCAGAAGTTTGGGAGTGAAATCTGGAATCCGCTGGATTCGGACCATAAGGTCTCCAACAACCTGTAACACACAGAAACAAAAGATATTGTGTCCCTCAAATCCCATGCATGGGAACCTCCTGGAAAATAAGAGCAGTTCGTGGTAGTATGAAGTAGGGGGAATAATGCTAAGGTAGGTTTCAGGAAAATTTGGTTTAAATTTAGGCTTTGATCCTTAAAAGCTTAATTCTTTCTGGACATCTGCTGACTTACATGGAAAAGAGGATAATAATATATCCTCAATCTATCTAAAAGAGAATTATAGTGCAGGTGTTCCGTAAATTTTAAAGCAATATACAATGAGAGTTGCTATTATTATAAAGCGTCTATATAACCCACTTCACTTAAGATATGAGAGGAAATGTCAGTTTTTACTATAAATGTACCTGTCTTTGACAACGTATTCACATGTACCCACTTCATGTAAAAACTTAACACAAAGGCTTTTAAAGGTTTATTTTTCAACATTCACATGATCACAGACACAGAGTTGAAAGTGACCTCAGGAGGCACTGAATCCAACCCCTTCACTTTACAGATAAGAAACTGAAGTCCAGAGGTTAAGTGACCTGCCTAAAGTCACGGACATCATAAGGAGCAGTCAAGATTCAAATTTAGGACTTCTGACTCCGGCATTTAGTACCACATTACAGTTTCTTTACCTATAGCTAACGCAGAATTTCACATACTCATGGACTGAGATTAGTATGATACAATGGAACGTGGAAAGAACATTGGACTTTAAATAAAAGGACCTGAGTCCAACTTATACTTCTGTCACTCTCTGGGTGACCTTGGGTAAGTCAATTAACCTCTTTAACCTTTGTTTCTTCATCTGTAAAATGATGGGGCTGGACTAGGTAAGTTCCAAGATCCCTTCCTGCTCTAGAGTTATGATCTCGTTAGAGCTGGAAAAGACCTTAGAACTCATCTAATCCAATGCCTTCATTTTAGAGATAAGGAAACTAAGTCAAAAGGAGGGCAGTAAATTGCACATACATAGCTATTTAATAACCAGGACTCAAATATGACTCCAAGTCCAGTGTCTAGTATATATTATAGCATAACACCCATATGTATTCACCTTTTCATGGTAGGCATATGTCTAATATAATTGTTTCATATTAAACTATTTCCTTATGTATAACCTAAGTCATAGAATACTGGGGTTGGAAGACATTTTGCAGTAGTAAATATAAACTTTCAAGGAATAGATATAAAATATTTCCTTTTGCATGTACTTTATTAAATCTGGTATATAATGCTATATTTCCTTAATAATTTTAACAATATGCTAGCACTTTTATAGACCCCATGTAACACACAATATTAATCACTCACCCTGACAATAACAGAAAAAAGTGATCTACAGCCAGAAGCCAGATTCACATATGGATCTAAAAGGTACTCATGTATATGAGGATGAGGGAAAAGAGAAAGTCTGGATAACACTGATGTTACTTGTAAATTTACATCATACGGCTGTGGAAAAGAAAAAACAGAAAGAGAAACATCTTAAGTGATTTTCCTTATATTTAATACCATTCTACTTAATTTACTGCTCAACCTAAATTCATCAGAAAACACAATCTTCTATCTTACTTTCCCATTATGATATTCTGCAACCAAAGGAAAGGAAATCTATCTCCATTAGCCTGAACTAGCTTAGCCAAAAAAAAAACTCTAACCCAAAAAACCTTTGGTTTTTTTTTCATACATCACATAGATACAGACACAAAAACATAACTAAGATACTTCATTTGTATTTTTCACTGTCTAATGTACAAATTGCAGTTCTGACACTAATTTTTGACTTAGGGAAAATCACTTTACTTCTATGGGTCTTCATTTCCTTCTTAAAATGAAGGGGTACTACTTCTCAGCATTTTGGCTAAGATTATGTATGAGGTTGGACTATAGAAGTAAAGTCTCTTCTAGTTCCTAAAATGTTCTGTAGGATCTTTATCTCAGTAGCCATTTTACCAACAGATAAGCAATCAAAGAATATGAACAGTTTTCAAGAGAAATAAATGATTAATATCTATATAAATGTATATAAAAATGTAATTTGACATATCATAACTCAATGACCAACTAGCTCTGGGACCTAAGAGAGATTTTCAACAAGATAAATAAAGTAGTAAGATTAAAGATTAGCATAATTATTATATATACTAGACTCCAAAACATTATCTAAGATCTACAAAAACCTTAATCTCCAAAAGCTTATACTACTCAAATACTAGAGAACTTTTTATAATAAACTTTTCAAAAGCTATCCATTATTAAGAGGTAATAGAAAACACAGAAAACCTACATCATGTTGTTTCTTTGTTTGTTTTTATAAAACATGGTCTGACCCAATTAATAACATTTCTTTATTTTCTTAATTATATTCTTTACCTGATTTTCCTCAGTACTTAGTACTGTCTTCTCAAAGTTGAGGGATAGAATTTTTGTAATATTCCAGAATTTGTTTAAAAATCATTGGCACATTTTCTGGAAGATCTCGGAGGGAAACAATTTAAAAACATGTAAAATTTTATTCTATACTGGATAACTTAAAAGGGTTTTCTTCCCATTTTTTCCCCAATTTCACAGTCAATACAAAGTCTTATTTGAAAACTAACTACCCTGATGATTTGTTAGTGGGTGAGGGAAAGAATGAGATCTAAACCCAGACATAAAAAATGCCATAAAAAAATGAAAAAACTATTCTTAAAAACAAGGGACATGTCAGTTTGCTGACCCCTGGTTTAGATCAGCAAACTTAATTTTCTAATATGTTAGATAAACTTATAGATTGCCTAAGTGCTGCAATGACAAACACGAAATGTTAAAAGACCCAGAGGAAAGTTTCCCATTACGCTGGGTAGATTCTCATTAGTGGATTTATGAGAGGAATGTAGACAAGAAGTGCAAAGGATGAGAAGTGTGCATGGTTTGAGAACTGCCACAATAGGAGTATAGGCACCATGGACCCAAGAAAACAAATACTGAACTTAAGCAATTTTACAAGAAAAAAAAGTTAATGAATATTAATTTGTATTTAATGGCACCTCTAACTCTCTAATGTTCTTTTTTAAATGTCCATATAAATGCAAGTTTAGCTTTCTAAGCTGATCATTGAGGGAAATTACTTAGGTCACCAAAGAAGCAGTCAGGTTACTAAACTGAGAAAGTTTCATAAGAGTATGTCAAGTAAGACAATCAAAGAATATCTAATTGCTATGTTGAAGATAAATTAAAACAAGTACAATTTACAGAGAATAGTAATTCTAAAAAACACAAAACACAGTATTTATAAGTACTGGATTTCCGATTACCTGATCAAGAATCCTTCCCATTCTGTCAAACAAAACTTTCAAGAAATGACCCTCAAAGAAAGCTGCTTCTAAATTGCATTTTTCCAATGCTTTTGGAGTCCCAGGCCACTCCCATCTTAAGCAGATAGAACAATAGTCCCGGAACTAGGGAAAAGGAATTTTGATAGTCAAATTGGGCTAACAAATTTTAAACAAAAATGGTTTTCAGAAATATATTGCTGTATATTTATTCAAAAAAACAGGTGCTGTGCTGGATACACCAGAGACACAGTGAAAAGAGTAAAGAGTACTGAATTTGAACTCAAAAGCCTTGAGTTTGAATCCAGACTATCAGTGATTGTTACCTCAAGCAAGTCTCCTTAATCCCTTAGGGCTTTGGTTTCCATTATCTGTAAAATGAGGGGTTTAGAGTAGATGAATCTCTAGATTGCCTACCAGTTTTACATCTGCTATCCTCTGATCTTCACTGGGTTTTTCTCTGTACATGCCTTATAGAGGCCCAAAGGAGGAACACTTAACTGAAATTGCTCTGAGGTGACAAGGTAGCAGAGTGCATAAAGTACAATGACAAAGCACCACTGCCACAAAAAGCTTTCTCACTTCTTTCCTTCAATATTTCCAACTGGAATGATTTTAAAAGTAGGATAAGTCCTGATAAAAACACCACATTTATTATTAAATGGCATGAAAATTAGTGGATAGGTATTTATCAGCAAAAAAGCAATGGTGTAGTATGTGTCTATAGTTAGGGCAGATAATTGCTATTTCAAGAAAGAGGTACTCTCAAATTTACATGAGAATTTTTCTCTCATCTCTGATTTAAAAACTTGAAGAATCAACAATAAAAAGAATGTTATCTTTTTAAACAGGCAACTTCCAAAATTTACACAAAAGGATACTCCCTATACTGTGTCTCCTTAAATTTCCCTTAGTCTAAATAAAAGACATTCATGACAAAATGTAAAATTTCTTTTAGTGTTAACTGTAATCTTTTTTTTTTTTTTGGTGAGGCAATTGGGGTTAAGTGACTTGCCCAGGGTCACAGAGCTAGTGAGTGTTATGTGTCTGAAGCCAAATTTGAACTCAGGTCCTCCTGACTCCAGGGCCAGTGCTCTAACCACTGCACCACCTAGCTGCCCCCAAATGTAGTCTTTAAAACAAGATACATCATTTTAAAACTGACAATTAAAATACTTAAAATATTAAGTCCCTCAAATTACTATGAATTTCAAAGCACACAAAATACCTGTATAGATTCAAAGTGCTCCTTAAAAAAATAAACAACTTGCAGAGTCTGAGGAATATTCATCGCTATGTCATGTCAATATAATAAAAATGATAACAATACCTAAGTTAATTTACCAGTATAATGTTATACCAATCAAAGTACCAAAGAGATACCTTATAGGATACAATAAAATAATAACAAAACATTTTGAAAAATAAGAGACCTAGAATATAAAGGGAAATAATGGAAAGAGGTAGTGATGAAAAGAGAACTACACTTCTGGACTTCAGACTACATAAGGGAGAATCAGAAACAATGGAATTCAAGCTAACTATTAATTTCAAATGATTTTGGCCCTTAGGCTTTAACATTTTATTTGTGTAAGTCAAATAAAAGCATTTTTACACTAAGTTCTTTGAAATTCTGATCCAGAAGTAGTTTTGGAAATTACTTTGATATTTACCAATCATCCAGAGTCCTCTTTAACATCTATATTATATTGTTCCATTAGAGTTTATAAATTTATAGACCTTTTATTCCAATTATAAAGTAATATGGTGTGTTAAGCCAATTTGAAAGAATTGGTTTAAATATATTATTTTAAATCATAAATCATCTCCAGGTACATTTAGGTAAATCACAGTTTGGGAGACTGAAAGATTACATTTCAAGTATTTAGTTGTTTAAAAGAATGATTCCATGAGAAAATACATTTGAATTTCAAATTAGGGATTCTAGGAACACCTTTCTTTCCACAGTTTGTTTAGCAGCTCGAAATGATTCTATGAGAAAAACCATTTGAAATTATAACTTCAGATGCAAGAAAGACCTCTCACAGGCAGGTAGGTGGTGCAGTGAATAGAACAGGAGTCAGGAGGACCTGAGTTCAAATCTGACCTCCGACCAGACACTTGACACTTACTAGCTGTGTGACCCTGGGCAAGTCACTTAACCCCAATTACCTAAAAACAAACAAACAAAAAAAAAAAACCAACCTCCCATCCTGCTCTCTGCTAGGGGAAGGAGTGATTAGAAATGGCTAGTGGAGTCAAGCCCACCACAGGAAGGAAGAAAAGGAGGGAAACAATCTAGTACCAGGAAAGTAGAAAGGGGCATAGGTAAGTCAAATCTACATACACAAAGACATAGAAAATAAATTTTATACCGTTGTTGTTTCAGAGTCTGTATCTCCTTAATGCATTCATTTTTTAAAAATTTGATGAAAAAGTTAGTTGCTTTTACTTACCTGCCTATGAGCATCTCTGAGGTAGGTGTCATAACCTGTGCCCTCTACCTGGTAGGATGATTTTGCTTCATCGGGTACTAGACAGAGAAAACTTAAACAAGCAAACAAAAAAGTGAGACATCCTAAGTACTACTGTTTCTACATTTAACAGTATCCTTAAAAGCAAATGCCTTTGCCTAGTGGTGCCTTTTGAGCAGAAGTAAGTCACTTCAAGAGGACACTCCTTGAAAAATTATAAATGAATATATTGCTTGATAACTTTATAGCAAAATATATTACTAGCAAAGTATTTTTCTGTAATTTCAAAAGTTACACTTAAAAGCATTTTATCAAACGACTTGGCTCTGCTCATGAACAAGCAGAGATAATATTTATCCATCAGTGGAAACAGATGTTCAGTTCCCAAGTAAATCTAAGACATTGTTGATCTTAAGTAACAAGCAAATCTATAAAGAGATCAGCCCTTTCCTAATATGACATCTCAAATTAGTGTTTAAGCAAAGGGAAAGGAGAAAGGCTTTTGGTCATTGGGAAGAAGAGGCAGATAAATGTCTATATTTTGTTGGCCTCATTCAGTAAAATCTAAACAGAAATAAGAAAATGGATAGAAACATGTTTGTCCAAGAAAATTTATTTGAATCAAAAGACTGTGATATTGTTTAATGTTTCCCAATTAACAAACTACTTAATTTTAAGAATCTATAAGAACAATCGATATTTTATTCCTGCTAAAAAAATCACTGTTATTATTTTTTTGCATATTTAGTTAGACCCCAATCAAACTTATCTTCTCTTGGGCTTAACTACTGCTCTCAGCTTTAATTTTTAAGACTGGGGGCAGCTAGGTGGCGCAGCGGATAGAGCACCAGCTCTGAAGTCAGGAGGACCTGAGTTCAAATCCAGCCTCAGATCAAACACTTGACACTTACTAGCTGTGTGACCCTGGGAAGTCACTTAACCCCAATTGCCTTACAAAAAAACAAAACCAAACAAAACAATTTTTAAGACCAGCAAATAGTTGTCAGTTTCCTTATTTTGTATTAAATAAGTAAAAGTCGTGAAAGAGAAGATTTCTGCCAGCTTCACAATATGGTTTTAGAAAAATTCAAACATTCACATAAATTATGCATACAAAATGAAAACAAAGACATGAAACTTACCTATTTACAATTTTATGGACTTCAGTTTTTCCATCATTTTTGGGATGTTCTGGAGTAGTAGGTGGTGAAGAACTAAGCCACTCTTGATTTGATAAAGTGTTTTCTGGTGAAAGATCAGTAAATAATGGATCTTCTTCCAAATCCCTAAGTTACATTTTAGAAATAAGGAAAAAAATTTGTTACAACATTTCTAAAGTGGGATATGAACTTTAAGAACACAAAGAAGATTCTGGAGAACAAAGATTTGGATTTCTTAATAAAGACTTCACATATGAAAACTATAGACTTTTAGCCAGTTGAAGTACATCTAATAAGAAGTGGTAAAATATATTTGTTTAATGACTTATACATACACAAATTGGTTTTACACAGGAAAATAGAGAGGGAGGAGCAAATAAAAAAAAAAACCACTCCAAAAGCCCAAACTATCTACACATCCACTAAGTCAAATATCACGGAGAATAGGTAATATAAGAGGAGAGAAAATAAAGCTAAAGGCCCAGTAATTAATTCACAGAAGATCACATTCAAAAAAGAAAGCCAACACTATAATACTTGAGGCCTCAAATTAGAGCAAAGAGTAGGTAATAAATGAATTATAGAGCTTAACTCAAGAATAGGATGTGATTATTATATAGCAAAAGACAGGCACATTTAATCCAAAAGGAAAAGACAAAAAGGGCAATGCAGTAGCACTGTATACCAAGATATACTCATGCGAGAACCACAAACCAGATTGGGGAGGCATAAAAGAGAACATTTGTGTTAGGACTAACAAAAGTATAAAGTAATACTGTGGTAAGCATGTACCTGCCAGAAAGAAATGGACAGAGTTTCAGAAACAGATCACAAATCTGCCACATAGGCATGACAGAGTAATGATGAGGGAAATCAGGTATTTGGACATCTGCTAGAACACTATCTAATGCTAAAAGCAGTTGTAAGACTAAAATTCTAGAGCAGAAGCTGGCTTGAAAAAGATAAGCTGATCTGAAGAACAAAATTTCCTTGATAAACACAAATGTTTCAAATAAGGAAGAAAAAAGACTGATGTTGACACATTGGCCAACAATGATTTTAAAAAGACACGTACAGAAAGAAGATGAAATCAAGTGTAGACAACTGAAGAAAACTAAGTGGCACAATCCATAACAGTGTCAGGAATACTATAAGTCAGAGTGAGATGATGTTGGAAATGAATACGAATATCAAAAAAGTGTGTTTTTGGTTTTTTTGTTTTGTTTTTTACAAACTATGTTGGAGGCAAGAAAAAAATCAATGGGATAGTATACTGCTGCTAGTAGTGAAAAGAATAAAAACAGAGAATGGCATGGTGGGATGAAGGTAGAACTGCTACTCTGCTACTGACTTCTCTTATAAAAAACATCTTCAGCTAGAGAGACAAATGAGACCCAAGCTAAGTCTGCATATGGTAAGATAAAACAAAACTCTATGAATTCAAGTCACCAGGCCTAGGCAATCTACATCCTGGGGCAATTAAAAATTCTTACAAATGCCAACTGCTGAATTCCTGTTTTGTATTTCTGAGAAAAAACAACCACCACCACCACCATGGAGAATGGTAGTGGTGCTACAGGTAAGAATGGCAAATATGGTCCCGATTTCCAAAAAATGGAAATGTAGACTTCTTAAACTACAGGCTGATGAACCTGACTTTAATTCCTGGCAAAATTCCAGAATGGATTGTTAAAAGCATGATTTTTAAGCACTTAGAAAGGGATGTGTTAATTATCAAGAGTTAGCATAAGTTCACCAAGAGCAAGTCATGCCAAACCAATATCATTTCCTTTTTTTTTTTTTAACATGGTTACTAGAATGCCACACCAAGGGAAGATGATAAATATGGTATATCTGGATGCTGACAAGACATTTGACAAATTATCTAATAAAATGTTTGTAGAAAAGGTAATGAATGCGGGCTGGAAGATAGTAAATTTAGATAGATTCAGAATTAGTTTAATGACTAAAACCAAAGAACAACGACAGTCTGGATTGAAATTTCTAGTGAATTGACCTGGGCATCTGCCTTTGACTTAGATCTGTTTTGTTCACTATTTCTATCATGTACTTGCTGAAGGCATAAACAAATTTATAGATGGCATAGCATCATGGATTTAGATATAAGGTCAGAACAATTTGGTACATGAAAAGGGAAGAAAAAGAACTTCTGTTTATTTAAAAAAAAAAACACCCTAAAATCCATATTGAAATATAGTTTTCAGGTAGAATGTGAAAAGTTTGCCAAAAAGGAAGAAAAAAAATTTTTATACAATGATAAGGCTAAAAATACCTTGTAAAGAATGTACAGTGACTCTTCTTTCATAGGCGAAGAGTTTGAAGGGAAAAAAAACTTTTATTTACTAAAAACTTGTATAATGCATGTGGAAGGCAAGTTCAGAGTCAGAGACTGTTAAGACGACTAGATTGTGAGCTGAGGAATGGCTGGGGCTGCAGAGTGTTATGGTGCTAGAGCTCTTATATATGTAACTGTTTTAGGCTTAAAAGGTTAAAACAAACCAAAACAATAAATAAAATGGCTGTTTGGAGATTATGCAAGACTTCGATAAGGAGGGGTGATTTGGTAATTAACAGAAAATAGGAGTTTGAGAGTTTTTACCCAGAAAGACAAAAGCAAGTTTCACACCTGAGATCTGAGCCGCAGAAGGGAGCGACTATACAGGATGAGGTGAAGAAAGGGCAAGAGAGGGAGGAAGAGAAAGCAGAGTATGGTGAAGTCAGCTCTTAGCTGTGTGAAGAAGCCAGTAACAGGAGAGTGGGTTAGTTGCTTATTCCTAATCAGCCAGAGAAAGGCTGATTCCATTAGGAGATCACTATTGCCCATTAGAGCAACATACAGGGAGCGTACAGTTGCAAAGCCTCTCAGAAGTATCTATTGCTCTCTGTTGCCCTCTCTGGTTTGAAAGGAAAAAGCAGGCAGGGGAAGATTTTGAAGCTGACTTGCTGTTTGATTGAGTTGGCTAACACCAGATTGACTATGTGTTGCTGAAAAAGCCAGCAAGATAACCTCTGCAGCCCTTAGGCTGCAGGGAATTAGTAGCCAATAAAATAGTCAAATATGTCTTCAGCACCTTTTAAAGCATGACTGTGAGTTAAAAGAGCTTGTGAATGCTTCATCAGTTGAGAGTAAAAGAATTAAATTAGGCCAAAAAGGGAACAGTTAGAAACAGGAAATTATTGAGCAGAAAAATGGTTTCCTGTGACATAGATGTTCCTGAATGGATCAATGATATCAGGGCATGCAGTTCAGAGTTGTGATAACCCCAAGCAAATAGTTTTGCTCATTCACGTCAAGTTTCGGTGAGTGTGTTGCTGGAAGACTGTGAATCAGGTTTATGCAATAGATTGTCTACTCCTGTATTTGCTTATGAGTCCTTACAATGCTACAATTATTGCTGCTTTTACCATATTGTTAAACAAATGGTTATATATAAGATCTAATATTATCATGATTTTGGGTGACTAAGTTTGTTTTAGTGGAAGCAAACTGGTGGAGGCTCTACAGCTGTTGTGGTAAGTAGGGAGAGTGTAACAGGGTTACCCCTCACAATCAAAAAAAGTTTATGCATGGTCACATGGTGGTGGCCCTTCTCTAAGAATTCAGACCTGCCATTGTTAGGGGGAAGTGAAATTGATATAGCCGGGGCAGGGAGAGAGTGAGTGAGTGGCCCACACTCCACGAAAGGGATTGCAGTGTGAAGGTCCACGTCAGGGATGCCTCACACATGGATTATATAGACCTAAAAGGAATTTTAGAGTGCATCTATTCTAATACTGATTTTATAGGTAAGGAAACTGAGGCCCAGAGACATTAAGTGACTTACCCATGTAGTAAGTAGCAGAGCCAGGATTCAACTTCAAATCCTATGACTATAAATTTACTGCTCTTTCTAGTGTACCAAGCTGCCTCTCATGAAGACAGAAGAGATCTAAAGTCACTAAAGAAGAAAATGAGGATCCAAAAATATCTTGATTGAGTAGGATTAAGGGACAAAGAGCCTACACCTGGGTTAAAAAAAAAACAATGACCTAAGTACAAGATGGGGGAGGCATGTCCATACAACAATTCAAGTGAAAAATACACAAAGATTTTAGCAGATTGTAAACAGTATGATTCAACATTGTTTCATAGAAGCCAAAGAAATTACTTTGATCTTAGGCTGCTTAAAGAGAAATAAGATGTACAGTACAAGGGACATTACAGTCCCACTGTATCCTGCACCTGTATCCAGATGACATCTAGAGTATTTTGTTTATGTTTGAGTACCACATTAAGGGAAAAAAATGCTATTTTTTGTTTTTACATCACCTTTTAAAAAAATATATTTCCCACCTCCCTCATGTCCCTTCACTACCCAGGGAGGCAAATTACTATTA
Source organism: Vombatus ursinus (assembly GCF_900497805.2). Classification (NCBI taxonomy): domain Eukaryota; kingdom Metazoa; phylum Chordata; class Mammalia; order Diprotodontia; family Vombatidae; genus Vombatus; species Vombatus ursinus. The sequence continues at coordinate 6,107,383 of NW_020948983.1, forward strand.
TCACTTGTATTATATCACCTTCTTTTTAAAAATTTCTCCCCTCCGTTTCACTACCCAGGAAGCCATCCCTTGCAACAAAGAATAAAGGGGGATAGGGGGGAGGGAGAAGAGAGCAATTTAGCAAAGCTAGACAACCTTAGCAAAGTTTGAAAATATATGTAATGTACCATGCCCAACTCTGCTGAAAAAGGGAGGGAAGGGTTTTTTTTTCCCCATTTATACTTCAAGGTCAAACTTGATGATTACAATTTTGGGAAACCACATTTTAAGAAAAATGTTGACAACACAAAGTCTGTCAAAAGTCTGGCAAACAGGGTGTCTTTCAAGAAGGCCACCTGAAAAACAAACAAAAAAAACCCCAAAAAAACAAACAACAAGAAGGCCACCTGAATAGGAGGCAAACTGCTTAGCTCCTATATACCTAGCATTCTAGTAAAACCCTAAAGTTTACACCAGATTGAATCATGATCAAGAATTCCAATGAAAAAGTACAATGATTTTCATCTACCTTTGAACTGCATAAAGTTAGCTAGTCTTGAGTCAAGCTCATTCCAGTACAGTATCCCAGCCCAACTAGGGATACTTGTAGCCTGCAAAGCTCTGTGACAAGAAGGAATAAGAGTAGAGGGCTCCCCTAAGAAAACCCCAACATGGTTAAAAGAAGAAGAAGAAGAAGAAGAAGAAGGAGAAGGTAGAAGGTAGAAGGGAGAGGGAAGGGAAATCTTAGAAGCCCGATGGAACAGCAACAGAAGTAATTAGCAATGAGCCACCGCAGTCCTCAGACTGGGTCAGGAGCTATATGGTCTCTAATACCTTGCCCGGAGATACTAGAAAGGGTTCTGAAGATCCAGTGCTTTGAACCTCAAAGATGAGGGGTGATGGTCATGGAGCTAAGCATAAGGAGGTGGAAATCAGGGCAAGAACCCGGGGATCCCAAGTTGAGAACATACAGGGCTGGCCCTGGGACAAAGCCCTAATTGATGAATTTAAGCTGGAAAACTGAGTAAATAAAAAAAAAACACCATCAAGTATAAAAAGTTATTTGAAATCTAATTCCATAACAACTGTAAGCAGAGGAAAAAACTAAATTTCCACAAAGACTATTCAAATACTTACCAAAAAAATGAAGGGTCAAAAATGAAATACAACTTCTCAAGGAAAGAAACAGAACAAGAATAAGTAGTAAAATATCACCCAAGAAATGGAATCCCTGAAAACTAAAAAAGACCAAACAGAAATCAATGGCTTTGTGAGACAGCTAGAAATATTAGAACAAAATCAAAAGACTGCAAAAATAGAAGAAAATTTAAGAATTATTGGACTTTCTCAAAACTATGATAAAAAAAACCCTAGCTGATATATTCTTTAAATTCATTTAAAAAAAAAACAGCCCAGAATAAAATTAAAAAGCAAAATAAAGATGAAAAGAATTCATCAATCCCCTCCTGAAAGGAACTCCAAAAGGAAAAGTCTTAGGAATGTCATAGCCAAAATCCACAGCTCCCATGTCAGAGAAAAAATACTACAAACATTCAGAATGAAACAGTTGAAATATCAAGGGACCAGGATCACATAAGACTGGCAACTTCTACTAAAAAACTAGATCTTGGAATATAATATTCAAAAGACAAAAAAATATGGGTTTGCAACCAAGAATAATTTATCCTGCAAAGCTGAATATAATTCTATAGGGGGAAAAATGACCTTCAATGGAATAAAGGACTTTCAAGCATTCATGATGAAAAGACTGGAGTTAAGAAGTAACTTTGAAATAGAACTTCAAGAACTGAAAGAAATCAACAAAAGTATTAGCAACTGGAAGGAGCTGCAGGATGATAGAGTGCTAACATTCTAGAGGAGAATAAGTGATGAGGCAGCTAGGTAGTATAGTGAACAGAGCAGTGGGCTTGGAGTCAGGAAGATCTGAGTTCAAATTCATCCTTAGACACTCACTAGCTATGTGACTCTGGGCAAGTCACTTAACCTCTGTTTGCCTCAGTTCTCTCAAATGTAAAATGGGGGTAATAACAGCACCTACCTGTCAGAGTCACTGTGAGGATCAAATGAGATAATTTTTGTAAACTGCTTATTAGCACAACACCTGGCACATCAGAGTCATTATATATTATATAAATGCTTATTCTCTCCCTTCTTCCCTTCATGTATTAATGTATTTAAAAGGAAATGAGAGAGTTAAGAAAATCAGAGGATCTGTATTAGTTCTATTATGAGGGTCTTTAAGAGGGGAAGAAAGAATAAAAGGAAGAAAACACTAATTTAGAAAGAATAATCATAATTATAGTAATATTAGTAATAGTAACAATAACAATAATAGCAAATAACATTAACATAGCAGTAACTATTTGCCAGGCACTGTATTAAGCGCTCTACACTTATCATATTTGATCCTCACAACAATCCTGGGAGGTATGCTACTGTTATCCCCATCTTACAACTAAAGGAACTGAAGCAAGCACAGGTTAAATGACTTGCCCAGGGTAGAAAAAGGGAGTGGAACTTGATATTTTTCATAATTTAGGTATGTGGAAGAAATGTACAAACAAGGAAGAAGGGGTGGGGAAAGCAGGCGTCAGATGAATTTCACTCTTATCTGAAACAGACAAAGGAAAGTCGAACAACATACAGACAGCGCAGTGTAAAAATGCTTCAAAATTAATAAGGAAACAAGCAGGATTAGGAAGTTGGCAGGGTTCAAAGAGAGTAATATTAAGGAGAAAATAGTCACAAGGAAAACAAGTTTCCTGATCTTGAAAGTGGGTAGGAGGAAGTACCTTGGACTGCCTCTTAAGACAATTAAGAAATGGCCAAACAAAATGTAATATATAATTGTACTGAACTGATAGAATGAAGTTAGCAGAACTAGGAGAACAATTTACATGAAGGACAACACTGCAAAGAAAAATAACTTTGAAAGGTCTTAATAACTCTGATCAAAACAATGATCAACTATGTTTTTTAAGATATGTTACCCAATTCCTGAAAAAGAGTGGACTGCCACAAGGTTCAGACATACATTTTTGGATATAGACACTATGTGGATTTGTTTGCCTAATTCTTGCTTTATTTGTAATAATGTTACTTTTTTTCTCTATTTAACCTAATGATAGAGGGAGAAAGAGATCAGGAGAGGGAGGGTAGCAATAGTGAAACCCCTCCCTTCAAAAAAAGAGGCTGAAATAATACTTTTAAATGCACAGAAAAGAATAAAAGGAAGCTCAGAAAGAAGCACAGACAAGTAGAACAATTTTGAAGGCAAAATGTAGAATTTATGTACTTTTTTAAAAACCAGAATTTCTTCTGAGTATATGAAAATGTCCCTTTTTTTGTATTTAGGTTCCTGTCTTTAAAAATTAAATTTAAAAAATAAAGCATAGTACTCAGGATGAAGTGGGGAAGAGGGGATTGGAAACCATGCCATAAACATGGTTGAAAAAATTGAAGAAGTGTTTTTCTTGAAAAGAAGACTTAAGGGTACCATGACAGCTGCCTTTGTGTAAGTGAAGAGCTATTCTGTGGAAGTGAGGTTAAATTTGTTTCACCTGGACCCAAAGGACTTAAATAGGAGAAATGGGTAGAAGTAGCAGAGGGTCAAGGTCAGCAAAGTGGCACTGTGCATAGAGCACCTGGCCTGGAGTCCGGAACATTCATCTTCCTGAGTTCAAATCTGGCCTCAGACACTTATAAGCTGTGTGACCCTAGGCAAATCACTTCATCCTGTTTGCCTCAGTTTCCTAATCTGTAAAATGAGCTGGAAAAGGAAATTGCAAACATCTCCAGTATCTTTGCCAAGAAAACCTCAAATGGGGTCATGAAGAGTAGGACATAACTGAAAAATGACTGAATCAAAGCAGAGGGTCAGATTTCAACTCAACATAAGCAAAATGCCTTAATGATTAAAGATGTTCAGCAATAGAATGGCCTGCTTCAGAAACATGAAGACTTTCAGTGATAAAGAACAAGTGGAGGCTAGATGACAAATCATCAGCTATCTTGTAATTCAACATGAGTTAGACTAGATAGCTCCAATTCTATCAATTAAAAGTTGTACAATATCTCTGAAATTCTGTTTCTGCTATTTAGATACTATGTCATCATTTCATTGGCAAAAAAAAAAGAAGGAATATTGTACTAATATATAACTGACAAGTTAGCTTTTGTTAATCCAAATCAATTTTGTCTTAAGCTTAAAGCAGACAGAAAGTTTTTTTGTGATTAAAAGTATGGTAGGATTAAAATATCCATGTCAACATGTCTAGAATCTGTCATTTCATCAGTGTGGGCAATATTGTTGTGGGAACTTCTTCCATTGATACTGATCACAAGCCATCTATAACAAGAGTCCAGAGAGTTGCCTGAGGCTCAGAAGGATGAAGTGTTTTTTTCACGATCTCATAGCTAGTTAAGTGGCAGAAGTGGAATTTAAACAATGTCTTCTAATTTTAAGTCTGGTAATCTAGTAGTAAGTCTAGTAGTACTATACTATGCTGTCATGGCAGCTAAGCTTTATTCAACTAAACTTTTAAACTGCTAGAATGTTTTGGATTTGGGTTTTTCATAACCTAAATAAAAACGAGACATGAGGAAAGAGAAAGAAAAAAGTGAAATAGACAGATTATGGTAGACATGAAACCATGCCCTAAGAGGATTAGAGAAGAACAGGAATGTTTAGTTTACAGAATACTCAAAGAGAATATATAGCTATATTCATATTTTAAGGGCTTCATTATATGAAGAAAATATCATTTATTAATTTTCATGAATAGGGAAGAATTACAACCAATTATTACTTTTTTGTGGGATAAGGGGTAAGGAGGAGCAGTGAAAAGGAAGATTTCAGCTTAAAGAAAGATTTTTCAAGAATTATAGCTGTCCCTAAAATATAACTGGTTCCCTTGTCAAATAGTGATTTCCTGTCACTGGAGCTGTTCAAGCAGAGGTTGAATTTAATGATACTTATTTATCCTGCAGGGACACTATAGAAAGCATTCATGCATTAGGTATGAAGTTGGACTAGGTCATCGCTCAGATCCTTTCAATTCTAAGATTCCATGTTTAAGAAACTCTCTACTTAAGATGCTCAGTTGACACATTAAAAACTTACACTGCTCCTGCTATTAATCCATTCTCCACCACATCTTTGTCTTCTGGGCATAAAGGTTTATATTCTGTGTAGTTTCTTTCTTCAAGATTTCTCAGAACCAAGTTATAAAGAATGTGCTCATTGGGTTTTTGTAATAGATGCTCAAACATCCTTAAAGTCATAATGCTAATCTGTAACCAAAAGTATAAGAATGAATTTTAAAATATCTTTTAAAATTATTATTCTTGCCTTTGTGCAGTTTTTGTTTCCAAATTTTATTAATCAAATACATGAAAAAATGTATATAATATATACATGTCTATATATTACATATACATAAGTAGATATTAGTATCTTAAACATTCTAATGTTAAATTCAAAATTGTTCTTTTTTTCTCACCTCATCAGATATATGGTCACAGTGCTCAATTAATCTATGCCGAAGTGGATGTCTGTTAATTTCCACTAGTGTTTCTGGTTCCCTCTGCTCTCCAAGAATAAAAGAAACCATTTCTTGAAGTAAAACATCAGAGGTTACTTGCCGAACAATGCGATGGAGCAAAGCGGTAGATGTCAGAATACCCATCTCTGAACTGGATAAAGTAAAAAGATACTTACTGTTATCAGAAAAGACTAACCTGACATAAAAACACTGATTTTATTATTATTATTTTTTCAATGGAAAGAGGCTACTCACGTTTGCATTAACTGTGGTTCCATAACACCAATGAAAAACCTTTCCCGAACAGCTCTGGCCAGAGCAACAGCAGCAGACTAAAATACAGTATAAGAGTAACATTTTATAAATTGGAAAAAAACCCACATATTTTAAATAATATTTAGGAAATTTGAAAACTAATTTCCTAATTTAATTATGTGGGGAAAATAACCTTCCTCCTTAAGTATATAAATTGATCATATAAGAAGCATCTTGGTCTAATGCAAATAGAGTGCTGGATTTGGGGTCAGAAAGATATAGGTTCAAATATTGCTTCTGACACTTAGTTGTATATCTACAAAGAATTTAACCTCTCAGTCTTAAGTAACTCTCTAAGACTACAAATAATGGATGTTGTTGTTTGTCCTTCATTCTAGAAGAGGACCATGACATTCAGGAAGGAGATGTCTTGGCTTACAAGTGAATTGGATTTAAGTGAGAGGTGGCTGTGCAAAATCACAAGCCTCACTCTCTCATCTAGAGTCATCTGGGTCCAGTGGCAAGATATAGATCAGGATGACTGGAAATGATGGATGACAACTGCATTGGCAGAAGGGAGTTCTGCACCAACAAAATCACTGACACCTGGTCAGTACTCTCTTGAAAGACTACCTCAGCATTGGAACTTATACGCCACAGATTAGAGGATAGACAGCTGACAGCTCCTTCCAGAACCTTCGTTTAAGAAGGGCACCTAGGCCAGCCATCTTTTTATTTCCCACCCAACTACACTCCTCTGGACTTCTCCATCATGCCCTCATCAGGTACCTCTCCCTTAGTTTTGTGTGTAACCTTCCTCAGCAGACCATAAGCTCCTTGAAGGCAGGGGCTGTCTTTTTCACTTTCTTTGTATCCCCAGTGCTTAGTAAAGTGCCTGGCACATAATAGGTGCTTAACAATGTTTGCTGACTGACCAGCAAGGTCCCTGATGTATTGACACAATGCACCCAAATTATACATTATTTCTGGGCCTTAGCCACACACATTAGGCAAATATCCAGAAACATGAGGAAAAAGGCACAAATGGCATCCTGGATAGCCTGTCAGAGTTCATAAGCTAATTTGACTGCTGGTAAGCTCATTTATCTCATAAAATATTTTCACTCAGGAGAAAGTATTTGTGTGAAACAAATTATCTTCTCTGAGAAAACTGTTTCAGAAAACTAGTGAACAGCTGGACTTGGAGTCAGAAGATTTGCATTTGAATTCTCCCTCAGACACTCTTATGTGACTCTGGGCAAGTCATTGAACCTCTCTGAGCTTCAGTTTCCTCTCCTGTAAAATAGGAATGATAACAGCACCTTCTTCACAAAGCTGTTAAACTGGTCAAATTAAAGATGCATGTAAAGTGTTTGGAGGACCTGAAAGCATGATATGTTATCCATTATGATTATCGTAAATCATGACAATTAAGCATTCCAGGCAAATGGCAGAGAAATAACTTAAAATCAACCTGCTAAGAAGTGAAACTGCATTTCCTTTTCAGGGTTGGGAGGAGCTCATAGCATAATCTACTGATCACTACAGGAATAAGTACAATAGCTCCTTCTTATAATACAGCAAGTTTTCTAAGTTTCTCAAAGAAATATATTATTTTCATTATGCTTTGTAGTATTTCTGAAAATTATGGAAGCAAATGTTATGCCCATTTTACACACTAGAAAGTGAGGCCACAGTAACTTGTTCAAGGTAATAAAAAAAAAATCCAGAACTTGAACCTCAGCGTGTTTCATTTTCCTAGGAAAAATTATTTGTTTTTGTTTTTTAAACTAGGCTATGTAAACCTTATTAACATACTTAAAATCTATCTTGGGTTCCATGCAAGAAGTTCAAATTTCACATAAGTAGATACAAATTTATATTTTTTGAATGATCTGTGAGTCAAAGATATTTCAAACCTTTTGTGCTTCTTTAATTAGCTGATCACAGTAATCAAACCACGAGAGAAAGGAAATTAAGGCTCGTTTTCCTGGAAAAGCTGATGCATCTTCTTTGTGACTATATGAATCCAAGCTGTAATATATAGAAAATTTTTAGTACAAGATATCCAAAAAAGTTTAGTTATAGCTTTCAAGATGCACACATTTCATTCTGTCACCTGGGTTCATTTCTTGTTCATATGACAATGAGGAAGGCAAAAATAATTCCCAAAAACACAGAGTGTTTACACAAAGTAGTGAAAAGGAAACAAAGAAGGATTAGAAAAACAAATCATTTCAGTTGTCTTTTTTAGTGTGCAGAAATGGAAACAGTGAAGAAAAAATGGAGTTTAAGGAGAAAAGAAAATATGCCTGATTACTTCCTCTCACCTTCCCCATAATCTCTGGAAACTAACAATAGAAAGCTAGGTTGCCTAGTTGTTGGCATGGAAGAGGAATGAAGGAAGGTAAGAGAATCTGCAAATAAATGATAAATAAGTAGGTAAATCTTCTTTCCCTTTTCTGCTGTGCAGAGTGATAACAGGACTATCAGTGGTTGGTCAGCTAAAATAAGAGATCCCCTTTCCAAGTAAGAGACTAAAACAATACTATAATTCCGGTTTTAAAAACATGAAGGAAGGGCAGAATTTAAAGGTAGATATCCCAAGCATTCAGGCAAGCAAACATATGAAAGGTTTATCTCCAGGGCTAGGGTACTTGATTCCTGAGTAAGGGAACTAGTGCTATCTATCCATAAAGATTACCTTCTTAAACAAAGACAAAAGAAAAGTTGCTTAAATATACAACTGCTTGTACTCTCCAATACCCATTCCATTACAATAATTCATTCAAAATTAGGTACCTCTACAAACCTGAAACAGAGCAGTGAAACATAAACATCTCTAGAAGAGAAATGACAATTTTCAAAAGTAAAGGTCAGAATAAAACAGAAATTACTAAAGAATTTACAATTCACTTTTTTTCTTTATGGAGAAATACAAATGAAGTTACTTACCCCCAGTTAATTGCTTCCACTGTTTCAATATCTAAAGGATCCACTGATTGAGGTAAGGCCTTATAGAGGGAAGCAAGTCTGTCCGTCAGTAGTTCACATAAACAAGTGCTCTGGGTAAGGCATTTGGCAGCTGCAGGTTCTGGCAAACTTACTAACAACATCAGACCCTCACATGCCTTCACAGCTATTCGGCCATCCTATAAAAAAGAAAATAGTAGCCCTTCAAATCATAATCCTGACTTCCAATAAGTAGTTTTAGGGGGAAAAAAAACCTTAAAAGCATATTAATACATTTTCTTCTAAACTAAGAACAGATTTTTAAGATTCTAAAAGTTTTATTTTAAACTTTGCTACCACAACCATGCAAGAGGAAAACTACAAGACTTGTAAATAACAAAAGAACTTACTGGGCTTCTAGTAAGATTAAGCAAAGAATTTACTAAATTGTAATCCTGATGTGGCCGAGAAGCAGAAGCCTCAGGCAGTGAAGTAACATTCAGCTGATCCAATCTTGTGGACAGATCATCTGGCTGATGAGGAAGATCATCTTCCATCTCTGTTGGCTCCGTACTACCAGAGAGGTCCTCAGGCAGACAGGCCTGCCTTGTATCTGTTGTCAAGGAATCTTGTCCTTTTAATGTATCCTCTGTAACTATATCTGATTCTCCTTTGGAAGCCAATGATTTTAACTTGTTCTGAAAAGAATCACAACATTCTCAAAGTCATACCAACAGCCCTAAAACTATAATGTCTAGGGGAAAAAAAGTAGATTTTTCTACAATCAGTATTTTATAAGTGCAGTTATTTTAGTAATCAACAAGGTATTAATTATCTCCAGAAAAAACAATGCTGTAGCTCAACATAATACCATGTATCAAATAGATTTAATATATCCCTTAACTGTTTTATGATAGTCTTAATACTAGCTGGAAAATCTTTTCAGCAGAGACAAGTGACCACTAGTTTGGGTATTATTTGCTTTAATTTTCTTTATTGATACTGTATGTTAGATATAACTAACAGAACAGAAAAAATTTTGAGACTAGATCTAAAAGTTCATATAGTCATGTCATCATGAAGACAATATCAATTATGATTCAATTAAGATCATGAGAATAACATGCTTCCAAATAAAGATATGAAATGTAAAATTTTAAATAACATTACACTCAATATCTTTTCATAAATCTAGGTTTTTGTAAATGTAAACATCTCAACATATATTCTTGGCATTTGTACTCCTTAATAAGCACAAAAAACGTTCTGAAGGCATTTTAATTACTATCTTCAAAGATAAGACTCCAAACTTTCTGCTATGATAATTTGTTTCCCTGTAACACAAAAAGAATCTTAAAGGAAAAGATCAATTTTAATACAAAAGTTTTCAGTTGGGACACATAAACAGGTGAGCAAAACTGTATCACAGACACAAATTAGAATCCATATAACAGGTCTTAAAATGATTAGCAAGTGAATTTAATATTTTCCTTTCACCAAACTAAAATCACAGTACTAATAATAGGGTTTATCATTATCTTGAGAAATCAAGGGGTAAGGCATTTGGGAAATAGGGTTTATAATTAATTATCTTGAGAAATCAAGCTGAGAACACATGAAGTAGAGGTGAACAACTGCAAAGAAAATAATAGACTATAAATAGTTACTACGAAGCAATCAATACACAATTATTTTATTAAGCATCTAGTATGTGCCAAGTGATTTGGATATAAGCACAAAAATTGAAATAATAACCATTTGCAATGATCAAAGAGAGGGGAAAATGATCAATTTGTACAAAAATATTTATAACAGTTCTTTTTGTGGTAGCAAAGAATTGGATATTGAGGGGATGCTCATAGAATGGGGAAAGATTGAACAAGCTGTAGTATGTGATTGGGATGGAATACTATATACTATATAGTGGGATGGAATGCTATATAGCACTACTGTGCTATAAGACATGATGAGTAGGATGCTTTCAGAAAAATCTGTGAAGCCTTATATGAACTCATGCAAAGTTAAGTGAGCAGAAGCAGGAGAACAATATACACAGTAATAGCAATATTGTAAGGCTGATCAACTGTGAAAGATTTAGCTGCTCTGATCAAGACAACAATCCAAGACAATTCCATAAGGACCTATGATGAAATATGCTTTGCCCTCCAGAGAGAGAACTGATGAAGTGTGAGTGCAGATTGAAGCATACTTTTTAAACTTTATTTTTCTTGCTTTTATTTTTGTCTGTATTTTCTTTTATAACATGGCTAATATGGAAACATGTCCTACATGAATGTACATGTAACATTGATAAAAAAAAAAATTGCTTGCCTTCTCAAGGAGGGGGGAGAGGAGCAAGGGAAGGAGAGAATTTGGAACTCAAAATTTTTTTAAATGATTGTTAAATTTTTTAACACATATTGGTCAATATTTAATGAAATAAAAACACATTTTTTAAAAAAGAATCATTGAACTAGATGAATGTTATGATCCCCCAAAAAGGGGGGGCTAGACTTCATATTTCAAGAAATCTTAAAAGAAAACTGCCTACATATCTCATAACCAGTGGACAAAGTACAAATGAAAAGAATCCACTGATCAGCTTGTGAAAAAAAAAAAAAAAAACAAATGAAAACTCCCAGGAACATCAGCCAAAATCCAGAGTTTTCAAGGTCAAGAAAAAAAATACCACAAGCAGTCAAAAAGAAGTAATTCAAGTAACAAAAAGTCACAGTTAGGATTACATATGATTTAGCAGCTACCACTATAAAGGCATCAAGAACCTGGAATACAGTACTCCTGAGGGCAAAAGAAACAGGCTTACTCAGCAAAACTGAGTATAATCCTACAAAGAAAAAAAAAACTTTAATGAAATAGAAGAATTCTAAGGAATGCAGATGAAAAGACTAGAGCTGTGGAGAAACTCTGAAGTTTAAACAAAGGAGTGAAGAGAAACGTAAAAAGGTAAACATGAACGAACACTGATAAAGCACTAAACAAGGGCATAAACTGTTTATATCCTAAAATAGGGAAATGATACATATATCCCTGCTGATCCCTAGCATCATCAGGGATCATAAAGGGAGTCTCCTGGGAGTGGTTCTGTTATGTCATGATGATCTTAAGAGAAGAATGAAGAGAGAATTGAGAGGGAAAGGAAAGAAATTATCTTACATAGTCAGAGTGCACAAGTAGGAGTCTATACAAACAAGGAGGTTGTGTATGGAGGGAAAAGCTAACACTTCAACCTCTCTCTCAACTGAACTGGTCAAAGGAAGGAAGGAAGAATACATACACACATACATGCAGTTGGGCACAGAAATATATTTCACTTAACCAGGAAACAGAAGGGAAAGAAGAGAAGGGTGAGAGAGAGTTAAAAGAAAAGTAGCTTAAGGGAGAGACAGTCCTAACTGAAACAAACTCTAAGGATGTGCCAAAATATTTATAGTTCTTTTTGAAGTGGCAAAGAATTGGAATCTGAGGGGATGCCTATAAATTGGGGGATGGATAATTTATGTATATAAATGTCATGGAATACTACTGTGTTATAAGAAATAATGGAAGGGGAAGCTATGAAGCACAGTTGAAAGAACACTTGCCCTGTAGTCAAGAGGACCAGAGCTAAAAAGAAAATTTGACTTTCAAATACAAGACTCAAGAGAAGTGTAAAAAAGTAAACAGGAAAGGGAAATCATAAGGGACTTAATAAGGTTAAACTGTTTACATTCCTTCATGGGAAGATGATATTTGTAACTCATAAGACCTTTCTCATTATTAGGGTAGTTAGAAGAAGCATATATAAAAAGAGGGTACAGGTGTGAGTTGAACATGAAGGGATGATATCTAAAAAATAAAATTAAGGGGAAAGAAAGGAATGTACTGGGAAAAAGAAAAAGGGAGAGGCAGAATGATGTAAATTATCTTACATAAAAGAGCCAAGAAAAAGTTTTTGCAGTGGAGGGGTAAAGCGGGGAGCTAAGGTGGAGTGAGTGAACCTTAATCTCATCAGAATTGGCTCAAAGAGGGAATGACATACACACTCATTTGGGTACAGAAATCTATCTTACCCTAAAGTAAAGTAGGAGAAGAAGGAGATAAGGGGGGGGAGGGGTGATAGAAGGGAGGGCTGATTACAGGAGGGGGTAGTGAGAAGCAAAACACTTTTGAGAAGGGACAGGAGAGAGGAAGCGAGAGAAAGAACGGAATAAACAGAGGCGGGAGAGGGGATAGGATGGAGGGGAATACAGTTAGCAATAGTAACTGTGAAAAAAATTTTGAAGCAAGTTTCTCTGATAAAGGCTTCATTTCTCAAACATATAGAGAACTGATTCAATTTTATAACACTAAGAGCCATTCTTCAATTGATAAATGATCAAAGATATGATCAGTTTTCAGATGAAGTAATCAAAGCTATCTATAGTCATGTGAAAAAATGCTCTCACTATTGATTGGAGAAATGCAAATTAAAATAATTCTGAGGTACTTCATGCCTATTAGATTGTCTAATAGTACAGAAAAGGTAAATGACAAATATTGGAGGGAATGTAGGAAAAATGAGACTTTAATGCACTGTTGGTAGAGTTGTGAACTGATTCAACCATTCTGTAAAGCAATCTGGAACTATGCCCAAAGGGTTGTAAAACCATCTATACCCTTTGACCTAGCAATACCACTACTAGGTCTGTACCCTAAAAGACATAAAAAAAAAAAAAACCAAAAAGGAAAAGGACCTACATGTACAAAAATATTTATAGTAGCTCTTTTCTGGGGATAAAGAGAAAGAACTGATGGTGTCTGAATACAGACTGAAGCTTATTTTTTTACTTCATTTTTCTTGAGGGTTTTTTTTCTGGTCTATGTTTTCTTTCACAACATGACTATTATGGATGTCTTTTGCAGGACTACACATGTACAACCCATATCAGATTGCTTGCCTTCTCAATGAAGGAGTTGGTGGAGAGGGAGGAATGGAGAGAAGTTTGAACTCAAAGTTTTAAAAACGAATGTTAAAAATTGTTTTTACATTTAAACAGGGAAAAATAAAATACTTTTAAATAAAAGCTTAAAAAAAAGAAATGATGGAAGAGTTTCAGAGAAATCTGGGAAAATTTGTATGAACTAATGCAGAGGGAAGTGAATAAAATTAGAATAATTTATACAATTACAACAACATGGTAAAAGCAAACAACTTTGAAAGAATTAGGAACTCTTATTAGCATAATGGCCAACCACAATTCCAGAGGACTAATAACAAAACATGATACCTCCTGATAGAGAGGTGAAAGACTCAGTACAGAATGAGACAAAATTTTTTTGGACATGGCCAACATAGAAATTTGTTTTGATCGACTATGTAAGTTTGTAAGGGGTTTTGTTATTTTGTTCTCAATTGGGATGCTGGAGAGGATTACAGTGGGAATGGGAGAAGGCAAATTTTTTTTTGGTGGGGGGGAAGGCATTTGGCAATCGAGGTTAAGTGACTTGCCCAAGGTCACACAGTTAGTATCAAATGTCTGAGGCTGGATTTGAACTCAGGCCCTCCTGACTCCAAGGCTGGAGTTTTACCCACTGTACCACCTAGCTGCCCTAAAATTTTTTTTTCATTGAAACAAATAAAATATGATATTTTAAAGAGAGTCTTAGAGTATTTAGAATTTATTTGTGAATTTGAATTGTGAAATTCCTTTCCCTTCCCATTTACATCACAAAATCATATTCCCTAAACTTCATCTAGCCCTTGTAATAAAAGTTCACTAGTAAAAGAATGAAATACAATAAAATCTCATTAATTCAGATTCAATTAATTAGAATTTCTAACAATTCAGGCATGCTGGGCTGAAATTTGCCTTTTAACTATGTATGAGATAAGGTTTGCTAAACTAAAAGAGTAGATATTTCAGGTAAAATATCGAGAAAGTCAAGGACAAACTATTTTCAAGCAGCTCAGAAGCACCATTTACAACTAACATACTAGTGATCATTATTCTCTTATTATAGCAAAGTAAATAAGGAACTCTAGTAGGCAATATTGTTAGTTTTGATTATAAGTACTTTTAAGTTTGAGAAATCCATGTTATGGTTGGAAAACTTTGGTAGGTAGCTGAGCGATTATAAGGGCACACACATTTATAGCGTTTAAGATTTGTTATGTTTTCTTCAGTCACATTGTGGGGTAGCTAGTACAAATATTATCATCCCCATGGGGATTGAGAAAATGACTTGCTCAAGATCACAAAGCTAGTAGGCACTAAGTCAAAGGTCCTTAAATTGGAGTCCATGGACAAGGAGTCTTGGATGGGAAAAAATTACATCTTTATTTTCATTAACCTCAAATTTATCATTTCCTTCTACTAGAAATGAAGGTAACAAAAATCATTCTGAGATGGGTTTATAGGCTTCATTAGACTGCCAAAGGTGTCCATGACACAAAAAAAAAGGTTAAAGAAATATGAAACATAGCTAATATTACTAGCCATTATATTAAAAAAAATTTCCTCTGTTCTAGAGTCAGGATTTCAATACAGGTCTCCTAATTCCCAGTCCACCATTCTTTCCACTACAAGAGAAGATATTTCTAATTTCAGAGATTTTCTTTTAAGTCAAATTATAGTATGCATTTGCCTCTCATTGACAAATAGGAAACATAGCTAATACACTAACCATAATAAAAAAACAATTTTCAGAATATACTAATGCATTTCTTCCACCAAATTCATCCAACTTGGAAGCCTACCTGAATTGCCTAATAGGTAAAATTAAATAAACCATGAATTGAATACTAATTTAAATTTTCCATCCTCAGTGACTTCAATGCTAGGAAATATTTGCTTATACTTGAAGCTAATGTTGCTCATTATGAAGCTAAATCAATAAATGTACTTTTCCCACTAAGTATAAAACAAAAATTTAAAAATGTTCATTTTAATAAAATATATTTTTTACAAAAAGGAAATGCAAAATAATCTGTAAAATAATGTAAAATTGGCCATATTACCTAACATATTAAATCTAAGAGAAATCCCACCCATTCTTTATACCTGGCATAAAATTAGATATCTACACTTATCTCAATCCAATATCAGATTTATCAGACAATAGTTACAGCAAACCTGGCTGGAGATTTTATCTACAGGGGCTTTTTAGTCTACTCCACCTCTCCTTGTGTCCTCCTTTCCAGTTGAGCCTTAGTGTTGGTCTGCTACATCTTAATTCTGAAACTGTATTTCACAATGAAAATTCCATCAATGTGATTCAAGTGCATTCTTTTAGCATCATTAAGTTGGGAATAAAATAGCAAGCGCTAAATAAAAAGTTAATTCTTAGCAAATGACAAAAACAAGTAGTTTAAGACTTTACTATTTCCAAAAGCAAAGTTCTCATAAAATTATAAATTGAAGCCAGTATTGAGTATCTTTAGCCATAAAGCATACTTCTACATACCTCAAGAAAAAAATTGACCAAGTAGGGATCTTGTTTTAATTTTGCACACACTATACAGAGAAACTGAATTTCTTCATTTTCAGTTGGAGTTGCAAGAACTTCACCACAAAGTCTGATTAATTTCTGTTTAAAAAAAAGAATTCTTTTGTATAATTCATATAAATAATAACTAAATTAAGGCAAGGATTTTTTGATACTTCAAATTTGTAGAAGATGCATATACCACATGTTATGTAGATAGGGAAAATATTCTTATTTTCTAATGTATTTCTTAGTATCTCCAATATTTCAAACAATGAACTTTAACACAGTATCTTATAAATAACTGGAACTCAAATATTTGATTATACCTAAACATTTCCTTTTAAAGAAAAGTTTTTGTGTTGTTAGAACCTTTAGGAAAAGATTTAAAATAATTTCTGTATCAAACCAAATAAAAAATATTTTTATATTAAAGGGGGGTAAAATACCTGCACTGGTCTATGTACATTAATGTGTGGAAGTAGTGGCTGTCGAATTCTTCCTAAAAGTTTGGTATAGAAAGCCAACACCTGCTGTTTCATTCCTGGAGGACACTACAGACACAAGAAAAAGAGAAATTGACAATAAAAATATATTTAACCCCAAAGTGAAGAGATGGCTAAAAGAATTTTCATTAATTTATTGCCTTTTCAAAATCACAACATGTAATTAGATATTAAAATATAAGAATTAAAATATCAATCATCAAAGTTTATATTCTGGAAATAAAATTCTGTATCAGACTACATGGTTTGTGAAGTTAAAGACTTGTAATTACTGAAAGTTTGTTGACAAGATAATGTTGAAATCTAAGTTTAGTACAAGCAAAGTCAGGTTATATATATTCTAAGTGTTGATCTTATATTTCACAATATAAGAGGTTTCTACTCAATAATGGCTGGAAACTTCCCAATGTGTAAATAGATATAAACAAATGGGATTCTATGGGACAAATTGTATCTTTAACTGTACTGATTTAACTGTACTCGATTTAATAATTTGTAAAATAGTATGCACTATATTTTTTATAGCTAGTGAAGATTTTAATAAAGTTTTTGAAATATAAACATGAACTACTAGCTAAAAATTAAAAGACATTGAGGACTGACACTATGAAATTAAATGGATAAGGAATTAACAATGAAGTTATATTAGTCACATCTCCTATAATCAACACTAATTATAACGCCTTTCAATGAGCATTTTCTAAGCATTAAAAATTATGTATCAGGAAAGAATGCGAACTATAACTTTAGTCACAAAAATATTTGTTCCATAATTCACATGTTGCTCTCATTTCATGCTACTACATATGTGTTATCATGAATTTACAAATATACCAGTGCAGCTGAAGAATCACTATCTTTATCCAGTACTTTTATTTAAAAAAAAACAAAAACAAAACAAAACAGTGAAAAGTGAGTTGCAGAGCATCTGGTATACTAGGAAGAAATAAAAATTGAATGAATAATTGAGAACTTAATAAGACAAGATACTTAGTAATGTCTATCCATACATATACATATAAATCATACACATATATAATATACAATCACTAACAATTTTAGAGAATTTAAATTTATAATGCTTAGAAAAGACATGTTTAAAGAAAATTTACTTCTCTATCTGCTTATCTGAATATCATTCATATAGAATCTGATTAAAAAATTTTATTCTTATTTATTTATATTTATTTATTTATATTTATTTTCTATTTTTATTTATTGCTGGAAGAGAAGAGAGATATCATCTAGTACCCAAGCCATTATTTGAAAGGTGAGGAAACTAAAAGCTAGATTATCCTAATTGGTGTTGGTGAGTCAGCCAGTGCAAAAGTACGTGAATCAATATATATAGCCAGACCCCAGACCACGTTTCCCATCCCATTATACTGTCTACCCTGGCCATCTCCTCCCTCCAGGCCACAGGACCTCATGAGATCATAAAGTGGGAGATTTAACCCCCTTGGCTCTAGCAGTTCCACCCTGAGGCTCAATTTATCCTGATTGGTGTGTCACGTGATCCACTATAATTAGTTGGTCCTAAACCATGTTTCACACTCCACTGTCCATCTTGTGACCATCTATCTGCACTTCTATCCAACCTACTTGATTATTTGTTAGAATTTTATTTGTTATTCAAATATTATTTATGTATTATTTGTTATTCAAAAGTTTTGAAATGAATGACCTCTGCTCACTAAGGAAAACATATAGTCTACACAAATAAATGACTTAATTTTAGCAAGCTTGATACCTAGTCACTCCATATTCTGATTTCAAAGTATTCATAGAGTTTCATAAAATGCATCAGAACAGAATGAGTTAAGAACTTACATCAGCTTTCCCTAATGTGTACAATGTTTCCAAGATCTTGTGATGAAGTAAATATTCCATGCAAGGCCCAGTCTCTCCAAAGTCTAGTTCATTTTCTTCTTGTATCAAGATATCTAGCATCTGTTCCAGATGAGATGGAATGTTTGTATCTGTCACTGGAGCTTTATCATCTAAAGAGTAAAAATAGTATCCACCAAACTTATATATTAAAATATATTTGTATTTTTAATCACATAGATTATGAAATACCTCTATTTTCTTACTACTATTTGGACTCTATAAAATGTGGATAAATCCACATAATAATTTGTTTTCTCATTAAAAATAATACTTTTTGCCATAATCCTGTTCAAAGAATCTATTCAATATTCTATTTAAATCTTGTTCATCCAAAATAACCAACAAGGAACTTCTTTTGCACTTATCTTACTTGTATATTTCTCTGTGTCTGCTTTATCTCCAACTAATTATAAAGCCAACAAGGCCCTGTGTATCTTTTTTATGTCTGTATCTCCAGTAGTACAATGCACCATAGTAGGTGTTTAATAAATCATTCTCAAATTATATAGAATTGCAGTGTATTTGCCATAAGAAAACATGATTATAGAAGGAAATAGCAACATCAGTTCAACACTTCCAAAAATAACAAATAAAATGTTTAATTTAACCATAATTTGGAAAACCTGACTTTTAAGAAGAAAACTGGCTGGCTGAGAGTACCCTTGGGGTCAGGGTTGGGGAGAAGAGGGGAGTAAAGTTGGGGAGGAGAGGA
Source organism: Vombatus ursinus (assembly GCF_900497805.2). NCBI lineage: Eukaryota > Metazoa > Chordata > Mammalia > Diprotodontia > Vombatidae > Vombatus > Vombatus ursinus. The sequence continues at coordinate 6,126,705 of NW_020948983.1, forward strand.
AGGTATAGAGAATAAAGTGAATACCATTGGGTTCTTTCCTGATTCTGTGATTGGGTTATCATGTGATATTGGGAAAGTCAATTTATCCTACCTGGTCATCATCTCTTCATGTGTGGGTTTTATTTTTTTTTTAAATAAAGGAGGAAACAAAAGAAAACCCTTTTAAGTTAACAACAATCTTTTGATTAGACTTTTCAAATTTGCCGTTAAGGCATAGTAAACATTACAGATTTTTTCCCAGTATTCCCCCACCCCCACTTTTATACTCATATTATTGAATTTGGTAAGGAAAATGTGTTTTCCCCTTTTTAATCCAACCTATTTTTTTGGGGGGGGGCTAGGTAATGGGATTAAGTGACTTGCCCAGGGTCACACTGCTAATAAGTGTCAAATATCTGAGGCCAGATTTGAACCCAGGGTCTCCTGACTCCAGGGCCAGTGCTTTATCCACTGTGCCACCTAACTAGATGCCCTCAATCCAATCTGATTTTATATTATAACAACAGATTAAACAATGAGCTAGACCCAGAATTTAATAAGAGGCAGAAAATGACCTAAATGACATCTGGGAAACTGTATAACAATTTCAATTATCTTAAGCTTTTAATACCAATACTCTTGCGGTATGTTATATACTGAAAATTACAAAATGCCAAACATATCCATTATGGCATAGGGATGATAAGTGCAGTGGGACAAGTACTGGATTTACAGTCAAAGGACCTGGTTTCAAAAAAGGGGTTTTTTACTTATTACCTGTAGACTCATGTTCAACAACATTTATAGCAGTTCTTTTTGCAACAGCAAAGAACCAGAACACAAGGGGGTGCCCATTAAATGGAGAATGGTTAAACAAATTATGATGTATGAAAGTAATAGAATACTACTATACTTTAAGAAATGACGAGAGATGGCTTCAGAGAAACCTGCCAAGCTTGTAATGAATAGATGCAAAATAAGTAGAATAAGTAGAACAATTTATTCAATAATAGCAATATTGTAAAAACAAACAACTTTGAAAGACACAAGAACCATGATGATGATTCCAGACGTCCAATGATAAAGTATGTTACCCACCTCCTGACTGACAAGTAACGGACTCACCATCAAAAATGAGACATATTTTCGGTCATGGCTGAAACGGGATTTTTTTTGCTTGACTATTTACTATAATGGTCTTGTTTTTCTTATTCCATTTGAGGGAGAGAAAATAAATTTTTATTGGAAAAAACATATTTAAAAAAATACATACTATTGATCTGACTATAGTTAAATTGTTTCACCTCTTGAGGCTTAAACTGGAAGGAGTTAATAGGATCATAGAATTAAGAACTAGAAGAGACCTGACCTTAAGAGGTCATCTAACTCAACCCTTAAGTGCCCCCTCCTAAATGCACTGATCCACTCAGGTGCTACTGCCATAACATTCCTCTCCCTACAAAAATAGATCCTTTGTATTTTGCTTATATGTGTACATCTCATTTTCCTCCAATAGAATATAAGGTCCCTGGAGGCAAGGGCTGTTTCATTTTTCTCTTTGTGTGTCCAGTGCCTAGCATAGTCCTTGGCAGTAAATAAATGCTTACTGATCAACTGACTGATACAATATTTTTTTAAATTTTGATTTGAAAATTATTCATGAATTTTCCACAAATTCACCAGATCATAATGAGTATTCAAAATATTTATCATTAAGAAAAAAATACTACTAGAATGTCTCCTTAATGATGAAAAATGAATGAAAAGAAATTAACTTAAAGTGTGTCATGTTAAATGTGTTTTCCTCAATGGTGCTGGGGGTGGGAATTCAAGAGCTAAGAACAGTTATCAGGAAAGGTAGCACCCTTTAATAAACATTTCTGCAAATTTCTACTATTCAGATTGAACAGAAAAGGATGTAAAAAATTAGGTCTGACACTAAAGGACACATTTCCAATTACAGAGAATAAAAAAATGAAGGATGACATTGTCTACTATTTGCTTTTGCTATGTTAAGACACTTTCTAAAATGTGAATCAAAGCAGAATAAGTTGTTTTAAAAAAAAAAAAACCTTTTGGGGGGAACGTATGTAATGAAAAGAGATCCCAGCATTTCATAAACCTAGCTTTTCTTCATATACAATTTCTGTACCCAATTCAAAAATTACCTGAAGTCTCTATGTAGTAATGGGTAATTGCCTTCCAGTGATAAACAAAATCTTCTTGTAAAGGAAGAGAAGGTGCAAGCTACAAAGAAACAAAAAGAAATATCTCATGATGTAGAAAACAGCATTATTTTATTTTCCATAGAATGAAAAAGAATTCTAGTCTATTTACATATAACATTTTATAAAATACCCATTTTTAAATGCCTTTTGCTCTAGGTCAGGTATTAAAAGTGAACCATAAAAAAGTCTAAACAAAGAGAACAGAAATAAAATTTGTACAGAAGATAGAAAATATAAATTATCAACACAAGGATCACAATTTAGCATTACTGTTAGACCATTATCTTTTCTTGGTATGGTTTAAAAAAATTTTTTTATTCATCTACTGGTAAAGATGTGCCATGTTTTTATCAAAGAAAACGGTTAACTCATCCTCATTTCGCCAATATTTATTTTTAAACTAAAACTCATATCAATATTTAGTATCAGAAGAATGAAACTATATCAAGGGAACTTTCTACTTTGGACTTTAAAACATAAAGCAGTACTATTTCCACATCAACAGAAAAGAATATATAAAGCCAACTAAGTAAGCAGATTAAAGGTAACACTTTCAGAGACATTTAAAACTAAGTCTTTCCCATTTTGTGCTGTACTAGATATTAAATGAATATCACTTATTTTAGCAAATTGTCATTTTAGAAATATACTTATGTTACTTTATGTCACAATTTTATATTTCAAAAGGATATTTTCTAGTTCTATTTTGAAATTTATTTCAAGGCATTATAAGGATCCAAATTGCATATTTTCTTTCTTTTTTTTTTTTGATGAGGCAATTGGGGTTAAGTGACTTGCCCAGTCTGGGTAACACAGCTAGTAACTGTTAAGTGTCTGAGGCTGGATTAGAACTCAGGTCCTCCTGACTCCAAGGCTGATGTTCTATCCACTGCACCACCAAGCGGCCCTAAAACTGCATATTTTCAAGCTTCACACAAGACAGCTACATAATCTCATATTTCTACTAACAAAGAGAGAAGGAACAAAACAGTTTGGACTAAAGAACAACTCATCCAAGTATGTTAGCAATATAGTTTATATTACATAATTACGTGATATATTGTGATTCTGAGAAATAATTTATCACATTTTTATTATTTTTACTTTTTATTTTATCATTTTAATAAAGGCAGAGAGCCTGTCAGATCTGACCTAGAAAGAACAGACTTGATAGCTAGAAATTTAAGACTGATAGTGACTCATTATACTATGTCATCCTGAACACAGGACCCAAAATTTCATACTATTTCTGTTATTATTTTTAGGGAAGCTAATAAGTATAAGAATTGCCAGAGGGGACTTGAAATTGGAAATGCCAATGCCTAAACAAATGCTAGACTAAACAGGATGTAAATATCCAACTATTTCCCCATGTTTCCAAGTAAAAGAAGAAAACATGCTTTTAACAAATTATATTGGGTTATTCACACATATAAGTACATAGATACACACATTTTTATCCGTGTGTGTGTGTGTGTGTGTGTGTGTGTGTGTGTGTGTGTGTGTTTTCTTATAGGAGAAGCAGTAGAGTATAATGGATGGAAAAGCTGGTTTCAATCCTTACCTGGCTCTCTAAGACCATAAATTACAAATATAGCCTAGACCTGCATTGGTAGAAGGAGTTTCCTTATCAGGGAATTTCCCATATCAATGAACTTTTAGGACCAGTCCCTAGGCCTACTGCTATTCATATGCCACTCAACAAAGTAGCATACCTATTTGTGACCTTTTTATTATTTTAAAATCACTTAGTATGAATATAAGACTGAAAGGACCCCTACGGACCAATTTCTATGCCAAAGAGATGGATCATAATAATACATTACATTTATGTAGTGTTTTAAAGTTTGTAAAGTACTTTACATAATTTATCTCATTTGATTCTTACAACAACCCATCTCTGTGAAGTGTTATTATTATCTTTAATAACTGGGAACTGTGGCTCAGAAGAGGTAAATGACTTGCCCAGCATCCTATGGCTAGTAAATTTCTGAGGCAGGACTTGAATACAGCACCATCCAAAGAAACCCTGCAAGTTAACCTTACAGATAATCTAACAAAAAAAGCAGGACTTGCAAATGAATTGGATTAGAGTGAGGGCTGTGCAAAGCTACCAGGCTCACTTTCTCCTCCAGGGCCATCTGAGTCCACGTTTTGATGGCTGAAACCTACCTAGTTATCTCAGGCAGAGGTCAAGTGAGCCTCTTTTCACTCAGGCTCCTATTGATAGGACAACATTAAGTCCCTGGCAAGCACCACTTAATGGTTACTTTTCAGGCTCTCCTGGTTCAGAGTGAATGTAAATACTAATTGTTTCTCTTTTGGCCAGCATAAGGGTCTTCCCCATCCCAGTTGATTCTTTTAGGTGTCATCCCTTGGCTCACTTCTTAAAAAGGCCTATTCTCTGAATGGGCCTTGTCTCACTCAAAGTGAGAACCTGAAAAGACTTTTAGCTTAAAAAGGCCACTGCATCCTGGGCCATCTCCAGTTGCCCAGATCTATATCCACTTACTATACTGCACTCCTCTGGAGGAGAAAGTGAGGCTGGTTACTTTGCACAGCCCTCCCTCACTCTAATGCAATTCATTTGCAAGTCATGTCATCATCTTCCTGAAGTTATGGTCCCCTTTGAAAAAGAGAGACAAATCACAACAAAAAGTAGGTCTTAAAAATATTTGCCCATAATGCACAACTTCTATTATCTTTCGCCATGCCTTTTCTTTTTTCTCCTTCCTACTTCCTCTCCTAACATTAGTGATCTAAAAGAAAATAAATCTATTCAATAGAAAGATGATTTCTACAAAATCTTTTTTTAAGTCATTAAAATCCTTTAAAAGAAAAACATGCACTTGGGAATGGTGCAAATAAATGTAAGGAAGATTGAGGATAATATGAGGAACATTAAGTGTGAGACAAATATGGGAAAGACAGAAAGAGAAAAGAGCAGTAAACTGGGAAAAATTAATGGTAAGACAAGCCATTCTTAAATCTTGTTTTAGGCTGACACCTACTTTTAGAAAGATTTTTTTCTTCAAAATGTGCATATCTCCCTAAATAATTTCAGTTTCATCAGAAATATAAGTTGTGTGACAGATTTCAAAATTTAGTAGCTAATACAGAAGACATATCTAGGTTATTCTTAAAGATTTAGTCCTTTTGTTTCATTTTTAAATCTTCAGAGAGATTTAGATTTAGAAACAGATTTAGAAAGAACGATAGTTGAATCAAAGGAAGTAGCAGCTGTCCCAGATCATTTTAACAATGCAACTCTCAATTTTTTTTATTTTTTAATTTTTTTTTTTTTACCAGATGGGCAACTGAGAAATAAAGAGTTCAAGACTAGGCTTCAGCTATAAATCTAATCAACATGGACCATGTGTTTGCTTTGTAAATACCCCTCTCCTAAGAATGAGATTTGAAATAAGAAACTTAATTTTAAACAGGAAGTTAAAAAGGTCCAAGTAACAGTTTGTTTTCAATTTTCAAATAAGGGTTTAGTAAGACGACTCCCTAGTCAATCTACCTATCCATTGCTAATCCCCTTTAGACTAAGGGTAGTACATTTTGTTTTGCAACTTGACTACACTGATCATATATCATAGTTATCTATGAGGTGTCTAATGTGATCTCCTCCCTCTCAGAACTGTCTGTTTGAATGCAAGAGTAGTAAATTAGAATTGTGGAATCAATCACTGCACAGAAACTTTAAGTCTTCCACTAAAAAATAAGGTGTGATTAAGAAGATATCTTATTTTAGAGTTTTTCTTTATCCTATCAACTTCCAAACATGAGGGCTAATGGTGGGGAATCTTATATAACCTTTCCTTAAAAAAAAAAAAAAAAAAAAAAAAGGTTTCCCTCAGGGTAATAAACACATTCTTGGCTTTGATAACAAGCACATATGTTTAATACCAAAGTTAAATAACCTATCCTGACCAAACAGTTCTTAAAAAAATAAAATCATTCCTACCTTTCTTTTCCTTAGTGCTATTATCTTTTCCCCCTAACCCTTAATGTTCCTTCTCTCTCTGAAAATACTGTCAATACCCTAAGGCCTAGATCAAATCTACAATCTGTTGAAGGTCCTCACTAACTACTCCAGTCAATGATTTCTCTCCTGCTCTAATACTTATTGTCTGTAGCAATCATATGACATGCTTCCTTATATTATAATTGAATTGTGTTGATAATATGTCATCTCCTCAGTAAGATAATAAAAACCTTAAAGGCAAGGGCCATTGGTTATGCTGCTGTTTAACCTCCACAGCACAATTTTTTATCCACATGTTATAAAATGGTTCTGGGGTGGAGTTATAAACATATTTAAGACAGAACAAAATATTGTATTATGAATTTGACTTTTTAAATCCTTGTTGATGTTCAGTCATTTTAGCTGTATCCAACTTTTCATTACCTCATTTGGGGTTTTCTTGGCAAAGATACTGGAGTGATTTGCTATTTTTTCCTTCTTCAACTCATTTTATAGATGAGGAAACTGAAGTAAACAGAGTCTTGTGTCTGAGGCCGGATTTGAATTCAGGTCTTCCAGACCCTGGACTCCAGGCCCTACTCTCTATCCACTGTGGGACCTAGCTACCCTTTTAAATCCTAAACTAATAATTCTGGAGATTATTCACCTCAAAAATCTCTTCTTACCTAGTTGGAAGGAAACAAGATTTTACATAAAAACTGAAAGTAAACATGATTATCCCCCTTCATAATGTGTTGGGGATATTACCCTATATGGGGAAACATACTCCTTAACACTGGAATTAGACTAGCAAGGAATTTAAGGCAAAAGAAGGCAATTTATTTCCCATTTAGTTGCTTCAAATGATATAGTCCCCAAATCATCTAAAAACACATCTCAGATGTGTGGCATGTAACCCTGATCTGTTTACTGGCAATAAACAAAGGCTTACAGTTGTATAATGGATGATTTTTACTGGTTCACAGAAGCTAGTTAAAACTGAAGAGGGCTAGTTGGAATTCTGTTAAAAGAATTTTTCTTTGTCCATGGATTATTTTTTCCCCAAGATATGAATTTCTCACCTAAATCCAAAATAGGATATCTTATTGCAAATTTTAATATAATGATCTTTGCAAATATCTTAGTTGCAACGAAGATAAAATTAAATAAGAAACCTTCACTAAACAAGCAAAATTTCCAGTTCCAAACTGTTTTAATGCATGTTCACAAATTGCTTGATAATGCTAATGATTCAGCAAACAGGAGAAAAATAAGTTGCAAGAGATGGCATAGAATGAAGAAACCTGGAAAGCAATAATATCAAAAAGGCTAAAAATGATTTAAAAATTATTCAGTACAATCACTGGAAGAAAAACAATACCATTTTCCACTAGTCTTCATGAAACCCCTATAATTATACATTTGGAAAGCTGCATTCAGACTGAATCACATATCAGAGAGAAACCACAATCAACAGAATGAGCTAAGAATAAAGACTTTTATGAGGAAAAAATATTCTAAGAGTTAAATTAATGCAGTTTGGATTTAAAAGATGACTATGGAAGAAAGTGAACTAAATATAGTGAACACAATGAAGACTCAAATTAAGATTTAATACAATATTTCACCAGAGGCTGGATAGAGAGAAAGAACCTAGCTCAAAACCAGGAAGACCTGATTTCAATATGTCTTCTGACACATATTGGCTGTGTGACCCTAGGCAAGTCACTTTACTTTCTCAGGGCTCTAGAAACTCTTAAGGCTATAAGTTTTCAGAGAAGATGATGAAATATAGTAGTAGAGGGAGTTTCCTCTTTCAAGAATTCCCTATATTACTGAAATCACCATTCCAGTCCCTATTTCTTATCCTAGGTTAATAGGATAAAATTTTAAAAGTGCAAAGTTGTTCAGTCTACAAAGAAGCAAATTCTAATAAAATCCAGTATCATAGGAAAGTAAACAGAAGAGACAACACTGGCTCAAAACATTAATACTAAACTAATAGAAGTTTTACAAAATGTTTACATTCATAGGACCACATTAGTTCCTAAAATCATAGGGGAAAAGGACTGTTGATTTTTATAAATAACCTGAAGGAAACCAAAGAACTCAATATCATAGAGATAGTCTATGGATGCCAACATTTGCAATTATAGAAGTTAAGATAAATAAAGGCAGAAAACTTGGGCCTTAGGATAGACTCAAATTTTATTGGGAAAAGGGGGAAGAAAGGTTGTCTTCTACCCTTTCCAAATATAACTGCTATATATAGCATCCTTAAAAGATGATTTGAAACAATGACAGATCTCTTATTTCCAATGACCTAGAATAATTAACCATAATAAATAAAAACTTTTAAAAATCCTTGCTATTCTAAATTGACGAAATTTTAATTATCTTTGGAAGGATCATGTTAATTAACTGCCTAAGTGAGGTGAACACAGAAAACTAATATATGTACACTATACCTGAGTTTTAAAATCTATCCTATCTTCTCTAGCTTCAATGCCATTCTTAACTGCTGAAAGTTTCCCTCCTTGCTAACCTCATATTGTACAAGTTTTCCCACAGTGCTTCCAATAGAGCTAAAATCAACAACTGTCAATTTAAACTCTCACTTGACAAAAGTATGCTTTTTTAAAAAATTTTATTTTGTTAATAACCCAATAAAGGGATTATAGCTATTGGAAAGATGACATTGATAATTAAATAGCCTGCCATATGATAAACTCAAGAATTATGAATACTATTTTTTACAAAATGAACATGGAACTAGACTATTAAAAACTATTTCAAGTTGTGGGAAATTAATCTAAACGTTATCAGCTTTAAAATAAGGCAAAAATATTAAAAAAAAATAACAAGGCACTGTTACATTTTTCTGTTCATTTACCTACTTCCCTCTTCCTATTTATTTCAGAGTATCATATGTGTGTATGTGTGTGTGTCTGAAATTCTGAAATAGTAAACAGAATTGCTGGATAAAAGAAAAGATCCAGGAAAGGCAGAAGACAAGGAATGAAACAGATGGCATTGGTGAAAGCTCGGGTATTGTTTAAATCCATACTTCATTAATACCCCGCTCCCCACCCCAAGCCCCATTTCAGAAAAGCGAAAATCAATCAAGTGCACCTAAGGGCCTGGAAAAAAAGAAAAACGCAAAGAGCCAGTAGGGGCTTATGAAAGGAGCCGTTCTCAACTGGGCCCAGAAAGGTCGAGGAGCACAGCGAAGAAACACCTCCTTCTTCCTTTCAAGAAAACCAAAACAACCCCTGGGGGTCCGGTTCTTTGTTGTGTTTGGGCTCGGGCTTTTTCTAGGGGAGGGCTAACGGTCCAGGAAGCCCAGGGGTGGGGGGCCCCTGCCCGGGCCCAGGTGTCAGGAGGCCCACCTCCGCTTAGAAGGAGGAGTAGAGTGGGGGGCCCCTGGCTGCGCCCCACCCCCCGCCGTGCTTGACGCAGAGACCCCAGACCCGCAGCGCCGGGCTCGGGACTACGAGCCAGAGTCACCCTCTTCTCCTTCCTCCTGCCCCCGCCATGACTAGGACCAGAGGCACCAACCCCGGGGAGGCCGGGATGGACTCCGGCCCCTCCAGGGCGTCCTCTCCGCCTCCAGGAGGCCTCCCTAGCCGAGCCCGCGACCCTCGCGGGGACCCCGGGCCGTTCCCCCGAGTCCCGGGCCCGCCAGGTAGGCCCTGCGGGGATCCCCGGCCTGCCATGCTGCCCGCGACCCCGCGGCCTTACCGCCTCCACGGCGTGCTGCAGGATGGACGTGAACTTGGAGAACATCCTGTCCCGGGACTGCAGCAGCTTCTCCCGGGACGACCTGGAGAGCTCTTCGATCCGCCGCCGCCGCCCCTGCTGCGGCTGCCGGGGCCGCTCCAGAGTGAAGGCCGGTGCGGCGCGGGGCGCGGGGCGGGACGAACGGAGCGAGGGAGGGAGGAGGGAGAGGGCGCGGGCGGCGGGGCCCAGAGGGGCGGCCGGGGAGCCGTGCGGCTGGGGGGCACTCGGGACGGCCGCCGGGGTACCCCCTGAGGCTCCGACTGGGCAGACACCGTGGCACTGCGCTGACACCGCTCTCCTTCCGCCCGCCGCCGCCGCCGCCGCCGCCGCTCCGCCCTCCCACGCCGCCAGGGGGCGCGGCCGAGGCTTCTCCGCCCCGCCCCTCCGGCCCCGGGAAGGAAGGGAAGGCGGGGAGGGGGGGAGGGGGGGAGGGGAGAGAGGAGGCCCGGGGCTAGCCCAAGATGCTGTGTGCGGATCTGTGAAAGAAGAACCGACCCAGCTTCGTAGGAGGCTCACGCAGGTCTAGCGAATTTATTCTTTTTTCTTTTTTTAATTTAAAAAATAAAATAAAACCGGGCTGGTGAGAAGACTGGGATCTGAATGGAACGGTGAAAGACCACACAACAGTTCTCGGCACGCGGTCTCCCCCATTAGAATATAAGCCCCCTGAGAGCAGAGACTAGCTTCTGTCTTCGTGTCCCCAGAGCTTGCCACAAAGCCTGGCATATAGTAGGCGCTTAATAAATGCTTGTGAACTAACTACTAAGTGTTGACATGTGTCAAGCATTGAGTTAAGCCTAGAGAATACCAAGAAAGGCTAAAACGCGATCCCTGGCTAGAAAGAGCTTGCATTCTAATGGAAGGAGGGGAGGTTTGGAGACAGCTGATGAATATCCACGCAGGAAACGTGAGCTAAATATGTGCAAGGTCGAGTTTTCATTCATTTATTTTTACTTTTTTTTTAAACCAAGCTAGTGAGAAGCCGAGTAGCTGAGACTGCGTGAAGGGCCATGAGTTCCAGTCAGTATGTCAGTCAACCAACATTTATTAAACACCAAACTATGTGCTAAGTCTGCGGATACAAAGAAAGACCAATAAATAAACAAAACAAAAAGGATACTTGTTCTCCAAAGAGTTTTCCTATTAATGGAGGAAACAGCGTGTCAATATGTATATAGGAGATGTGTATATAGGAGATGGAAGATCAAGTATGGAGGGACCCCGGCTTTTGAGACAGTTTTAGAATATTGGTCATTTAAATCATTGTCTTGGGAAAAAGCTGCCCACAGAAAATAAGGAAATTGCTAAGAAGTAGGTCAGCTTTGTTGACAAACATTACAGCAGTGTTAGTACAGTATAACAGGGTCTTGAGTATAGGGAATGTAATCGGTTAAATAGAATGGAATGCAGAAAATGGTTACTTTGTTTCCCAAACAGGGTGTGAGAAGTTTAAATGTAGTGTGAAGATCTAGGGAAGAAGCCTGGGGTAACATTTGTAGGAGGGAGAGACAGTAGACTGACTACTAACTAAGTAAAACATGCATATCTTCAAGGGAAGTATCAAATATGCTATTTGGAGAATCCCTAAAATAGATATAAAGGTCAGGTCTAAGGGAATTTATCTGTTGAGCTGGTAAACAGAAATTTTCACTTCATCGAGCTCTGTGGAAGTTTGTTTTTATTCTTGTATTATTTATTGGTTTAAAAAATAAAACATTTTAAAACTCACAAAAAGTTGGGATGAGAATCACAGGATTCTAAAATCATAGGATTTAGCAGTGAAAATGACCTTAAAATCATCTGTTTCAACCTTTTCATTTTACAGATGAGAAAACTGAAGCCCATGGAGATTCAATGACTTGCCTAAAGTCTTGTGCTCTCCATACAAGGTCATGACTGAGTGCTGCATGAAAATTTGAAATTCTTTGTAATTGAAAGAAAACAAAAGTGAAATGGAAGAAAAGGTCAGAAATGAAACAAGAGGGTCTAAAGTCAAGATTTGGGTGAAAAGGTAAACAGACCCTCTCTCCCCACCCCCTTCCATTTTTATCCCCTCCATTCTTAATTGTGCTCATTTGCAGCACATTTGTTTTTAGCTTTTTGTATCCTAAGTTTAGAGAGTGAAGTCAGGTTGCCTCTGATGTTATTGCTACTATTGACAGTATAGTTGTGTTGACACACAACCTTTCTTCTGGATAATTGTGTCAGGCTCAACCAAGCCCCCCCCCTTTTTTAAGTCATATTTCTTGACTTGGTTAGTTACAGGTACTAACAGTAATTAATTTCCTGCCCTAATTGTTATGCATTTATATGGCATTTTATATTTACAATGTGACTTACAACCACTAATTGTGTGGAGTGATCTATTTAAAACAGACCTCATTTAGAGTTGTTTGCATTAGACAGTATCTGTCCTGATTGTCACTGTGTATACCAACCATACACAATAAAATATATTTCTTTGCTTTACAATAACTCATTCTCCATCTAATTTCTAGGTATGAAAATAGACATATTGGGCTAAAAGTGTAATTTAGGGAGATGGGAAAAGTATTCTCTTTCAATACTAATTTTATGTATATCTTGCTGATATGTTACGATTTGAGGAACAGTGGAGAGGTTCCCTAAACCCTCAAGATATTTGGAGGTTGATGTTCAAAATTTCAGCACTTGGATTTTGAGTTCTTTGACTGGATATATATATATATTATCCTCAACAAAACTGCAAAACTTGATGGGAGAAAATATTCATTAAGCTTTATCCATCATGAGTTTTCAAGGGGAACATGTGGGAACTTTCTCCCCCTAGGTGAGAGACCCTTTAAAGGGGTGGGGGAGACTAAGGGAACAAAGACAAACTTTGCTTTCTTTTCCATTTTGTCTGAATCTGAACCTTTGTACTGGAAAGTCTCACAACCCATCACATCCCCCTCTACTTGTACTTTACTTTCTCTGGCTATAGCACATTCCTAAAATGTTCTCCCTTCTTTTTTCTACCACCTGGCTTCCTTCAAGTCCCAGCTAAAAATGCACAGGAAGCCATTCCTAATCCCTATTAATTTTAGTGCCTTCCCTCTGTTGATTATCTCCCATTTGTTCTGCATATAACTTGTTTGTACATAGTTATTAGCATGTTGCCTCCTCTATTAAATTGTGAGCTCTTCCAGGGCAGGGAGGGGCTTTTGCCTTTCCTTTCTTTATATCTCAGGTGCTTGGCACAATGCTTGGCATGAAGTAGGTGCTTAATAAATGCTTGCTGCCTGACCTTTAAATCTGCTCAAAAGCCTGGAATTCCATCACCTGCAAGTGAGTCCTTGCTTTATATTAATGTATTGCCTTTCTACATGTACTTTTAAAAAAATGCTTATTGTGAGTTAGATCTCTTTTCGTTTGTCCCATTATTCAGTGACTTTTCCTTCTTTTAGGCTCCTCTCATCCATATTTATCTCCTTATAGACCGTTGCGACAGTTATTTGGTTATTATCCTTTCTTTTTCAAGGGGTTTAATACCAGGCTCACAACCTTACTTTCTATCCCAACTCCTTTAAATTCAGCAAATTCAACATATATATTAATGTCCCCACAAACATATATTGATGTCCCCTCTGACCTTCCTGATCATCTGTCTCCTTAATTCACATGACCCATACTTTCAATCCATCTCAGCTACACATGGGAATGGTCATACCCTTGATATTATCATCACTCATGTGTTCCATTTCCATGAACAATTCTCTGATCATCATCTCTTATCCTTTCAAGTCTCTCTGTGGTCCACTCTTCCTAAATCTATTCTTTGTCATCCAGCCAATCTATGTTGAAATTCTCTTCCAGACTATCACCTCTGCTCTGGCTTTATTTTCCTTTCATTTGGTTCTTGACCCTATAGCTAACCAGCTCAGCAATACATTACTGTCATCTCTAAACTCTCCTGTCCCCTTTTCTATTGCTTGCCAAACTTCAACCATGGAATACCTCCCACTATCCACCTTTTCTTTTCCTACTCCTGAATGGCACTGAAGGTAGTCATACAATTAGTGAACCATGCAGATTGGGTCTACTGCAAATTTATATTAATGAATCCCAACTAGGCCTTCACTTATACAGCAATTAATTTTATTTTTCTGTATGGATTCTGTCATAGTGGCTGTTCAAAATCTTTTCCTTTTTCCTGGAGCCTTTCATAACCTTCTCCCTCCCTCTCAATGAAGTACATCACCATATACTTTACTAAGAAAATAGAGACTTTTTGTCATGAACTATTTCTTCTGTACCCCCAAATTCTTTGATGTCATTTTCCATTCTCTCTGCCTTTGCCCCTGTGTCTGATGAAGAGGTGGCCCCTGTAACCCCTTGTTGCCAAGGCCAATCACCTCTCCTTGTGCCCTTGATCTCATTCCCTTCCACTTCCCCAAAAAGCTTAAGCTCCCCCTCCCCATTCTCTAATCTTCAGTCTTCCCTAACTACTTCCCATCCACCTACCAACACGTCCATTTCTTTCCCATCCTGAAAACTTCCTTTAATCCTCCCATCTCCTCAGACTATCAAGTTCTATCTCTTTCCCTTTCACAGACAAAATTGTAGGGGGGAAAAAAGCTATTTTCTCACATCTCTTCTCAAGGGCCATGTTTGCTTTTTCTTTCTGCAACACTCACTTTCAATTGTTTGGTAGTGATTCTTTCCATTTACATTGTCGTTGTCATTGTATATGTTGTTTTCATGGCTCTAATTCCCTTCAATCTGCATCAGTTCATATAAGGGGTTTTTTTTCTCTGTACACATTCTATTCATTATTTCTAATACCACAGTAATATTCAATTATACATACCACAATTTGTTTAGCCATTCCCCAACCCATGGGCATTTACTTTGTTTCTAGTTCTTTGCTACTGTAAAAAGTACCCCTATAAACAAAAACATTTAGAGCACTACAATGATACAATGTATCTGATCAGTGTTAACCAGCTTTTGACTAGAGGCAATACCTACCTCACAGGGCAGCCCATTCCACTTTTATATAGTTCTGATTGTTAGGATGTTCCCTGCCCCCCCATCCTAAATTTGTCTCTTGCAACATTGACTCATTTTTCCTTGGGTTCTTCTGTTTGGGGCCAAACAGGACAAATTTTAATCCTTTTTGTATATGACAATGCCTCAAATATTTTAACAACTATCATCCCCCTTGAGTCTTCCCCATGTGAAACATCCAGAATGCCTTCAATGAAAAGGCTCAAGGCCCTTCAACCTTCTGGTTACTTTATGGAAACTTATTCATCTTTCTCCTAAACTGAAATACCTAGAACTGAATACAATATTCCAAATGTAGTCTGACCAGGGCAGAGTACTGTGGGTTTATCACCTCTCTATTTTTGGAAACCATGCCTTTCTTCATGAGGTCAAAGATCATATTGGATTTTTTAGCTGCTACATCATACTGTTGCCTTATATTGAGTTTGCATTCTCCTAAACTCCCAGATATTCATCCGGCTGTGTAATCATGACCCTCCTCTCATCTTGTATTTGAGAAGTCAATTTTTTTTAAACCATGTATAAGACTAAGTTTCATTTGATTAGATTTGGTCCATTGTTCTGGGCTGTCAGGGTTTTTCTGGATCCTAAATTAGCCAGCCAACATGTTAAGTATTCCTCTCAGCCACATGTCCTCTACAAATTAGTTAAACATCCATCTATGCCTTTATTTTTTATCATAGATAAAAATGGTTAAAAGAACATGGTTAGCACACCTCCCTAGAGCATTATGTAGAAAACCTCCCTCTTTAAGGTGACATCAAATTATTAATGACTATCCTTTGAGTTCAGTTATTTAACCAGTTCAAAATCCAACTAATTGTACTGTCATCTAGGTAACATCTCTCTACCTTTTCCACAAGAACAGCATGAGTTATTTTGTAAAACACTTCGCTAAAATCTAGGTAAATTGTAACTATAGTATTCCCATTTTTAATAACAATACTCCATAATTATGGAATTCCAATACAGATAACTACTGAATAAACATCTACCTAAATGTTCCATAGGCATCTCAAGCTCTAAATGTCTAAAATAGAACTACCTCCCCCTCCCCCACCCACCCCAAACTCACCTCTCTTATTCACTTATTTCCATCAAGGACATTACTATCCTTTCAGTTACACAGGTTGGCAAAATCACAGTCATCCTCAACACTTCACTTTCACTTGGTCCCCTCCCCCATCTAATTAGTTCCTAAATCTTGTCAATTCTACCCCACCCCAAACACACATAACATTTTTCATATCCATCCCCTTCTCTCTATACACACAACCATTACCCTAGTTCAGGCTCTCATTACCTCCTAACCCAGGGGTGGGGAGCCTGTGAACTCAAGGCCACACATGGCCCTCTAGGTCCTTGGGTGAGGCCTTTTGACTGAATCCAAGTTTTACAGAACAAATCCTTTTTATGAAAGGGATTTGTTCTGTGAAGTTTGGATTCAGACAAAGGGCTGACCTATTACATATACCAGAAACCTAGCATATTGTCTGACACATTAGTAATTGTTTTTTGTTGATTAATTCTTGACAGATAGCTGAGAAAAGGATACTGAAAGAATAGAAATTTTAATGTGAAGTGGTGGGTGAGATAATGTAGGAGTATAAAAGGAAGCCAAGGACTGGGAGACTAAGTAGTTGAAAGGTAAAGGGATTCAGAAATGGAAGGTAAGAAGGATTGTATTTACTCTGTTTTTAGCCACTGTCCCCAGGGTACAATGTGCCCAGTATCGTAATGAAAAGGAATATAAAGGAATGGCTACAAATAGGGTCAGAGACACATCATTTTAAAAAATCCCACTAAAATTCCATTTCAGAGCACATAAAAATAATAACCTTGGGTTTTTATTCATTCTTGGAATTGGATATGAATATTAGGTAGTTGAAAAGGCATTTATGAATTAAATAGGAATTATACCATTATTGTCATCCTTAAAACACAAATATTCTATATGCTTTCTGCTATTTTCTTGACAGAGATCAGAACAGCAGGAAACTACTTCTCCCCTGTTGTAGTCTAGACTTAATATATACACACCTTAAACCTTGTGAGCCTCAGGGTGTGAGGAGGGAAGATAGTCCAGGGTGGAGCAATGAGCAGAAAGACTGGTCACAGAGTAGGAGGAGGAAATGGTCTATCTATTCCCTCCTGTTCTTCTATTGCACTTGTAGTAGGAAAATTTCTCTTGGACCTGCTTATCTTCCTCTCACTTGACACTGCTTCTTCTTCCACACTTATCCTTATCCATTTCATCCTTTAACCCATGTCAATTTCTACGCTCTCTTATTATCTCAATACCTCTTCTATTGTCTAAAAAACAAACAAACAATGCCTATTTCTCTAGATTTCTTCACATGGTTGTCATCTTCTAGTGTTTATTGAAACCTGATTTTCTCATGAAGACACTTCATCTCTTCACACAATCTCCAAAGTTGTCTGTTCCTTTTACACTGCCTGACACACAGTCACTTTAAAAAAAAAATGACATATTCCATGGTTGATTTCAGACTTTTCTTTCCCACCACTATTCATGAACTCCAGGTGAAAAGCCCCTGCTCTAGTTAATATCTTGAATTGTTGTTGTTTGTCCTTCGTTCTCAAACAGGACCATCACCTCAGGGAGGTGATGCAATGACATGCAAGTGAATCATAAAGTGATTTAGCCTCAGTTTCTCCTCTAAACCCATCTGGGCCAGTCATCCTGAATATCTTGAGAAATACTGAATGAAGTGATAGAGTTTCCAGACAAATGAAATGGGTTTAACAAAAGATATTTAAGGATTTGAAATTACTGTGGTCATAACCAAAATATTATAAATGTATTATTAAATATAATTTATATAATAAATTGGAAAACAGGCAGCTAGGTGTGTCAGTGTCCTACATTGTACCTGGAGTCAGGAAGATCTGAATTCATATCCAACCTCAGACACTACTAGCTATGTAACCCTGGACAAGTCACTTAACCTTTCTTTGCCTCAGTTTCTTCATCCTTAAAATGGAGACAGTAATGGCACCTGCCTCACAAAGATCCAATGAGATAATATATGTAAAATGCTTTGCTAACCTTAAAGCATTATATAAATACTATTATTATTAACACACATATACATGTATATGTTTGTATGCACACCCACACATATATATATATCTGTTTTATGTATGTGTTTAGAATTTTTAATATTCATTTAAATATAGATAAATAAAAGTAATTATTAATTGAAACACATCTGTGCAGGCAGGGGCTACAGTAGTAAGACAGTACCCATCTATAAGGGTTACTTCTAGCACCTGAGGGAGAAGGTTTTCATTCCTTTGGGAAAGCCCCACCTAAAAATGAATTGAATGGGGGAGAGTGAGGCCAGAGGGTTTATAAGACTTGGCAAATTATTGGACATGTGAGGGGGGGATGAGGGAAAAGTCAAGAATGACTATGAGGTTACAATCCCAGGTGACTAGAAGGATGTTGGTGACCTCAACCATCAGTGGATTTAGACAATAAGATTATTGTTATGTGTGGTGAATTTTTGATACCATGGGACATTTAGCTGAAAATTTTCAGAGGATGGTGATATGGAAGGCTGATTTTGAGAGTCATCTGTGCAGATTTAATTCAACCCTTGGGAATATAAGAATCACCAAAGGAGAGAGTATAGAGGACAAAAAAAGAGATGACAGCACAGAATGGAACCTTTGGGTGACATCCTTAAGAAGGAAGGGTGATGATCTAGCAAGGAAAACTGAAAAGAAAGTATCAGAGAAATCAGGAAAACCAGCAAAGAGTAGTATATGGAGATTCTTGAATCTGGAATTATAATATTTAGCAGCTTCTGCATTAAAGGATTGAAGGGCTTGGAATATGATATTCCAGAGGGTAAAGGAGCTAGGATTACAACCAAGCATCACCTACCCAGCCAAACTGAGTATAATCCTTTAGAGGGGAAATGAATATTCAATGAAATAGAGGACTTTTAAGCATTCTTGATGAAAAGACCAGAGCTGAATAGAAAATTTGACTTTCAGATATATACCTATATAAATGTATATGTCTGTGTGTGTGTGTGTGTGTGTGTGTGTGTGTAGGAAGAGAGAGAGACCTATATCTATCTATATCATATACTTATCTATATTTCTAGATAGGTATATGCCTATATACCTATCTATATCTCTAGATAGGTATATATCTATATACCTGTATCTATCTATCCATCTATCCATCCATCCATCTATCTATCTGTCTGTCTGTCTATCTATCTGTCTATCTCTTTCTAGTAGTTTTGTGTTGAAAGGGAGAAAATACATTGAGTAAAAGCTTAAGGAAGTGTCAAGATCAAGTGAAAGGTTTTTTTTTTTCTTTCCCAAGTATGAGAGATAGTTGAACATGTTTTTAGGCAAAGAAAAAAATAATTAGTTCTCATGAGATGAAATCTAAGCTATCAATAACCATATGAAAAATGTGCCAAATCACTAACAATAACATAAATATAAATTAAAACAACTCTGATATTCCATTTCATGACCACCACCTTGGCAGAGATGAAAATGAGAATTGTTGAAGGGCTTGCACAGTGTTGCAAAACATTGATACACTAGCTGTGAATTGATCCAACCATTCTGGAAGACTATTGGAATTATATACCCAAAGTCACAAAAATGTGCAATCATTTGGGGGTAGTCATAGTTGCTGGAAACCAGTCAGTAATTTTCTTGGTCTTCTTAACCTACTTTATAAATCGAGATTTACCAAATCTCAATTTATAAAGTATGTTCTTTAAATTAATCCAGGAATTTCCCTTATCCAACCCCCCCCCTTTTATCAAAATTTGGGATTCTGTTAGTAAACTGTTTGGGGGGATTATACAATCATGCCTGTGATAATTCATCCTATTTGTGTAAAAAGTAATAATGTCTAATTAAATTCAATTGTCCAATGAATTTTTGTGTCATAGACTTTAAATACATGTTTACATTTCATTTTCATTTTATTACACATAAATGAAAAATTTTAACATTTTTTAAAATTTAGAGTTCCACATTGTCTCCTTCCCTTCCTCCCTCCTCTTCCCCCTCCTTGAGAAAACAATTCTATATAGGTTATATATGTGCTCTCACGCAAAACATTTTCATATTAGCCATATTGCAAAAGAAAACACAGACCAAACAAAACAAAACAAAAAAAGATAAAGTTTTTAAAACTATGCTTCAATTAGCATTCAGCATCCATCAATTCTTTGTCTGGAAGTGGATAGCATTTTTTCATTTTAAGTCCATTGGAATTATTTTGGATCATATTTACTGAGAATAGCTAAGTCATTCACATTTGATCATCATACAATGTATAATATGGTTTTATTGATTAATTTAATATATTGTTACAGTGTACAGTGTTCTCCTGGTTCTGCTCATTTCATTTTGCATCAGTTCAAGTAAGTCTTTCCAGGTTTTTCTAAAGACATCCTACTCATCATTTCTTATAGTACAATAGTAATGCATCACAATCAAATACTACAGCTTGTTCAGCCATTCCCCTGTGGTAAATAACAAAGGCAGGGTGAGGTGCCCAGTTTTCTCCAGGGCAAGATATTATTAATAGTGATGTGTAAACTGTTAGTAAAGTGGGGCACACTGGCCATCTCAATCAAAAAACCAGGGAGCTGAACTTGATCAATGTATTAGTTAGACTAGCAATAAACAATAAATTGGGTCAATGGCCTCTCTCAATGACCAAAGACCCTGAGTGAGGGCCAATAGGGTCTTTTAAACCTAAGTGTCTTTCTTTTGATTGGCCTGACAATACATCATTTGGACCTCCTCTGGCAAAGAAAAGACAATCCTGGATGGTAGATATTTTGATGAGAAAGTATGTTAAGAGTTATATCGGTTCCTCCCTATAACTTCCTTCTTGGGAGATGGAAGTAATCCTTGGGTGATAGGATTAGTCTGAAACTGGGGAAAGTAGGTTGGCTTTCAAATGTAGATGATCACACCCCTCTCTGGCAATTAAGGAATTTTAATTGCTTTATGAGACCCAGCTGTCTCTAGTAATCTTGGCCAGAAAATCAAAACCTCCCAATCAGGTTCCTCCTCTCCATCCCACCCCATTTGGTCTACCCCTTGGAGACCAAATCACCCCTAATTTTGGAAGAAAGACAGAACATCTGTAAATAGAGGTAAGGGTCCCAGGTTAGCAAGCAAGTGCACTGGGGGCTAAGAAGGATTACATTACTTCATAACACCTTTAGATATTGCCTTTAAGCTAGACTAAAAGATGGGGGTTTTAGATGGGGAAAAGGATGGAGTACAGAATAATATCAAATGATGCAGCATAATATTAATTTTCTTCATTCCTCACTCTGATCACTGAAAGACAGTTTCCTCAATGAATTACTGCCTGATGTTCCAATTTTAAAATGGCATCCAATATATGAGCCTCTCAGGATTGACTAATCAGGACAAAAAGACCTGGGACCACTAAACACTTCATCATGGATTGTTAATTATGAGGCTTAAGTGTTTTACTGTGATAGGAATAATGTGAGGGGAAGAGAGAGAGAGAGAGATTGACCCAGGCATTGACAGGAACCTTTGGGGGCAGTCCTCTGAGGCAAGTAGGTCTTACCAAAAAAAAAAAAAAAAAAATCAGTGAATGGGAAAGTATAAGGAAGAATGAATATTCAGCCTCTTTCTTAGTAATCCATTCCCACTGTCCTTTTCATTAGTTCATCATATCTTAAGGCTCAGCTGTATTATGCAGCTGTCTGGTTTCTGAAAACATCTCTTAATGCAGTCATCTGGTCTTCTGGAAGTCTCTACTTTTAGATATTCTGGAATGGGCCTGTTCTCAGAGCAGCTTCTATCAGTTCTGCTTCCATGGTTCAGGTCACTTGTAGAGATCCTTGGATGTTTCTGTTAATTTTTTTTTTTGACAAAACATCTCAATACAATTTAATAATCACTTTAATTTTGCTTTGCCAGCAACTGGGTCATGAAAACTAGGTCAGATCTTCTGATTCTAATCTTATTAACCTATAGTTCATTTGAAACATTGGAGAATTTAAGTTTTTATTACATGTAGTTGTCCTGTGATGTAGGTTAGCAAGTTGTTATGTTGATATATTTAGGAAATTCAAATAACAACTAAGAAATCAGAACCTAACTAATGCTCTTAAACTGCCTGATTTGTGCAGAAGGTAGACAATATAACTGCATATATAAAATTCTGAATCCA
Organism: Vombatus ursinus; assembly: GCF_900497805.2. Classification (NCBI taxonomy): domain Eukaryota; kingdom Metazoa; phylum Chordata; class Mammalia; order Diprotodontia; family Vombatidae; genus Vombatus; species Vombatus ursinus. The sequence continues at coordinate 6,148,921 of NW_020948983.1, forward strand.
ATTTTAGGACTTATTAGAACATGCTCAAGGTCTCTGTATCTCATTAGAATAATTTATATTTGACACATATAATCATCCAATCTTGTTGCTTTCTCAAAAAATTTTCCAGCTATTCATTTCAGTTATTAAATTTTTACTCCAACAATTCACTCCAGTTATTCACTTCAGCTGCCCATTCTCCCCTTAAGAGGATGAGATACTGCTAAGGATCTACTCTATGCATAGACACATAGATAACTCTTTGTAAGTAGAGATGACTTGTATGCTCAGGTTTAATGGCCATGCAAATGAATTTACCTAAAAGATGCTTATTTTACTTCAATTGTAATAAAAGACCTGGGATGGGATATGTAAATAGCCTAACTAATCATGTTCAGATGGAATAGACATTACATCCACATAGACCACTGCACACTCTTTAAACATGGGGGCATATTTAAAGTAACACTTGTATAATTTACTCAAATTTTTTTTTTTGGCAGTTGGGGTTAAGTGACCTGCCCAGGGTCACACAGCTAATAAGTGTCAAGTATTTGGTCTGAGGATGGATTTGAACTCAGGTCCTCCTGACTTCACAGCCAGTGCTCTATCCACTGCGCCAACTAGTTGCCCCAATTTACTTGAATTTCAAAGTATGCTCTATATACAGGTTTATTTCAAGACCTAATCTTATACATGAATATATAACTGACAATAGGCAGATGACAAACTTAAGTACTTCTTAACTTAGTTGTTTAGGACATGGAAAGGATTATAACTTCAGACTGAATAACTTACATCTTCTATATTTGCATATTATTGTAGTAACTTAGGTGTGTTCCAGCATTTGTCTTTTAGATAAAGATTTAATATTGTGTTCATATTTTCTACTGACTACCTGCCATGATTATAGAAATTTGCCATAAAAGCAAAAAGAGGGAAATAGCTATAGTAAAGGGAAAATGCTCCTCTAGCTTGATGTCAATTCCTGGTGTAAAAAAAAAGTCATACAGGCAGCCAATTTTATTGTCAAAATGTCATAGCCAGAATCAGAATTACCCAGATGGGAAAATTTTCTGTTTAAGAGGAAATACAACAATTGGGAAATCAAGTCAGGAGAGTCCTACCTCAGTCCATACCAACAGTTACTATCCCAACTCTTCCCTGAGACAGAAATCCATCTGTAGCAGTTCATATATGTCACTCCCATAGGGCTACTGACATGATGGATCACTGGCTCAATGGCATTTCCAATGACCATACCTGGAATCACACTCAGAATAATATCAATTACTGTTCCATAAGATTTAACCTTAAATAGCAATCATTAATCATAGCTTAGGGCTGGATTCAGTTATCATTACTTTCATGTTGTTGAGGAAAAAGTATTTTAACTTGACCCTTTACTTAAGTTCCTACAACTGGAGTCTGTTAAGACTAGGTTGACTCAAGATGTAACTTCAATACTATTCAGGTAAAACTTCATAAATTCAACAATCACAAATCATAGCCATGAACAGATAGTGAAATTCTAGAGCCTTTACTTCACTTCTACTGGTGGAAGTCCTTTGAAACACATGATGTGCAACTGGAGCCCTGTACAACCCTTCTGTGGCAGACAATTAGATCTTTCAAATGTTGATTTCTGATGGAAATGACCTTCTAACTAAGCACAAATCATCTGTACACTGGTAGCATCTCCACTAGTCTCAGTCTTTTTGTATCTATACCTGATATTATTTCTCATAAAATGTAAAAAGGTTGTAGACCAAGTTAAAATATTCTTAATGTGTGAACCCAATAACCTACATGTGCAGACCCATGTACAATGCTTGGCAAGGTGACATTGACCTTTGGTGATAGCAATTTTTTTTCTGTGACAAGGAACTAATGATAAGGAATAGTAGAATTGCTCCTTCCTCCCCATGTAATACGGTACATGAGTATCTAGAGCTGTAAACCCTAAAGCTATTTTTAAAATATAGCAAGGCAGAAAAGTTGAAGATAAACCTCCAATAAGTGGTTAAGTTGCATCAATATGAAGTATAAGAAGGCAGAATTAATAATACATGTTTGTAGCCATGTAATCTTTAAACAGAGATGATATTTTTGTGAATTTTGAATTAAGTATTATCTATAAAAACATTTTAATTATAGTTATAATCCAGATTATATTTCCATTCAGAGACCATATACCATGACTTAAAGAAAAAAGTAATATTGTGTTCAAGATATAATAAAATAAATAATTCTATTTTAGGGGAAAAAAGATGCCTTTCCCAGTCCTCTTTAATCTTAGTGCCTCTCTTCTGAAACTCTCCCTCTCTCATACATAGTTATTTGAATGTTGTCTCCCCCATTAGACTCTGTGTCTCTTTGAAAGCGAGAACTGTGGTTTGTTTTTTTTTTCAGGCAATTGAGGTTAAGTGACTTGCTCAGGGTCACACAGCTAGTAAGTGTCAAGTGTTTGGTCTGAGGCCGGATTTGAACTCAGGTCCTCCTGACTTCAGGGCCGTGCTCTATCCACTGTGCCATCTAGCTGCCCCAAGGACTGTGTTTTGTTTTTTCTTTGTGTAACCCCTGTCCCAAAACCCTTTGATATGGGACTCTTTCCTTATTGGTGGAGATACATGCCCTGCTGTGTGTGAGTGGTGGGGTGGAATTGGTGAGAAACAAGAGAGCTCAAGCTTTCACCAGTCCCTTTCTAATACCCCTACAAGACTCAGCAAGCTTTGAACCTTATTGATTCTTCAAGCATTGGCTCACTTCAGGCTCTCCAGGTTTCTAGCTTTGAGAGAGGAAATGAAAGAGGTCAACCCCACTCCAAGATGCTGAAAGAAAAGACTGGGAGACCATAAGAAGAACTGCAGTCTTCATCATGCCCCTGTTCCCAAGCATTTCTCATTGATACTCCAGAGATTTCCAGGAGTATTTCCCTTGGGTGAGATCCAGGATATTCTCTCTTGGTTGAGCTGAGTTGTCTTGCTCCTAATAGGGAGAGCTCCTTCACTCCGTATTGTTTGTCATATATTCTCCTGAGAATGCCTTCTCTGATACCTGTTTTGTTACTATTTGAATAAATGGGCTTCTTTGCTATTATTTATGTGTGTTTATTTTGGAGTTAGTATTAGATGGGAACAGGGTCAAGCCTTGGATATACAGCTTGGTATATTCCTTCCCCACCCCCATCCCACCCCCACTGAAAAAATGACAAAGGGATCAGAAGTTAGCTTGAACCTGATCATATTCCTTAAATTAAGAATAATTAAGGGAGCAGATCATTATACTTCTAGCTTGGTACTCCATTTCTCTGAGAAGAACCAGCCCCAACTTCTTGCTTCCCCATATTGGAAGGAATTAAAGTCTCCTTTGGAGAAAGTGTGTGTGTGTGTAGGGGTGGGCAGAGAGGAGACTAGAGATGTCATTCTGACTCCTTTTGAGTCATACACAAGGACAGTGTCCTTGACATATGTGGAGATTCACTACACATGTGGGGCCTACTCTTTTTTCCTTATATTTGTATCCTCAAGTGCTTAACAGTGCCTGGCACATACTATGTACTTAATAAACGCTTGTTGATTTATTGATAGCAGCTCTTTCTTGGTAGCCCTAAACAGGAAGTTAAGGGGGCTCGCTATTTGGTGAATGGCTAAATAAATTGTGGTATTTTCATGTCATGGAATATTATTGTGTCAGAAAAAAATGATGAAACAGATAATTTCAGAAGAAATTGGACAGATCTTTATGACATGATAAAGAACAAAGTGAACAGAACTAGGAGAACAATTTATACAGTAATAAAGACATTATAGAGGAAAATAACTTTGTAAAACTTTAGAATTTTGATCAACAGAATAATAAACCACAATTGAAACATACTGCTCACTTCCTGCCAGAGTGATGATATACTTAAAATGCAAAAAGTGATGCACATTTTTGGAAAAGGCTACTGTGGGATTTTTTTTTGCACACACACATATATGTATGTATATTCATACATATATGTATACACATGCATCTATACACATATATACACATACAAATTTTTTTATTCATTTAAACAAATACAAAATGAGAAAAAAACATTTCCATGTACACAGCAGAACATAAGAGAAGATTCTATATAAAACAATACATTTCCATTTCATGAAAACCTATGTACTAAATATAATACATTGTTTTCAAAGCAACCCAGCTTTTCTGTTCCTCTTTCTAGGTTTTCTTTTGTTCTCTTCTGCATGTTTTTTATTTTTTTCTCCCTTTCCCCACTTCCCCACTCTAGACAAGGCTACAATTAAACATGAATGTATATACATATACATGCATATGTACAAACATACACACATATATAATATGCGCACACACACACACATATATATAAAACCATATTATGCATATTTCTATTTGCCAGTTCTTTCTCTGGAGGTGGATAGCATCTTCCTTCATAGGTCCAAGTCTTTCTATGTTTTTCCAAATCAACTAGCTCATCATTTCTTATATCGTAGCAGTATCCCATCACAATCATATCCTTTCTGACAGATTGTCTATGAAAGTTCCCCCCCAATTTTCTGCTTTCCTTCTAATCTTGTCTACATTGATTTTATTTATACAAGAAAGTTTTAATTTAAAATAATTGAAATGATCCATTTTATACTTTGATAATACTCTTGCCTTATAATATAGTTTAAGGTCTGGTACTGCTGAATCTCCTTCCTGTATATTTTTCCCCCTTATTTTTGACCTTGTGGTCAAATTTTATCATAATTTTTTCCAACTCAGTAAAAATAATTTTTTAGTAATTTGATTGGGATGTCATTGAATATATTAGTTAAGTAGATTTGTCATTTCTTATTATATTGGCTTACCTACCCATGAACAATGAATATTTCTCCAGTTATTTAAATCTGATTTTATTTGTATAAAGAGTGTTTTATGTTTATATTCATGTAGTCCCTGTATCTGTTTTGGCAGGTATACTCTCTGGTATTTTATACTGCTTCATTATTTTAAATGGGCTAAAACAATATTAAATAATATTGGTGACACATAGTGTAGTTTCCCTATTTTTCTCTTTTAATTAAATCCATTTTAGCTTGAACTTTGTCTGAGATTATGATTACTACCTTTGCTTTTTGTTGACATAATAAATTCTACTACAATCCTTTATTTTATCTCTGTGTGTTTTTCTCTTTTTTATTGTGTTTCCTGAAAGCAACATACTGTTGAATTCAGGTTTTTAATGTATTCTGCTATCTATTTCCATTTTATGGGTAAATCCATCCCATTCACATTCCAAGTTATAATTACTTTTTATGTATTTCCCTCCATCCTATTTCTCCTCACTATCCTTCTTGCCCTATTTACCTTATCCCTTCTTAATTGTCTAATTTACTTCTACCCACTACCTTGTCCTCCTTTTTTCTTTTCTTTTTCTTTTTGACTAGGCAATTGGGGTTAAGTGACTTGTCCAGAGTTACACAGCTAGTAAGTGTTAAGTGACTGAAACTGGATTTGAACTCAGGTCCTCCTGACTCCAAGGCCGAGCTCTCTCTACTGCACCACCTAGCTGCTCCTACCTTGTCCTCCTATTCCCTAATCTACCCACTCCTCTAAGAGTCCCTTCCTTATCCTCTCCCCCACCTTCCACCTTAATCTATCCATCTTTCTAAGAGTTTCTCCCTTATCCCCTTCCCTTCCTAATTCTTAATCTTCATACCCTTGTAAAAGTCCCTCCTTTATCCTATATTTTCACTCTCTTATTTTTTTTTACTAAATTTGGAAGACTTTTATACCTTTCTAGATGTATATGTTGTTCCCTCCTTAACCCATTTCCCATGACAGTAGGTTTCCAGAACTACCAGCCCTCCTCCCTCCTTGTTTCTTCCATATCAATTATTCTTTTCATTCCTCATTTGTATGAGATAATTACTCCTTTTTATTTCTCCCTGTGCAGTTTTATTTTTTAGAATCACCCCATCATACATTGCTCAGCCCAAATCCTGCTTTCAAACTACCCAAATAATGATGACAGTCATAAGGATATTGATAAAATTATCACATATAAGAAGTAACTAGTTTGACCTTATTGAATCCCTTATAATTGGTCTTTAATGTTTACCTTATATCTCTCCTGGATCTCATATGTCAAATTTTCCATTAAGTTCTGCTCTTTTTGTCACAAATACCTGAAAGTTTTTCAGTTTGTCAAATGTTCTTTTTTTTTTTTTAATTCAGTATTATACTTAACTGCTAGGTAAATTACCCTTTGATGTAATCTCAACTCTTTCGCTCTGTGAAATATAGTATTTCAAGGCCTATGGTCCTTCATTGTAGTAGCTGCTAGGTCTTATGTAATCCTGATTGTAGCTCTGCAATATTAAAATTTTTTTTTCTTGTTCCTTGCAATATTTACTCCTTAGCCTGGGAGTTTTGAAACTTGGCTATTATATTTTTCTAAGTTTTCCTCCTGGGATCTCTTTCAGGTAGTGATTGGTAGATTTTTTTTTTCTATTTCTGCTTTACCTCCTTATTCTAGAACTTCAGGGCAATTTTCTCTAATAATTTCTTGTAATATGGTATCAAGATTCTTTTTTTTTTAATCATAACTTTCAGGTAGTCAGCCTATTCTTATATTGTTTCTTCTTGATCTGTTCTCCAGATTAGTTGTTTTTCTAATGAGATGTTTCATATTTTTTTTCTATTTTTTCATTCTTTTGATTTTGTTTGTTTTTTGGTGTCTTATATCATCCTTAGTTTCCACTTGCCCAATTATAGTTTTCAAGGAATTATTTTCTCCCTTAAGCTTTTTATTCTCTATTTCCAGTTGGTTGGCTTTCTTTTCATGATTTTCTTGGATTGTTCTTATTTTTTCTGATCATTTCTCCATCTATGTAGGTACATATTAATTTGCTTTTCAATTAAAATTTTGTTTAATAGTATGAGGTGGTAGCAGCAATAGATAAAAATACTAGCTACCTGAAAAATAAAAATAATAAACTAAAAAGAAAAACTCATGCACCCCAGGTTAAAACCCCACAAATTAAATGAAAAACATTTTTCATCACCAAAAAAAAAACAAAAAAATTTATTTATTAAAGGCTTAATGAAATAGTTGGCTAAAATACCACCTGCAGTGCAACTTTATAACAGTCTTTTGTTAAAATGTTTCATGATGTCTCCTGTAATTATATCTGGCATGATAGATTGAAAGACTTAATTAAATTGATAAAATAGAATAAAGCTAATATGATTTGGCTAAAATTAACATTAAAACAAACTATAAAGTTAACAGTTAAGCAATCCAAAATACTAAAGACATGTTTTAGTTAATGCTATCATTTCATTTCAGGTTGTTAATATACTGCAATGACTTTCACTGATCTAGTATAGTTAGTGGTTGCTTTGAAATCAGATGACCTCATTTACTTAATTCAGGTATATTTCAGAAGGCTTTTAAAAGAGACTCCAGGGAGTTCATTTGAAATAGTCCACCATAACCAGATTGATTTAATTATGTGCATAATCATACTCTACTAAAGTCTTACCCTGAAGTCATATTGTGGTATAGAGTTGTCATTGGATTTTTGAGATTATGCCAGTAGAATGCAAACTGGTGGTAACTCTTAGCAAGCCAGAAAGGCTTTCAGAACCATCTCAGCAACGAACTGTCTCTCTTATCCAAAGACCAGCCCAGCTAATTTCAGAAAGATCTGTCATTAGAAGAGTGGCTGAATTTTCAGCCACAGCCAATTCATGCAGTGTCAATCAATCAACCCTACAAGCATTTATAAAGAATCTACTAAGTACTAGGCTCTATTCAAAAAAGTAGAGATATTAAGACAAAAATGTAACATCCCCTGCCCTCAAGGAGACAATAATCTGTGTCAGTAGAAGTAACACCTCCACCAGTTCAATTGCAGCTTTTTAAAGTGTCAAAAAATAAAATAAAATAAAATGACACTTGTTTAATGACAGAAAAATGGCTTGAAAAATAGATGAAAAAGATAGATACAATAAATTCATGAAAAGGAAAATAGAAAGGTCATGCTTTATATTCTGTAAGAATTAGAGGAAAGAGAGAGAATGTACTTTATAGATAATATAAAGCAACAATCAATCTAGTAGCTTTAAGGTGAAGAAAGAATATTAAACTTGCATTCTTTCTCTGGAACCACCCTGGACTCTAATAGATGAGCTTTCATTTTATCTTTTTTTAAAAAAATTAATTAATTAGTTAATTTTTTGGTGAGGCAATCAGGGTTAAGTGACTTGCTCAGGGTCACCCAGCTAGTAAGTGTCAAGTGTTTGAAGCCAGATGCTTTCATTTTATCTTGTCCAGAATCAGACCTCTACCTCCTCACCATCATTTCTAAACTATACCAATGAGGGCGGTGTCCCTGTGTCCCACCCTTGGCCCTTTTCAAGCTTTCTTTTATTTTTCATCTTCATTTTCAACTTTTTCATTTTCCCCCATTTGAATATAAGGTATTTGAGGGCAAGATCTGTCTTGCTTTTTTGCATATGGATCCCGAGTACTCAATATAGTGCCTCACACATAATAAACTAATAAGTGCTTTTATAATTCATCCTTTCATTTGTTCATTTATGTATTTTTTTTGTCATGTGGCAAATATACAGAGGAACAATCTAGAATTAGTTACAGTCCATTGTGACATTCTAGAGTATAAGCCCTAAAATCCAGACTGTTTCAGATATAGATGTATATATTATATATATGTGTGTATGTGTATACATATGTATGTACATACATATTACAAAGGAAGAGGTTATTAAGGTTATAATGTATATAAGGCATTTTGCATATGCAGTTTTCTTATATATTAAATTGTTGTAAAGTTTTATTTTTAGTTTTATCATCTTTTTCTGTGATTTTTATACATTTCTATTTAAAAAAAATAGTTCTACGAGATGTCAAAACAGAGTTTTAAAAAAATAATGAGTCACCAAATTTCACAACCAGTGTTTCCAGATTTGGATTGTTGGTTACTTCGTTTTTCTGGTTAATCTTTTGTTCTCCATTCCCACTGTTCCCACTTTATTTCAGGCTGCTTCACTCCCTCAGTCCAGTACAACCCAACAAGCAATTTACATGGTTACATCAAGAATAGCTCATTTTTTTGAGGGTCATATATCGGTATTTATTATTTAAGTTGAAGAACAGGTTATGAAAGGGGTGGGGGGCACATTCATAACAGAGAGTCCAAGGTGGAGCCCTAGGGGAGAGGGAAGAAGGGAGGAGACAGGTAGATGAGAGCCTCTCCTCTGTGACTGTTCTAGGCAAGGTTGATCCTGATTTCTGAGCCTTGGTCCAGGGCACACAATAAAACACACAATAGGATGAATTTGCAGGGGCTACAGGTTTAGGAAACATCAAGAGGTGGCCAAAGTTACACATCCAACAGAGGTGGGGGCTGGGATTCTCCTTGGATCAGCAGCACTGCTTCCTTTTAGGAATTGAAGCATAGCAATAAGTTCCATTCCACTTATTTCAGCTCTTATGAAACATTCTTATAGTTAAAGTCCTTGTGCTAAAGAATTCTCTCTTTGCCTCTCTAACTTCTTGTACTTTGCTTCTAGTTTCTTTGAATATGCAACCAACTTGTAAGCTGCCTGCTCAAGAGATGCTACTTGCTCCTCAGTTAAAGTGATCTGATCCAGATAAGGCTGAAGTGCTGCAGATTTCTGGTTTAAGTCCTTCAGGTTTCTACTTATGTTTACTACAATATCTTTCATTTATAGATACTTCAAGCTAGTCAATTTGTTCATATTTCCAGAAGTTTATAGTCTTCACTGGTGGCTGTCAGCTTACCTGTCAGGTATGTGGCCATTTTGGAGAATATGTCCTGGCACAGCCCTGTCACATGGCCTCCTTGGCCATCTCCACCACAGCATTGTCCAGGCCAGGGAAGGGAGGAAGGAGAAAAGATGGAGGGAAGGTTGGGGATGGGGGAAGAGGGGGAGAGGGAGAGGAAGGGAAAGGGAAAGTATAGGAGGAAGAGGCAGAGGAGGGGAGGGAAGGGGAGAAAAAAGGAAGGAGGAATAGATCATTTTTATGAGAGCAGTTGGACAAGCGACCTTTGACTGATTCACCACCACCCCTAGCCCAGTTAATAAAATTAGAGAAGATATTGGGGCAAGCAAGAGAGATAACAAGGTATTAGGATCTTAAATGAAGTATAATAATAGCTTATACTTTGTTACCCTTTTATGAGATGGGAAGATGTTTTCTGATCAAAATTGATTAAATTAGAGTGATTGGCTATACTTGGTGAATCTTTTAAAAAGTGGGACATACTCTTTAGGGATCCAGGTGAGTTAATGTAGGAGAGAACCCAGAAGACTCAAGAAGAGAGCCAGCTATAGAAGAATCTAGTAATTGAGAGGAAGTTATTCCTCACTTCTTACATAAGGGGAGGAGATTTTATTCTCTTCCCTTCCACCCACTTTTGTCTATGGTGTTTCTCTTGTAGTAGACTTTCTTGAAGGAGACACTGCACCCAGCATGGAGCTGGCCCAATGAGTCAAGGCACAAGAACAGTGAAGCTTTGGGACTTAAAGCAGGACATAGCTCTGGGAGGAATATAATCTCTATGAGTTGAAAAGTGAGCCAGCCCTGCCTATTTTGCTGATGAGAAATTGAAGCAAACAGGGTTAAGTGACTTACCCAGGCTCACACAGCTAGTAAGTAAGGCTGGATTTGAACTCATAAGGATGAGTCCTCCTGATTCCAGGCCCAGTGCTCTATCTACCACCTAGCTGCCCATAAATGAACTAGAGAAGAAAGTGGCACACCACTCAGTGTCTTTGCCAAGAAAACCCCAAATAGGGTTGTGAAGAGTCAGGCATGACTGAAAAGACTCAATGATAACAATCCAGCTTTTAGGAATTGAGATTTGAAAAGGATCAGGTCCAGAGGGTGCAACTAAATGACATGCCCAGAAGATATATCACACCCAGAGAAAACAGTAGAAAGACAACAAAAATAGGGAAAGGACACCAGACACCTGTGATACCAAACAAATGTTTCCTAAGTGTGTGTATCTCTACTGCTCTGCTCCAAATAAGTCTCCACTCTTCCTACTGATGCTTTGTGTAACAGTAAGAGTAAATCCAGAGTGGGGAAGGGATAATGTTTTGTTATTATTATTATGATGCTGCCTCAGTAAATGTTGCTTTGAGCTCATTGTGTCTACTGACTAACAATTAAGAGGTAAGCATACTGGTGGGAGCTCATGAACTACATTTTTTTAAGAGTACAGATCCACAAAGAACTTTGAACCCAGAGGTAGTGACCCTCCTATGGACCTAATCTGTGAGCATGAGTTAGAGGGGATAGACCTAGAGGAGGGTTACGCTTGCAGAGAAGCAAATTTAGGCTTGATATAAGGGGAAACTTTCTAATAATTAGAGCAAGCCAAATGTAGAATGGGCTGCATTGAGAGGTCTTTAAGCAAAGATTGGATAACAACTTGTAAGGTATATGTAGTAAATATTAATATAACAAATATAGTAAAATAATATAGTAAATAGCAATTATAGTAATAAAATATTAAAAATTCAGATATAGGTTGGACTGATTACGTCACTTCTAATTTTGAAATTCTGAAGTTGAGATAGCTGAAAAGACTGATGAATATCACTTGAGTATAGCCCCAGTTCCAAATGAGTTCTATCAGTATCTATCTTTAACTTCATCTGAACTATGCAAGACAGATATATTTCTAAGAAACTCCAGCACCCTTTGTCTATTTCAGTAAAAATTATATAACCTCTAACATTTGTTAATTTATCTTGTAATTGGCTGAGATAGAATTGATAGACTGATAGAATGAACTTCCTGGAAATAGCTACATGTATAGGTTTATTTTCATGAGCCAAACAAAGTTGGGTACCCAGGAGGTGGCAGTGAAATGGAATGCATGTCCTCTTGTATGTTTCTTGTATAAAGTTTACCACAATGGTTTCTGTACTATTCAATAAGCCACATTTATTTAGATTTTTAAAAAAGATTAGGTTAAAAAGATTAACTTTACTTCTTTCTTTGACAAAGTTATTAAACTTGTAAGAAAGGAAAACATTGCAAATATTTATGTAGACTTCAGCAAAACATAAAAATTACTACGAAAAGTCTGAAGAGATGTGGGCTAGACTGTAGTGTAGGTAGATGGATTCAGAACAGGTTTGGTAGTCAAAGAATAATCATTAATGGCTTTATCTCAACTTAGAAGGTGTAATCATTAATAATTATGTGTTGATTTGAAAAGATATCTCTAATGGAGTAGCCTAGGAATCTATGCTTGACACTATGGTGTTTAACATTTGTTGTCAATGACTTGTATAAAGAAATGCATTATCATATTTTAGATAACACAAAATTGGAAGCTAATGTAGTAAATGACAGTCAAGATTCCATAAGATCTTGACAGGCTACAATATTGGGTCAAATCTAGAAAGACAGAATTTAATAAAGAAAAATACAAAATCTTATAATCATGCTCAAAAAAAGCAACTTCACAAGTACAAAAGGGGCTAGATAACATATTTTAAGAAGATCAGGGGTTTTAATGTACTCAGAGCCCAATATGAGTCAATGGTCAATTAACAACAAATAAAGCTGATATAATCTTAGGTTGCATTAAAAAAGTTAGGGTCTGTACTCTGCCCTAGGAAGATAATATCTAGGGGCAGGTAGGTGTTACAGTGGTTAGGGCATTGGCCCTGGAGTCAGAAGGCCTCAGACACTTGACACTTACTAGCTGTATGACCCTGGGCAAGTCACTTAATCCTGATTGCCTTGCTGGAAAAAAAAAAGACAACATCTGGAATATAGTATTCAGTTCTGGAGCATCACATTTTAGGAAGACTTCTGATAATCTGGAGAGTATCTAGAAGAGGGTGAATAAGATGGTAAGGATCCTTTAGACCATGCCATATGAAGATTAGCTGAAAATCTGTAGCTTAGTGAAGAGGTAAGTGTATGTTTTCACTGCTGCATGCCGATAGCTGCCATAGCTACTCACAGGTAACCATATAATTCATATAGATCAAGTAATTAATAACTTGTTTTGGTCCTACTCCCGCTTTGTCACAGAAACCATACTTGGTTCTATTTAAGAGAGATGATAGTAGATTTAAGGCTAGGCAGAATCATACTAATCTTACACTGCCACACTGAAGAACATCAATTTTTCAAAAATATTAGTTGTTTATAACATTACATAGTGTGCTGTTAATGTAGTGTAAATGAAGAATAGTTTTCTATGCGGACATTATATACTCTAGAACCCCGATATTTGGGCTTATTGTATGTATTTTCAGGGTATGAATATGCCGTGAGTGCAGAACTGAGTCAAAAACTTTGTGATAATTAACAAAGACAATATAAACATCTTAGTACTTTTATGAAGATTATTCATTATTTACTGAACTGATACTAAGTTGCTCTTTACACTCCTGAGGCTTTCCAGCATACCCTTTTACTCTTCAACCAATGTATTATTTTCTTGTAAGTGTTCTTAGAAGTTTTTAGTGATATAATCCATGAATGCTTTATATAAAGTACATAGCCCAAATTGGAGAGGTCACTTGTGTTTTCCTCTTTTATTAAGAGATCTAAGATACCTTCTGTTAATGAAGGTTGAATCAGGTTTATGTCTAAGAATAAGCTGGAAAAATACTTTGGGCATAATCCATACAGCACTTTAAAGTGTTTGAGGCAGTAATTATGGATCTCATCTTGCCCTGCTCCCTTCTAGTTTTGCAGAGAAGCTAGAGTTGCAATCACCTCCATTGATATAACCATTTTGTCTATTATATTAATGTTGTACAATCTTTCCATTTCTTATTTGCTCCAACTTGTATTTTCCTTGTATTTGACTCACAACTTTAGAGATGACCAAACATTTTCCATATCCCTCTTCTTCAGAGGTTCTCTTTCATCTGGTTTCTTTGCTTCTCAATGTTCTAGTGAAGTTTTTAATAGATATTGAATTATTTTGATTTTGTTGCTCAGATTTGACTCCTTCTACCACAATAACCCCTTTATATTTTATTTCAATTGTCCCAGATTATTCCATTTTTCCCCTTCAAATTTTATTTAGTCTCTTATTTCCTTTAATTTAGGCTTAGGGATAAATTTTTGTTGTTGTTGTCATTGTTTGTTTCCCTATGTGTGTGTTCTCCTTGTGTGTTCCTTAATCACAAGTTTTTCCTGCATGTATGTATTCCTCCACACTGGTGGTGTCATAACTTGTGGGAAAGTATATCCTGTGTGTGTGTCATATAAGTATAGCAAATTAAACCATTTTATTTGCTATACTATTTGGTTAATTGTTGTATTTTGAGCTCATTCACGAGGCTGGTAAAAGGCAAATCAGTGCGGGCTCATGACTTATGATTTTGAGAATGAGTTGACTGATCCTTTGAGTATCTTGAACCTAAGATAGCTTTCCTAGGGTCTAGTATGTGAGAGAGGCTGCCCAGTTGCTATGTTTCCATACTCATATTATTTCCTTCTCTGCCTCTGCAAGGATTGGTCTGACTTGGTCAATTGTGCAGTATTTCAGTGCCAGATCCAGAAACAGGACATACAATCTATTTGGCATCTTCAAACTGCTGACAAGAGTCACACACACCATAATTAGCAACATTATTTAAAAGAAATCATTTCAATTCTAACCTTCTAGTATATTTAATGAATGATGAAATTTAGACCCTGTTTTTTTTCTGTCACCAGAAAACCAAAGGATGACAGAATGCAAAACAAACAAACAAACAAAAAAAACAACCCAAACCCAAAAAAACCACTCAATGGGATTGCTGTTTACCAAGTAATACACATGGCTGCTGTGTAAGTCAAGTTTTGTGTTCCTTTGATTTTTGTATTTTATATTTCTCATATTTAAAAAGATCCTCTAATTGAACAGGGCTTTTATGCTCTATTGTTTTTTCCCTATGAAGAATATAACATGAGAAAAGTAGGAGGTTGGATGTGGATTGCAAATGGAGCAAAGTATTTTGATAGACTTCAACAACTCTATTTTAGAAAGCCTCATTTCATTAGCATTCAGGAAAACTCAGGTACCTTTCAAATTACTTCACATTAAAATGAGCATCTTAATCTGCTGTTATAAATTTCAATCACAGAAGATCAGTGCAGTAGGGTACGGGCTGGTTTTCAGCAGACACCTGGTTTTGAGTCACATTTCAGGTACCCACTAGTTGCGTAAGCACAGAACAGTGGACAGACCACTGGCTGTGGGGTCGGAGGGCCTGGATCCAAACACTGCTTCTGAAATTACTACCTATGTTACACAGAACATTTATAACCTCTCTCAAGAGGTCTAATTCAGCTCTTTAACTACATGATTGAGTTAATGTCTCTGAAGCTAGCTGTCCCCATCTTCTTTTAATGAGTTTCTTCCAGGACCCCCATTTTGGGGATGGACTCAGAGTGGCCAAACTTCACTCCCCTCCTAACTGAGTCTCAGAACTTCCCCACTATGCCCTTGTGGGTAAACACCAATACTTTTCAGATACCTTTTATGTATTGTGTTCCTCCATTAGATTGTAACTCCTTAAAGACATTGATTGCCACTCTTTTTCTTTGTAATTTCTCTAGCACTTAACAGAGTACCTGGCATATAATAATTGCTTAATTGTTACCTTCTAGTCTGTAAAATGGAAATACTCATACCTAGTTTCAAGTGGTGTTGTGAGGCTTAAATGACTTAATCTATGTAAAGTGCTTTGCAAATCTTACAATGCTGTGCAAATATCAGCCCTACTTATTATCAAGTGTATTTGAAGCTCTTTGTAAGTCATCAAACTCAACATAAATGTCATCATTATCTAAGAAGCTTCACAATAAATTACATTTCTCCCTATATCACATAAGCCAATACAAGAGTGGGGAAGCTATGGCCTCAAGGCTGCAGATTCCACACCCCAGAGCTAGTATTTGAGGGGAAGAACTATTTGTCATGACTTTTTAAAAACTGAGGGTTTGTTTTTTTAATTCATGTAGTTTTATTTGTAAATTTTTTTGTGATTTTGCTAGGACCATGTACCTAATTTTTAAAAATTTAAAAATTTAAAAGCATAAATATTTGTAACCTTATGCCTTTCTGCCTTTAGGCTTATGCCCTGTCTTCTCCCATAATTCATTCTGGGCCATGTAATGCTTTCTCTGTGATAGATACCCTTTCCTGGTTCTATTTTACTATCAGTTACTTAGATAGTGATTAAGGGGTAAAGGTACCAGAATCCTGCCATTAATAGGAGATTGGCAGCCAAAGAATGGTAGAAATGATTCACTTTTTAGGGTAGGAAGTGTTACCTTCCAGTCTTTCCCAATGTGGGAACGACTAGTTTCACTGACATTTCTGTAGGAATATTTAGCAATGTTAAATGAGTACTTTCTTCAGAGAGAAAGAGGGGAAGAGGAAGAGAGAAAGACAGACATACAGAGACAGAGACAGACAAAGAGAGAGATGTGTTCAATACCAAGTCATGAACATCATGGAAATGAAAATGACTGTGTCAAAGTATTTTGGAAATACCTTGTTTTCCAGAGCTAAGGCCCAGCAAGGAGGCTATGCCCTGAGTTTGGCATAACAACAATCCTTCACACTCTGGATGATCTCTCCCTCTTGCAAAGTATATTGTATCAGCTGTTCACTCCCCCTATTGACCAGGGACCTGAGAGTCAACATCCATCACATCCCTGACATACTGACAATCCCTCTTCCTTATACTGTACTCCTGTTCCCATCACAGAGCTCTGGTTCTATACCCCACAGAGTAATCATGACCCCAAAGACTTGGGACAATATTATTTCCATAGGATCCATAGGAACAGTAACTCAAGACCTAAAAATGATTATGTCATAGTCTAGCCTAGTATGTATATAAGCACTGCCTGTACCCCAATATGTTAAGCCCTCCTACTTAGGAGGACTTCCACTTGCAAGTGTGAGACCCGTCCAGTCTGGACTGCATTCAGAATTCTGTTGACAACTGTATTTTCACAGCAAATTATTAGTTGCCTACCTGGGAATCATGTAAAAATTAGCTTTTCTCTGTGTAGTTATATCATCAACATGTTAGAACTAAAATAAAAATCAATGCCAAATTAGAAGTATAAAGACAAGAAGATAAAATTTTCAATTATTTTGCTCCAATTTGACCCATTGAAGCAAATTGTTGTTGTAGAGAGCATTTTTGAAAAGAGAGGGAGTCAGCAGTACATGGCACCTACACAGAAACTGACCATGTGTTAGGGCATAAATACCTCACAATCCAATGCAGAAAAGCAGGAATATTAAATGCATCCTTTTCAGGTCATGGTGCAATAAAAATTATATGTAATAAAAGGCCATGGAAAAGACTAAAAATTAATTGGAAACAAAATAATCTAATCCTAAAGAATGAGTGGGTCAAACAACAAATCATAGAAACAATCAATAAGTTCATCCGAGAGAATGATAATAATGAGACAACATACCAAAACCTATGGGATGCAGTGAAAGTGGTTCTTAGAGGAAGTTTTATATCTCTAAATGCTTTTGTGAATAAAATAGAGAAAGAGGAGATCAATGAATTGGGCATACAACTAAAAAAGCTAGAAAAAGAACAAATTAAAAATCTGCAATTAAATACCAAATTAGAAATGCTGAAAACCAAAGGAGAGATTAATAAAATTGAAATTAAGAAAACTATTGAACTAATAAATAAAACTAAGAGCTGGTTTTATAAAAAAAAATAGATAAACTTTTGGTTAATTTGATTTTAAAAAAATAGAGGTAGGGCAGCTATGTGGAGCAGTGAATAGAGCACCGGCCCTGAAGTCAGGAGGACCTGAGTTCAAATCCAGCCTCAGACCAAATACTTGACACATACTAGCTGTGTGACCATGGGCAAGTCACTTAAACCTGATTGCCCCACCAAACCAAAAAAAAAAAAAAAATAGAGGGAGTCTATGCAAAGGCATGAAGGTGGGAGATAGAATATTTTATATGGGGTTAACAATAAGCCATCCAATTTTACTAGAACATAAAGTGTTTGTGTAGGGATGATGAGAAACCAATCTGGAAAGAAAGACTTTGAAGGACAAACAATAATTTGTACTTTATTCTAGAGGCAATGGGGATCCACCAACATTTCTTGAGCAATGAAATAACATGGCTCAGCTGTGCTTTAAGACTCTTAATTTCACAGTAGCATGAAGGATAGACAGGATTAGGAAGCAGGAAATGGCAAACCACTCCAGTATCTTTGCCAAATGAAGTGACAAAGAGTTGGACATGACTAAAAAAGAAGGCAACAGGTTAGGGGGTTAGTTAAAGTTAAGAATTGAGAATGACTCCAGGGTTGTCATCCTAGGTAACTGGATCTGTGGTGGTGCCCTTGACAGAAATAAGGAAGTAAGCAAGAGGTATAGATTTGGAAAGATAGTGAATTCTGATTTAGACATGTAGAGCTTAAGACACCTATGGGATCCCTAGGTAGAGATGTATATTAGGCACTTGGGTGTATATGAATAATCACTTTTTTCTTTTGAAACTAAAATGATATAAAGCAATTAGAACAATAAAAAGCCCAAAAGAAACCATAAATCATTTCAGCTAGCAAATATTTGATTTCCTCGCCCAGTAAAGTGACAGCCAAGGGTAACAATGCATTAAAATATAAACACATTTACCCAGTCTTGTGAAGGAAGATAGTAGAAATTATGTTGAGTTTTTTTTTGTTTGTTTGTTTGTTTGTTTTTAGGCAATTGGGGTTAAGTGACTTGACCAGGGTCACACAGCTAGTGTCAAGTGTTAGGTCTGAGGCCAGATTTGAACTCAGGTCCTTCTGACATCTGCACCACCTAGCTGCCCCAATTATGTGGAGTTTTGCCACATAGAACAGCAAGAAATGGTGGATAAAAACAACCTTGCAAAAAAGCTTCAAATGGGTTTCTTCCCATGTGTCCTTGTGTGAGTAACATTTTCTTTAAACCCTATTTCTTTAAATCCCTGTAGCACCTTCAAAATACCCAAGGAAAACAGGGTACTTGGAAATTGAAATTTTCCTCAAGACCATATAACATTTGAATGATTGTCCAAAATGCTTCATTGTGAAAACACACAATGTGGGCTCCAAACAGAGACAGCAGATTTGCTGTAGTGATGATGAGGAAGAATATTATGAGACACAAAGCTATGCGTGATTATCTGGAAAACAACCCTGTTTTGGAAAAACATTGCCTCATATCCAGGAAAATGTGGGTTTTGTGTTCACCAAATAGAATCTGACTGATATTGGAGACATTTATTTGTCCAGTGAGGTAACAGCTGCTACCTGTGCTAGAATAATTTCCTCCAAGTGAGCTCACTGCGTGTGCGCTGTCTGGGTCCTAAAAAGCCCTCCTTCTTGCAGGCTTTGGGTATCACTACCAAGATTTCTAGGAGCACTATAGAAATCTTGAATGGTGTGCCATTGATTAAAACTATAGACAAAGCAGGTGCCAGCAGAGTGATATTATCAAATATGTTGACTATCTCTCCATTCTCCTTTGGGTAGATAATTCAGCTAGGGTTTGATAATGCCAGCATCTATAGTCCTGAAATACTTGACATAACAAGGGAAACTTTGTATCTTTGCTTCTTGGAGGGGATATGTAATGTTGCCTGTTTCTGTCTGCAGCCTAGTCACTCAGTTTTTGTATCCACATTGTACTCTTTCATCAATAACTAGCAGGGGTTCTTGGCCGTACCTGTGAAGACTAAGTATACTTTCCCAGATGATGAAAAGGTAAAAGCCTTCTTTGCAGATTCTTCAGCATTTTTAGCTGCTGTCCCTGTGGCACCAGTCATAACAGCTGCTCCTCTAACTGCTGTTCCAGTCAAGGTGGAAGCCAAGGAGGAATCTGATGAAGATATGGGCTTTGATCTATTGGATTCTCCCAAATTAAACAACTATTCAATTCATTTTGTTTGTGAAACAAAGAGATGAAGTGTTCATTTATCTCTGAAATGAAAACCACCCCCCCCAAAAAAACCCCAAAACACAGAAAGCTTGGCATGAAACTCAAACCAGATCATCCCAAGAGCATTTAAAGATAAACTGGAAGGAGAACAGCAAACAAACAAACTGATCTGTCAGCATTTCTAGAACTATTTTCTTTCTCAATGACATTTGGAATCTAACATCTCAGTACCCAATGTATTATTAAAAACAAGAAGTAGAAATAGCATTAAAGAAGCCAAAGAATAGAAGTGCAGCTAGACCAGACCAAATATACATAGGAAATCTTTGCTGGAGTGACATAATTTGAGTGCATCGAGGGATTCTGAAATGAAAGATGGGAAAATACTGAATGACTGGGGAAAATCATATTTGGTGCCAAAAACTGAATTAAGACATCAGTAACTATCCATCGATATGTTACTTTGTCATCTCTACAAAATCATTGTGAAAATCATCTACATAAATATAGAGGCTATCCTTGTTGAAAATTTGAAAAAGGAAACAGACAGGCTTTTATAAATGGTATTCTCAAATAGACCATAACTTCATAGTCCACAGTTGACTGAAACATGCAGAGGATTCAAAGCCCACTTTTTAAAAATCAATTATTGATTATTTTTAAAAATTGGATAGACCAAATTTCAGTTTTTTTGTTCTTTTTTTTTTTTAGTGAAGCAATTGGGTTTAAGTGACTTGCCCAGAGTCACACAACTAGTGAGTGTTATGTGTCTGAGGTCAGATTTCAACTCGGGTCCTCCTGACTCCAAGGCCAGAGCTCTATCCACTGTGCCACCTAGCTGCCCAGCAAATTTCAGTTTAAATGGATTTTCTTCTATAAGAACTATCTCATGTAAATGTTAAGATCTTACAAGATTCCTTAATAGATGTAACAGCAGAGATATTAGTTCAACAATTACCTGATTATCAATATCAAGTGAATCATAAAACAGGAAAATGAATGCTCACCACAGGGATTTTCTGTTCTATGGGAGAATGTCCAGCATTTAATCCAATTTTTATTTCCTTCAAGCTAAACTAAGGAATTTACTCTCCTTTCCTGATGATAGATATAGTATGGCTCCAAAGAACAAATTGATCTTATTTTTGGCTTCTTTTATCTATCTATCTATCTATCTATCTATCTATCTATCTATCTATCTATCTATCTATCTATCTGTTGGCTTCTTATAAGCTATTTGTTGCATGATTTATGATATTTTAATTTTAGAAACTTGATTCCTTTTCAGTTCAAATTTTCTTTCCATGTTCCTTTCTTCAGCTTTTGTGGATCCTATGTCATAGGTTTAGAGCTGGAAGGGACCTAAGAGGTCATCAAGTCCAACCCCCCTTGTTTTGCAAATGAAGAAACTGTAGCACTGAGAGACTTAAGTGTTCCATGTTCAAACACCTAGTAACTGACCAAGGCAGATTTGAACCCAAGTCTTTCTGATTCCAAGCCTAGCCCCATACTAATCAGAACCAGATTAAAGTTTGGCACAATGAGAACTGCATGAGATTTGAAGTCTGGGAACCTGGGACAGAGTTGGCTTTGTCACTATCTGTGAGCAAATCACTTTATCTCTCCAAACCTCCCCTTCTTTATCTATACTGGGGTTTAGAATTGATGATCTTTAAAGGCTGTCCTAGCTCTTAATTTATGAGCCTAGGATAAAGGTCTCAATCTGGTCAGTTCTGCCTATATATGGCCTTGGTGATGCAAATTGAGACTTTGGACTATAGACCGGAAGGGAATTTCCCTCAGAGAACTTTCCATTCTAATTCAATCCAACTGACCTTTGTAGATCTAGCCTTCTAAGGTTTGTACCTTCTATATTGTTGTTGTTGTTGTTCAGTCATTTCAGTCTTGTCTGACTCATCAGTGATCTGGCAAAGATACTGGAGTGGTTTGCCATTTTCTTCTCATTTTTACAAAAGAAATTGAGGCAAACAGGGTTAAGTGACTTGCCCAGAGTCACACAGCTAGTGTATCTGAGGCTAGATTTGAACTTAGGAAAATGAGTCTTCCTGACTGCAGTTCTGGTACTCTATCTATCCACTTTACCACCTAACTGTCCTTAAAAGTAGAAGTGCAAAATCAACTTGAGATCAAATGTTTTCCCGGAAGAAAATGATGTCTACAAAACTAAGTTTACTAATCTCAAAGGTTTCAGCTTTTCAGACACAAGCTTACTTAAAATGGTTGATAACATATGTAGTTTGTCTTTAATATAATACATTTTTGATCAGTGGGAAAGTTTATGATCACAGAATCATTTGCATTTCAAACACAGGAAATTTAAAAATAAAAATAAAGCTCTTTCATTTTTTTTTTTAAAGGAGTAGATGGCATCTTGAAATAATTTCCCAGGCTCCATCCAGTCAAAATATTTTTTCACTAAAAAACTTCCCAGAGAATAGCTCAGAAGCTTTCTGAACCCTATTCTCCCCTTCATTGACTATTCACAGCCTCTCTGCTATCAAGATTTCTTTAGATGGGTCTGATTTTTTGCTGTGGTTGACAAATTTTGTTTTGTTTTGAGAGCAAGTGTTGCCAATTGACTACTTTGTCCATTAAAGAGAGCCACTGTTACCTCATTTGACTCATTTTAAGTATTACATCCTGATAAGATATGGATTTAGAGACAGAAAAGAGAGACCATTTAGTTTAAATCTCTCATTTTACAGGTTAGGAAACCAAGGCCTGGAACTTTTAAATAAGTGTTCAAGATCACAATAGTAGTAAAGATCAGAGGTAGATCTAGTTATTTTCATAAGACATGGTTTTAGAGATTCAGAATGCTTTGTGTTGCAACTTTGGTCATGCTCTATGACAATAGAGACAGTAGGGGTGACTTTTTCAAACAAAGTCCCCATTTAAGAGGCCAAGTCTTTTGTAGTGTGGTGTAGAGGAGAACATTGAACTGTGAATTAGTTCTTGCTGTGGATTTGTCATTAACTGATACTGGACAAATCCCTTCCCTTCTCTAGGTTTCAGTCTCTTTACCTATAAAATGATCTCTAGGGTTCCATTCCAGTTTTACTATTCTGAGTCAGTTACTTGGTTTACTTTGCATTTCTTTGCAAAAAACAAACCTGCAGGTGGCAGTCTGATCAAATGTTTCTTTGTAGCAGATCTGGTTTATATACATATATATATATATATATGTGTGTGTGTGTATATATATATATATACACACACACACACACACACACATATATACATATACACAAACATACACACACACACACACACACACACACATATATATATATATATATATATATATACATAAAATAAGAATTTAATATCCACAAAAGTTTTCAGTAAAAAAATATTTTGGTTCTGAATACAACCCAGGAAAGGAATTCAAGGCACTACTATCTGCACTATTCAGGGTATGTGTGTGGGCAGGCTAATAGAGGCTAATCTTTCAAAACTTCACAATTTTCACAAACATCAACTAAAGCTGAAGAGACAGTCAGACTGTTTAAATGTAATTACTCAGGAGGAAAAGGAAATATTGGCATTTGTGCTCTTAAAAGACTGTTACTCATCACAAAGTTTCCATATGTATTCACATATAACTACTGTAATTATAATACTATAAATATAGCAACAATTTCATAATTTCAGCCACATATGCATTAGGGAATATACTTGTAATTAAAAGATAGGGTATGATCCTTGACTTGAGCAAGAATGCATCTCAAGTATCCCATATGTGTGTATGTGTGTGTGTCTACTCTTAAAAACCTTAAGAAAAAAAGAGCCCCAACACTGCCTCTCACTTATTTCTGTATGTATCAGTAAAGCAACAAGAATTTATTAAGTGCCTACTATGTGCCAGACACTGGTTATATAAAGACAAAAATGAAATGGCCCCTGATTTCAAAGAGGATGGGGATATAACACATATAAGTCTTTACAGAATAATAAAAAATAGCTGCAAGATAGGTAGAGAGAAAGGGTACTACCAATTAGTACCAGAAAATGTTGTAGAAGGAAGTGCTTGAACTGAAGGAGGATCTTGAAGGAAGTGAAGGATTTTGTGAATCAGAGGTGAAGAGGGAGTGCATTTCAGGGTGCATTCCAGGTATGGGGAATAATCAGTTCCTTTGTGAAGAAGAGCAAGAAACACAGTTTAATTGGACTGCATACTAGAGAAAGAGGAGTGATATTTAATGAGGTTGGGAAAATAGGCTGGGGAAAGCTTTACAAGACAAACAAAAGAGTTTATATATATTTCATTCCAGAGGCAATTAGGAGTTACTTGAGTAGGGAATTGGCATAGTCTGATCTGCACTTAAGGAAAATCGGTTTGGTAGCTATGTGGAAGAGAGATTTCAGTAGAGAGAAACAAGGTAGAGAGATTGATGAGGAAGTCTTTATACAATAGTCAAGCAGGTGAAATGTGAAGAAAACATGAAATAAGGTCGTCAAAAAAGATCTATAAACAAGAACTCTAATGAACCACAGCCCAAGAGAACTTTAGAGCATTGGCTCACCACCGGAGAGTTACATCATTTTCTAATGCCTATCATTATTTACCATTTATTGAGTATTGACAGTGTACTTAACGCTGTACAAGGCACAAGCCACAGTCCCTCTCATATCTAATGTTGTGAAACCACTTAAGAATTGGAATCTATGAAAATTCACTTTCAGGTTAACACCTTCAGGTATTTCAGTTCACAGATAATTTAAATGTGTGTTGTTTTAATAAACTGTAAAGCCAGAGTAGTTCACTTATTTATCTGAGAAGGAAACTTTGCACTAGGTGGTACTGTTCTTAAAGATGATCTTTCCATTAGAGCCAGTTTTATTTCAGCAAATATTCTGTGGATTTTAGTTTATAGTTTATAGATTTATAGTTTGTAGATTTAGTTTATAAAATTTATAATTTAGTTTATAAAAACCTAATTTACTAATTTAGTTTATAAAAACCTAAATTACTAGATAAAATTTTTAAAAGACCCCTTCTACATTGTTCAGGAGCCAATAAATCATTGTCTTACTAAAATTTTTCAGGTTTACTGATTTGGATGTGTTAGTAATTAATTAAATTAATTAAATATTCAGTCCTAGATTTAAAACTGGAAGGGAACTTAGAGGACAGCTTGTCCAAACCTCTCATTTTGTAGATGAGGAAATTGAGCTCCATAGTGATTAAGTGACTTGCCCAAGTGACTGCCCACACAGGGAGTAAGTGGCAGAGGTTGCAAATAAATGCAGCCTTTCCATTCTCAAAGTCATTGCTCCTGTGTGACCCTGGGCAAGTCACAACCCCAATTGCCTAAAAAGAAAAAATACATAAAATCTCAAAGTCATTGCTTTCTACATACTACCATGCTGCCTAGATAACTTCGATTGCCACCTATCTTCTTGGAATGGTATCATGTGACATAGGCTTTCATGTTATCTTATTTAGTGTGTGTGTATGTGTGTATGTGTATGAATGTATAAAAATACATTTCAAATATGCTCCATGAAGGAATCTTTCTAAGATCTTTGAGTAAAGATTCTTGTTCTGAATATATTAGCATTAGGACTTTATTAATAGTTTGACAGCTTTAGTGTTTCACCTAAAGATTGAGGATCCTCAGCATTTGTGCTGAAATAGTCAAGCAAGGGAAAGGGGTAGAAATGAGGAATAATTATAAAATTTATTTGGAGGAACACAAGATCAAGGATCTCAAAGAAAATGAGAAAAAAAAATTGAACTAAAAGGAGTCTAGCATTACCAGATATTAAATGAAACCATAATGTAGCAAACATCATAATTATTTGATAAGTAAAAATTGATTAGTGTAATAGACTGAGTGATGAAGATCAAGAAGCAATCAAATATGGTAGCTTAGTATTTTTTAAACCCATGAACACACACCACTAGGGGAGGGTTCCCTATTTCAAAATAACTGGGAAAACTAGACAGCAGTTTTGTAGAAATTAGGTTTAGATTAACATCTTACCCTGTTATACTTTATAAGCTCCAAATGAATCATGTCACTTAAAAAATCCAAAGAGCAGAAAAGAATGTACTATGCATAACAACTATGACTAAGTGGGGAATTCTTAACTAGACAAGGTATGGGGATAATCATAAAACATAAAATAGATGATATGTTACATAAAATTAAGAAGATTTTGCATGAACAAATTCAATGCAGCTAAAACAAGAAGAAAACTCTTAGCTGGGTAAAATCGTCATACATCAAATAGCTCTGATAAAGGGCTGATACCCAAGATGCACAGAGAATTGATATATGTATCAGTTGATAAAACTTATAAGAACAACAATGATTCTCCAATTGGCAGGAGATATAAGGATATGAATAGGCAGGTTCCAAAATAAGAAATATAAACTATCAATAACCCTATGGAAGAATGCTCCAAATCACTAACAAAAAATGTAAGTGAAAAAAGTCAGAGATTTCACCTTAAATTGTTAAAGAGGACAAAAGAGGAAAATCATAAATATTGGAGGTACTGAAGAAAGATAGGAGCAATAACTACATGCCACTGGTATGTACATACCTGTTGGTGGAGCTATAAATTGGCCCCACCATTCTAGAAAACCATTTGCGACTATACTATAAAATGTAATTAATAGTATACACCATTTGATCCAGAAATACCACTATGCATATATTCCCAAAGGGGTCAAAGATCAATGAAAAGGCTCCATACATACAAAAATATTTGGAGTAAATGAAAGAGGTAAACCCACAGCATATGGCTGTTGCTTCTGTTCTGGTTGTATCTATTCTTCTTGCTTTTAGAAGAGAGTTCAAGATGGCTACAATTTTGTGAGTTTTGAAAAATTAGGATAACATGCCATCAGGAGATCTAGGAGTTGTCAGTGCTAGGTTTTGTGGCCACCCAGTCCAGCACTGAGGCTCTGAGAAATTACCATTAGGGCCCAGCATAGTGTTAGCTGAGATGCCAACCCATCTAGCAGCTCTACAATATTTGGAAATGAACTTGATGGGACCAATGCTATGTAGAAAATGGGTTGTCTGATAGCAGTCTTCCCAGGCACTGAGGTGGTATAGGGGGGAATATGTCAGCATGAATTATAACTCATGAGCCCCCACTGGTGTGCTTCTTTCATCTTTCCCTCCAACCCGCAATACTTATCAATTAATAATATCAATTAGCCACCCAAGGATAATTAGTTTTTAGAATGTTGTATTTACTAATGTGGTAAGTTAAGAACAGTTGGTACAAAACATTCCCCCCAAGAGTCTATGATCAGTCTCCCACAAGTACTCCCTAGAGTTCAGCGGAAATTGGGCTCAAGCTTAGATAACATGGGACAAAGGAAATAATTCATAGATAATGGAAATCCCTTTGCTGGAGTCCTCAAGATATTTCCCAAATGTGTGGTGGTTCCTTGTAGAATCCCTAAGCTGTCATTCCTCAGTGCATCTAGTTTGCCACCAGTCATGTCCATTCCTGAGTTGCTGCTAAGATACTGATGAGAAGTACAAATCCTTCAACCCTCTGAAGTTCACAAGGCCATGCTGGTTAAGGGGAGGAGGGGAAACAGGCTATATTCCCCCTCTCCACCCAAAGTAATTCCCTCACAGAGGCTTAACTGTAACTATTCACTTCCTTAAGTTGCCAGATACCTGAATTCTGGCTTCTGAACTAGGCTGTTGTTTTATAGAAGACCCATAAAGTGTGACACAGCATATATTAGCTTAATGCTTTTGATTGATTAGTAGACTCAGTAGAAATATTCTTACCTGGTAGTTATCAAGGCTAGAGTATTCTGTTAGTTCCTTTAAATGTGGTGGGGTGACTGACTCATTTGACCCAACCCTTCCTCCCTAAACCCAACTCTCACATACTTTTTTTTGTGTCTTCATCTGGTACCATCTATTAGGTGCTATGAATCCTATGAATTAGGTGCAGAGTTCCCACATGTGAACAATGGCCTCTTTCAAGGTTCATGTGTAGTTTGACATCTCTCTGCCTGTGCATGCCTTTTCTTTCTCTTTCAGAAAGATCTCTCTTCTCTCTGCATCTTCTGTTTTTGTATCTATCTTCCTGTGTCTTCATATGATATCATCTCCTCAACACATATTATTACCTAATAGGGCCACATGGATGCATTGAACTCTCTCTGGTTTAGAGACCATGTCAATGAGTAAGCTTGGTCTGCCTTTTAAAGGCTAAGTTCAGGTCTCTGACTAAGCTGAAAACTTAGGTATCAGAACAAAGGCCTCACCAACTAGCATAATAGAACTTAGGAAAAAGAAAATTCATGTATTGTTTAGGGAAATGCACAACTGGTACAAGAGATGGCAGAGGGAAAGGGGGCTTATCTGACTTCTCATGAACCATGATTAGATATTTCCAAATCAAACACAAATACTGGAGGGGATAACTATATTATTGGTTGTTATTCAGTTGTGTCTGACTCTTCATAACCCAATTTGGGGTTTTCTTAAAGATATTGAAGTAATCTGTCATTTCCTCCTCCAGATCATTTTACAGATGAGGAAACTGAGGTAAATGGGGTTAAGTGACTTGTCCAGGATCACAGAGTTAGTAAGTGTCTGAGGCCAGACTCTCCTGACTCCAGGCCAGGCACTTTATCCACTGCTCCACCTAGTTGCCCAAGTATATTATAGAGGTGGAAAATAACACATCATGTGAAATCTCTAGGAGTAGATGGTTACTAATGGGGAAGTCAAGAAATACTTCAAGAAGAAGGTAGCATCTTAGTTGCACTTTAAAGAATGTCTGTCTTTTAAAACGGGGGTAGCATGGCATTGTAGAATATGGCACTTGGAATTAGAAAGACCAAGGTTCAAATCTTGTCTCAAAAACTTACTAATTGAGCGACCATGAAATAGTCACTTAAACTCTCTGAACACAACAATTTTTGATACTATAAATCTTTTAGGCAGGTAGGTGATATAGTAGAGTGCTACACTTGGAATCAGGAAGACTTGAGTTTGAATCCCGCCTCAGATGTTTACTAGCCATGTGACCCTGGGCAAGTCACTTAACCTCCCTCAGCCTTAGTTTCCTTATCTGTAAAATGGGGATAATAATAGCAACTACCTCAAAAGGATGTTGTGAATTAAAGAGATGACATAATGTATATAAAGTTCATTACAAATTTTAAAGCACTGTATAAATGCTGGCTATTATTGTTATCATTACAAGTTATAGATGCAATGTCTGGGTATTTAAGGAGAACCAGTAACTCTGGTGTGAGGGCTTGTTGAACCCTTTTCAAGGCTGCTCAACCACCTTGGTGTCTACCTGGCACTCAATTCTTACCTGTGGTTCCAGGAAACTGTAGCATGCTCAGTGGACACACCCTGGTAAACCACTTCAACAGAGGAGCTAAACCAGATTGAGGGTAAGAGACAGACCTCAAACCTGTTGGTGAGTTACGGGGATGTCTACCATGAACTTTCGAAGACTTCCCCTGATGAAATGGGCAGATGAGAACAGCTTGTCCCAACAGCCATGAAATCAGCTGAAGCAGGAGTTGTGGAGCACTTACAGCTTGGTTAGACATCAAAGATGCCAAGGTCATCCATGCATCCTAGGCCATCATCAATCATCCTGACTTTCTGACATCCACCATACTGGACTTTTATGATTCTGAGAGTGAGGCTGACAACTTTTTGCAACTCTGTCTCACTTAAATCCAATTAATACAGAAGTCAAGATATTACCTGTGATGTCATTGTGCCACTTTGAAAACAAAGGACAAACAACAACTTATGGATGGGTTTCAGTCTGGCTGATAGAATTCCTATATTGATGAAATCAAAAGATAAGTGAGAAATCAATTAGCAAAGAAGGGGAAGGGAAATACATTAAATATAGAGAACATAGGGTATATTCTGGGGACAAAGAATTTTCTAGTTTGAAGGCTAGAATACTGGGAATGGCAGGGAATAATATAAAATAAGATTAGGAAAGTAAAGTGACATCAGACTGTTAAGGGTCTTGAATGCCAAAATGAGTATAAATTTATTTGGTAGGCAATAGGAATCCAGTAAAGATTTTTGAATGGAGAAGAGGCACAGCCAGATGCATAAGGTAGATTATTCTGGTAACAGAATAAGGGATAGATGAGAAGGAAAGAGTGAAGGTAGGAAGATTTTTTCAGGAGGCTATTGCATTACTCCATGTTGGTTACAATGGTCACCTGCATTAGGGAAAAAATTATTTCCACAGCTAAAATCCAAAGCAAAGGATTTCCTCTCTCTCTGTCTCTCTGTCTCTGTCTCTATCTCTGTCTCTCTCTGTCTCTGTCTCTGTCTCTGTCTCTCTCTGTCTCTGTCTCTGTCTCTCTGTCTCTCTGTCTCTCTGTCTGTCTCTCTCTCTCTCTCTCTCCCTCTGTGTCTCTGCCAGACACCTAATGAAAATTCAAATGTTTCTTGGATTCCCTGGCCTGGTTGTTGCAAGTTCTCCCTTTAATGATCTGAGACAAGATTGGAGTTGAAAAACCTTACCCAGGAATTAAGGGGGGGGGGGGGGGGAAGGAATGAGGCAAAATATTTCACAGAAGCAAAATCTCTGGTTCTTTGAGCTATTAGTGTATGACAGAAGCCTGGGGATTGCAGTTCTCTCTTCCAGCAACTATGGAGTGAAAAGAATTTTACAGTGACCTACATAGCATGTATGATATTTGTCATTCTGCCATGACCAATTAGCTGCTACCTAAGCCTGAAGTGCATGCTGCTGTCCCTTCTGGAAGAAAAGGTAAATGACCAGAGGGATGCTTCTTTACTTTCCAGGTTATCAGGGAGAATGATGTCTTCATTGAAACATTGAAGTAGGGTTTCAAGGTAAAAAAGAAAAAGAAAAAGGATCTTGAAAAGGTGGAAGGAAAAAGTTATGTGTCAAGAAGATAGAGGTTGGAAGAATGGGATACAGAGAGGAAAAGTAAAAGGAAAGAATATTGAACACTTGGAGTTAAGTAATATGTGTGAGTGCTGAGAAGGAAATGAGTGCTTATTTTCAAAGGAATGAAAACCTCAATCCACAGGTTCTGTCAGGTGGGAGGTATCCACTAAGGGTCAGAGGAAGGAGGTAGCTCTAGTGGTCGTTGGCAACTTCCAGCTGAGGCAGTTATTTATTGATCTAACTATAGAAGTCTTCAGGCTTCTGAGTACACATATCTCAAACATAATGGCACATCACTTATCAAACTTGATAATCGCTATGCATTCTCATGTTTCACTTAGTGACAAATAATACTGCCATAAGGAGCACTAAAAGCACTAATGAGGATTATGAAGTATTAAAAAAGAAAAGGAAGCCTTCAGCTATCAACCTTTCACCTACACCCGCCGCCCCAACATACACAGTCTTTTCCTCTCTAGGATAAGCATCCTTAATTCTTTTAACCTATCCTCCATAATGCAATTTCAAGACCTTCTCCATCCTAGTTACCCTACCCTGGATGCTCTCATGCTTATTAACGTTCTTTTTAAAAAATTTTTTAATTAATTTATTTTGAATTATCAACAATCAGTTCCATGAGCTTTTGAGGTTTAAATTTTTCTCCCCCTCCCTTTCCACCTCCCTCCTCAAGACAGCATATAATCTGATATAAGCTATACATATATATTCCCATTAAACATATTTTCACATTAGTGATGTAGGTAAGAATTAGAACCAATAGGAGGAACCACCAGAAAGAGGAAACAAAACACAACAGAAGAAAAAAAAAAAAGCAAATAGTATGCTTCGATCTGCATTCAGACTCCATAGTTCTTTCTTCTTTGTGGTTAGCATTTTCCATCATGAGACCTATGGAGATGTCTTAGATCCTTGTATTACTGAGAAGGGTTAAGTCTATCAATATTAGTCATCGCACAACATGGCTGTTACTGTGTACGACATTCTCCTGGTTCTGCTCATTTCACTCAGCATCAGACCACACAAGTCTTTCCAGGTTTTTCAAGTCAGCCTGTTCATATTTATTAATGTCCTTTACCAATATACCTAATGTAGGAGAGGTATTTCACACCCCTCCTCAATTATTACAGAGCCTCTTTCTCCTTTCTTGTTGCAATTTGATCAGAGTGACTTTGGGAACTTCACAATGTCAGAAAATTTTACACATCAATGGCAGTGTCTGCATCAGGAACCAAGGACACACTAGACACATTAAGGAAAGGCAGCTTCAGTATTCTAAAAGGAGCCCAGGAGACATCTACATTATGCCTAAGGAGAGCTTCATGGAGGCCCCAGCTGAAGGGAGAAAAGAATTTCCAAAAAAATGATTCAGAAGAGCTGTGCTCTAAACTTGAGTTTACTTTTCCCAGAAGTCAGTATGTACTTGTGGGAGAATGTGCCCCCAGACTGAAGGGGGAGGATGTTGGGTACCAACTGTTCTTACTCTATTACTGTTTCTAAAAACTAAATCTGGCCAGCTAATTAACATCAACTGAAAATTGATGGAGGAAGCAAGTTCAATCAAGTCAAAAAGTATTTATTTAGTACTTTTTGTACTTAGGTACTTTAGTACTTACTATCTGCCAGGCACAGTGCTAAGCACTGGGAATACAAATTCAAACAGAAAGGCAATCCCTGCCCTCAAGAAGCTTATCTTTTAATGGGAGAAGACACTACATTAAAATGAAACTGAAAAAAGGGAAGAGGAGAGAGCATTATAGAGAAAATTGAGGAAAGTCCAGAGTTCAGCTTAGAGAGGAATGAAGACTTGGTTGGACTGGGCATTGTCCTTGGGAAAGATGCTGCCAACAGAGACAGCTTTATAACTATCCTGAAGCAAAGGCCACTTCCTTGTGTTCTCAGATATAAATCCCTTCTAGAAACCCATCTTATAATTTTACATAATTAATATAATACTTTAAACATGTTCTAATAATAACATAATAACATAAATGACATAAAATTTCTGTAGGAGGTGAGAAATTTCTATTGAAAGAATTAACTAAGGTATAGGATTAATGAATTTTTTTGTTTTAATAAATAAGTAGCCCAGAGAGGTGATATGACTTACCCCTACAAAGTCTTAGTGGTTTCTTTTCAGTTTTTGTTTAAAGAAAGAGTTTGCAGACTTTATGTCTTGGCACTATTAAAACTGATCCCAGTGTCTTCTATAAATTTATTCAGAGTGTTTTATCTCCACAGTTGCCATTTTGTGCTCTCAGTGAATGACATTTCTATTGCTGTCTGGGAATGCTACTGAAGCAAGGGAGAAATCAGAGAGCATAGTAATCTCTCCTCTTGACCCTCCATATCTTGACCTTGCTCTGCATACCTCTGGCCAGAGAGTCTGCATGGTTAGACTATAAATAATTCAAACATAAGTGATCATCTTGATAGTGGAAAGTTCAGCATGGAAAATGAAGTTAGAAGCATCATTCATTGTACAGGATAAGGATATGTGTTTGGTAATTTAATGAAAGGTGACTAGGTGACATATCCAAAGAATGGGGTTGCAATATATTGTTTATTAAACATCTGCTTAGTTGATATAAATGTGCTAGGCACTATGGGTGAAATAAACAGAAGACTGTGTGCCTGTACTTGTTTGGGATAGAAGGTATATATATATATACATGATGATTAAATAATAAACAGAGCCAGGACTAGGAAAATTTTCACCTAGGGCAAAAGGCAATTTAATAGGAAAGGGGAGGGAGAAATAGCAAAGAGGACAATCCAATTCCAGGTTCAGTTGCCACCACCAGGAGAAGGGGTGGTCCAGCCTTTGTTGTGAGAGATTTTGGAAGAGAAGATGAGCTCCAGGGGAGGAACATCATGACAATGGGATCTTAGGGGTAGCCATCCTGGGGGCTGTTGGGTCATATGCAGGCAAGGTATGTGGATGGTGGTTGCTCTAGGGAGCTAATACTCCATCCTCAGATCTGTGTCCTGAGGCAAAGCCTTATTCACTCATTAGATAGGGCTCTGATAACAAAACTCACTATCTTCCCACTGATGTGGTTAGCTTTTGAGCTATTGTTTTGAGTGCACGTGGACCCACAGAATGCCTGGAACTCGTAATAGCTAGCAGTCTCACTTAAGAAAAGTTGGTGTATCAGTCCAACCTTCTCATTTTACAGATAAGGAAACTGAAGAAGCCCAGAGAGGTGATGTGACTTGCCCAAGATCACATAAGTAGTGATAGAGGCAGGACTGGAACCCAGTGCTTCTCACTGAACAATATACCCAGCTCTCTTGTTCTCCCTCTTAACAACACTTGTTCTGTAGGTGTAAAGCTGAGAATGTTGATACGAGAGTGAACAAAGGAGCTGGATATATAGCATGATGAAAAACATGCCAGATCAAGAGTAAGAAGATTGAGGACCTATCCTGGCATTGTTACTACCTATGTGACCTTGAATAAAGTAATTTCACTTCTCTAGGCCTGTTTCCTCATCTGAAAAATGAAACTTAGACAAAATAACCTTCTAGCTCTAATTCTATTATCCTATCATCTCATTGTAGCAGGAGAGTATACCTAGATGAATCTGGTAAGCTGGAATCATGGGATTTAGTAATAAAATGTAAATCTCATCTAGTCTAACCTCCTCATTATACAAAATGAGACACAAAGAGATGAAATGAACTAGGATTTGAACGGAGATCCTCTAACTCCAAATTTAGTTCTTCTATTGTCCGTACTCCCTTCCTCCCGATGTGGTTTTATTTTTGTGTCTGTCTGTGTTATCCTGTGCTGTGTGTATCCCTAGAGAAAGTCTAGTGCTGGGCTACAAATGGCCCCAGTTCTTAGACAGAGTACACCAAAGGGATGTAATGCAAGGTCAATAATATCAATAATCTTTAACAACAACTTCTGAATTCTTATCTATTCTCTCAGGCTTGCCTATGTCACAGGTTGATGGATCCTTTGTAGTTGTCATTATAGTAGCCTGATACCTAGGATTTGACTGACTTACCCTGTATATTGAAGTCATACATTTGGGCGATCTGACCTTCTAGGTTCTTAGGACCTCGCCTGTTTTGATATTTTTGATTTGACTCATCTGACTTTACGGACCTGATTCTTAGATTTTTATTTTGTTCTTGACCTTGGCAACCTACTGTGTTTTTGTATCCTGCAGTAATCTAGTGATTTTTAAAGCTTCTTGCTCTTGATCATGGTTATAAGTGCTGACCCCGATCCATCTTAATCTCTCAGCTCATGGACAGTTGGTTTGTATTGGACTCTGATATCTTTTTGCCTTTCTCCTGGTCTCTTCTTTACAGCCTCATCTTACTGCTTCCATATCCTGGTACATCCCTATTATGAAAATATCTTCATATGTAATAGTTTATTAGGCCTTAAACTGTGTTTGTTTGTCCTATGCTTTCAGAGGATCAGCAATATCACAGGGTGATGTCTTGACTTGTGCATGAATTGGATTTAAGTGAGTCAGAGCTGTACAAAGTCATCAGCCTCACTCTCTCTTCGAGAGTCATTAAAGTCCAGGGACAAGACAAAAGTCAGGATGATTGGCAATGGCCCAGGATGTACTGGATGACCTTGGTGTCTTTGATGTCTGGCCAAGCTCTAAGTGTTCCACAGAATGTGCTTCAGCCACCTTCATGGCAGTTGGAACATGTTGTTCATATCTGCCCATTCCACTGGGGGAGGTCTTCACATGTTTAGGGTAGTTTGGGGTAACCCTCCCAACTCAACTTGGTTCAGCCTGTCTGCTGAGATGATTTAACAGGGTGTGGCCAGTGTGTTTGCTATAGCTCCTTGGAGCTACAGGTGAGAGGTGAGTGCCAGGTAGACACCACAGGTGGATGCACAACCCTGAAAGGGACTTAGCAAGCCCCCACATCAGAGGTGCTAGTTCTCCTTTAACACCCTATAAACTCCAGGCCTTAACAGTACCATTCCATTCAAAGCCACATTATCCTGGAATGTTTGTTTCTTAATAAGTGATATAGACCTCTTTAAGTAACTATGTTTTAATATTAAGTGACATTCATTTAGTGTTTTAAGGTTTGCAAAGTGATTTATACACGTTATCTCTTTCAATTCTTACAGTATCCCTGTGAGAAAAGTTTCTACTATGGATATTTTCCCTGTTTTACAGATGAAAAAACAGAGACTCAGAGATTAAATAAGTTTTCCATGGACGTATAACTAGTCAGTAGTTATAATTGACTTAGAACTGACTTTAAGTCCAATGCTTAGGGCTAAGAGGGACCCCCAGAGACCATATAGTTTAAATCTCTTTAAATCTCTTCTCCAAACAGGTTTATCCCATAACAGAAGTTGGACAATTAGACATTTGCTAGTAGTCTATTGTATAACCTGAGATTTTTATACTTTTTGTACCTTTCTATGGTGGCCAGAAAATAGCAGTGGTCTAATTTCCCCAGTAAATTCTGCTTAATGAGCTGGTATTGTGAAAAATTGGCCCTGGCTTTGTAGAAGCAATCCAATTTGGCTCTAAATGATCCAGAACTGATGATGCTATTTATTCTTACCTAACAAAGGCTGATAAGAACGGATTTACCCAGTATCTTGTAAATCTAATCAAAAGGACTTTAAAATAAAAGAGGTAGAAATCTACCATCATACTAGATGGTAAAAAGAGCAATGACAATTAAAGAATAGGAGATGATCACAAGAAACAAAATCCAAGAGAAGAGCCAATAATAAAACCTATGGCCTCAAAGGTCTAAATGCAAAGATAGAGAGCAAATGAGAGCGAATGCTGAAGTCTAGATGAGTTGAACTAGAGGTCTAAGCAAAAAAGTAAATTTGATAAGTAAAATTGATGGGATAAAACCCAAGAGTTGCATGTGGTTCTGGATTGGTATATCTTATTCCAAAATAAAAAAGACAGACAAAAGGATAGGTGGAGTAATGCTATATGTTAGAAAAGTAAACTCATGAAAAAATGCAGCAACTAGAGTGGGAAATATAGTGGAGAGCATTTGAGTAAAGATCAGTAGAAGTGACTTTTTTTTGTTACAGATCATGTATTTAGTGCTAGAAGGGACTTGAAAGGTCATTTCATCTCATTCAACCATCTCATTTTACAAATGAGAAGACTCAGACCTCAAAAGAGTGTAAGTGATTTCCCCAGTGGTAAATTGTTGTTGCTGTTTGTCCTTTGTTTACAAGAGGACCAATGACTTCATGGGGTGATGTCTTGACCTATGCACTTGGATTTAAGTGAGGCAGAGTTGCACACTTTTTCTTCCAGGATCATCAAAGTCCAGTGGCAAGACAAAAGTCAAGATGACCTTGGGATGCAGTGGATGACCTTGGTGTCTTCAATGTCTAATCAAGCTCTAAATGCTCCATGGTGCCTGCTTTACCCACCTTCATGGCTATAGGAACAAATTGTTCTGACCCACCCATTCTGTGCCAAAGAAGTCTTCACATGCTTGGGGTAGATATCTCCCTAATTCACCAATGGATTTGAGGTCTGTCAGTTACCCTCAACCTGGTTAGCCCATCTGCTGAGATTATTTATCAGGGTGTGGCCACTGTGCATGTTATAGCTTCTTGGAACCATAGGTGAGAGATGGGTGGCAGGTAGACACCAAAAGTAGATGAGCAGCCTTGAAAAGGGCTCAGCAAGCATTCACAACAGAGATGCTAGTCCTCCCTGGACATCGTATACATTTTGACCCGAAGGACCCAGAAGAACTACTCAAGTATTAAAAGAACTGGTGAATATGATTGCTGAGCCACTAGCAATGATATTTGTTTTGTTTTGTTTTTGCTAGGCAATGGAGTTAAGTGCCTTGCCCAGGGTCACACAGCTAGTAAGTGTCAAGTGTCTGAGTCTGGATTTGAACTTAGGTCCTCCTGTCTCCAGGGCTGGTGCTCTATCCACTGTGCCACCTAGCTGCCCCTACTATGAATGATATTTGAAAGATACTGGAGAATAGGATAGTTACAATAAGACTGGAGAAGAGCAAATTTTGCCCAATTTTTTTAAGGGAAGAGAAGAGATTCTGAAACTATTGGACAATGAGTTTTACTTCAGTTTTTGGAGAAGAACAAATGATTAAATAGCTGGTTAGTGAACATCTAGAAATGGAAGTAAGAATTATGAAGAGCTTGGACTTGTCTTTATCAAGAATAGTTGACACCAGCATAAGAATTTTGTGGGTTACTAAAATGGTAGGTTAGGGGAAAGATATAGATATAGTTTACCTAGATTTTATCAAAGCATCAAATAAAGTATCTTATATTAACATCATGGAAAAGTCAGGTGTGGTCGAGAAAATAATACAGTTAGATGGATTTGAAATGGGTTGCCTGGCTTTACTCCAAGGTTAGTTATTAATGCTTCAATGTCAAGTTGGCAGGCACTCTCCGGTGAATTGTCATGGAAATTTGTGCTTAGCTTGAACCATTTGATAAAATGTTAATAACTTAGACAAAGGTATGGATAGTGTGATCACCAAATATGCAGATGACACAAAATTGAGTGGGATGGCTTACACCCTGGATAACAGAATAAGATCCAAAAAGATTTTTGGTAAATTAGAGACTTGGACTGAATCTGAGGTGAAATTCACTAAGAATAAATTTAAAGTTTTACACTTGGGTGGGGGCAGGCATGTGGTGCAGTGGATAGAGTGCTGTGCCTGGAATTAGGAAGACTCACTTCCTGAGTTCAAATTTGGCCTCACATACTGCATAGCTGTGTGGCTCTGGCCAAGTCTTTTAACCCTGTTTGCCTCAGTTTCCTCAAATATAAAATGATCTGGAGAAGGAAATGGCAAACCACCTTTGCCAAGAAAACCCCAAATGGGATCAATGACTGAACAACACATTTGGGTATAAAAATTCAACTTTACAATACAGGATAGAAGAGATTTGGTTAGACAACAGTTTTTCTAGAAAAATAGCTGATGGTTTTAGAGGACTATAAGCTTAACATAAATTACTAGTGTAATGTGGCAGCCAAAAAAAAAAAAGGCAAAAATGGGCTTCATTGAGAGAGGCATAGTTTTCAGGAATAAAATGGTAAAAGTATTTTTGTATTCTGCCCTGGTCAGACTTTATTAGAGTGCTGTGCTCAGTTTTTAGCAACACAGTTTAGGAAGGATACTGATAAGCTGGATTATTTCCAAAGGAAAGTAGCCAGAAGGTTGAAGGACCTCAATTCCATGCCATATGAGAATCAGTTGGGGGAACTGGAGACGTTACATCTGGAGAAGAGAAGACTCAGGGGAAATATAATAATTGTTTTCAAGTATTTCAAGAACTGTAATATGTAAGGGGTATTATACACATTCTGTTTGGCCCTAGAAGACAAATCCAAGAGGAATGAATGGAAGTTATAATTAGGAAAATGGAGAGGTAATATAGGGGAAAACTTCCTAAGAATTAGAGATATCCAAAAGTTGAATCAATTGCCTTGGAAGGTAGTGAGTTTCCCTCCACTGGAAATCTTCACGCAGAGATTGGATCACCACTTGTTGGGGATAACATGGTAAGAATTCTTTTTGAATTATGGGTTAGACTAGATGTCCCCTGATATCCCTCCTAACTCCAAATGTTTTTGTGATCTGTGCTTCTGTAATGAAGAATTATCACTAACCTAACACAATTACATTATACATATGATAATATATGATTCATTGTAATATAATGACTGTAGGTCTAATTAGCAATATCTCATCAATAACATTTTCAACTGTCTTTTCATTGTGGTCCCCGCCCCCAACCTCTCATTCTGTTACCTCCAACCCAGTCCAACCCTGCCTTCTCTGTTACTTCC
Source organism: Vombatus ursinus (assembly GCF_900497805.2). NCBI lineage: Eukaryota > Metazoa > Chordata > Mammalia > Diprotodontia > Vombatidae > Vombatus > Vombatus ursinus. Next base: position 6,188,659 of record NW_020948983.1, read on the forward strand.
AGGTCACCCCAGGCTATTGGCCACTCTTTGATCACATCCAGATCTTCCCACAGTCTTTCTGCATAAAAGTGTCCATCTTGTCCCCATTAAATTGCTCAGATTCTTAAAATCTGGCCCGCTTGTATTAGCATCACAAATAGTTCAGATTCTTAAAATCCCACCTGCTTCTATTGGCAACACAATAAACCTTGTCTCTGACTGAAAGAAGACTTGAGTCAAATTCTTTAAAGGCAGACCTGAGCCTTTTGCCCTTGAATTTCAAGGTTCCCAGCACCCCTAGACCACATCACATTTTATCTTGAAAGCTCAAATTATCTCACATTTTAAAAACAATTTGCAATTCAACTCAATCTGTATGGATGATAAGTCTGCTGTGTGCAGAGCACCATGCTAGATGTAGAGAGGAATATAAGATTTAGCTGAAACATGATGCCCACAAATATAAGGATATATGATATTTACAGATACCTGTGATACAAAATAATGCATAATAGTTACATTGGAGAGGCACAAAGCAAGATGTGATGTATGAGGTTTCACTTGGGGGTGTGACAAGGATCAGAGAAGACTTCATGAAAGAATTAGTATTTGAGTTAAGCTTTAACAAATTGGTGCGGATTCTACAGGTGAAAAATACTTCCAGGGGTAGCATGGAGATCATCTAGCTCAATGACTTCATCTTGTAGATGAAGAAACAGTCCCATTGAGATGAAGTCACTTATCCATCACACAGTTATCGACTAATGAAGCTGGGCTTAAAACCTAGGTCCTCTGTCTTGAAATTCAATTATGTTGCCATTCATTGCTCCACAACTATCTTTTGGGAAGTCTGTGAGCCTAGGTATGAAGATGAAAAAGCTCAGGCCATGTTTGAAAGACAGAATGGATTATTTTAATTTTTTTTAAAAGTGTGAGTCATAAAGTTTTTGGTTTTTTTAATTCTTTTCTTAATCTTACAGACATGAACAAAAATCAATATTTCAATAGACAAAGAACAGAAAAAGAGGAGAATATATGAAATGCTAAACTTTTATTATGCAGAATTTGGTGGGCTTTTAAAAATGTAGATTAAATTTAACCCAAAAACAAAACTGCCCTGCTTATTTATATCTCCTTCTAAACTTCCTTCTGCTCTTTTTTCTGTATTTTTAAAGGTTTCATTGATTGTCTTTTCTTTCTTCTTCATTCTACATGTGTCATTATCTCCTCTTTAACTTCCTCTGCCCCAAGAAGCCTTCCCTTGCAACAAATAGCTAGAGTCAAGCAAAACAAATTCACACATTTGCAATATCAGACAACACATGCTTCATTCTGCACCTTTAGTCAATTACCTCTCTGATCATTTTTCTTGAGGAACCAATGATAAACTGAAGCCGACTTTGTTTCTTCAGTTCTGCTTAATCTCAGCTCTGAGGAATAAAATGACCCTCCCAGGATAAGCTGATCTCCAGAAATCTCCTCATTATACTGTTTAACTCAACCTTGGATATATCCATTACCTTCCCAATTCCCTCCACTTCCTCCCTCCTTTCATTAGAGGGCTGGGAGGTAGAGCACTAAGCTCTACCCAAAACTTTCCTTTATAGAAGGAAGAACCCAGACAGCTTGCTCTAGTTGGTATCTGCAGCTTCGCTTGGGATTGTCTTCCCCATTAGACTGTTAACTCCCTGAGGGCAGGAATTGTCTTTATTTTCCTTATTTGTGTCCCCAGCACTTAGCACAGTGACTGGAACATAGCAGGCACTTAATAAATGTTTATTAAATTGAATTGACTTGCCTATGGTGAGTCAGCAGCAGAGAAACTATAAGATTAATAATTTATATTCAATAATCATTTCATTCTTTGAGGATAGGAAAAATCAATAATGTGAATTAACTGGCTTGCTATCAGAGATGGTAAGAGTGTTTTTTGTCAAGAATCAAGAGTGGCTAGTTTAAAATCTTAACTGGAATGTGCCCCCTCTCTCTTAGTCCACCTAATTTCCTCTTTGCTGTGCCAACTGATACGTAGTTTTTTTCCCTTTATAAAATGACATTTGACTTTGCTAAAACAAATTCCTCTTTTTGCTCTATCTGTGGTTATAATAACTTTACAACCATTTACAAAAGCCCTTTAGGATCACTCAAGATTAGAGAACTTGCACAGAGTTCAGAGCATTCTCAAGGGCTTTATCACTTTAGGAGTGAGAGAAGACTTCGTTTCAGGTTTACAAAGTTATAGGAAGAAAGGCTTTTCACAAGGCTATTGAACCTGTGCAGATAAATGAGAGAAAGCAAACTCAAGAGTAAGATCAAATCTCAAAAATGTTCCTAAAATGGGGTACTTTTTACTTGGTGGAATTCAGTAGGGGATAGGAGGAAAATCACTCCTGTCCTATGGTTTGACAAAATATTGCAATTTTTTCTTTTCACTGAAAGAAAGAAAACCAAGACTAGCTTTGATGAATGAACTTTTTAGAGCAGAGCTGGTATATAGCTGGCATATAATATTCATTATAAGTGAAAAAGTGTGACCAAACTGTAAAAAATATTTGTGGTATCTTTTCACTTAGCCAAATCCTGTTTTAGAGCATCATGCTATGCTAAGCATTCTGTTCACAAGAGTATAATGCATTTTCCTGCTATAATATGGCTATGAAGTCTTTTCTTTTTTCCTAGTAAATAGCTTTCTGTATTTTAAGGTATTATTATGCTTCTGTATTATTGAAAAATTATATAAAGCTTTGTAATCTTAATTAATGGTGAACCTGGGACCCAAAGCCAAAAACATCAAGGGAATCTTTTATCAGCCAATAATAATGATAGCTAGAATTTATAGCATTAAGGTTTGCAAAGTGTTTTACATGTAATCTCATTTGATCATTATAATAACCCTGTAAGATAGGTGTTGTTATATATCCCCATTTTATAGATGAGGAAACTGAGGCTAAGAAGTGTTTAGTAATTTGCCTAGGGTCACACAGGGTCCAAGGCATGATTTGAATTCAGGTCTCCCTGATTTCAAAAATCACATTAGATCTACCATACCACGTAGTTACCCCAAAGACCACAATGAGTAGTAAGTCACTTTCCAATATGACATGATTATTTAATGGATCTAATATCATATCTGTGCTGATATTCCTTCCAGTGGTAGAGATCACAATCCATCCATTTCTTTACATTCTGTTTGCCTCTAAATCCATATTTACAAATCCTCCATAGAATATAAAACTCAATATACAGAAGGCCTCCTTCTAGATCTTTTAAAAATGTCCAGGGAAGCACTCACTCTATCTGTTGTCCCTCTCTCTAGCTACAAGACCAACACATCCTTTCCTGATCATGTATTGTCTGGATGAATTTTTTGTGTCATTTCTTGCTTGTAAATCTTCATTGATAATATACTATAATCTACTTAGTCTGACCATTGGTCTTTTCGTTATTCTTTGGGCCACCCACAATTTTTTTTATCATGAATATTCCACAATTTCTAGACATATATCACCTCTAGAAGGCTGGGTTTTAAAAAAAAAACAGGCCTTTTTTGAGTCAAGGAGCAGCTTGGGATTATTAAAAAGCATTATCCAATTTTCCAAGTGCAAACCAGGGCACTCTAATTCATCTACTCATGTCTGGGTCTTTGTTTTTTTGTACTGATGGACCAACTTAATGGGCTTTCCATTCAACTGTATATCATAGTATAAACAATAAACATTCTCCATATACTTTTTTTTTTTCATCTTATTGGGGCTGAACTCTTAAGTGGTAGTGGATATCATTTAGGGATATCTGTTTTATTATGGGGCATGATATAATAAGTATAAGATCATCCGTAAGCAGGAGAATTTGAAGGATCTCACCATCTATAGGAAATTCTTCTTCCATTTGGCCCCTGCACTGGATATCTTTTGTGATAGTGGCAAACACAAGGGAAAAGGAGGAGGGGGAAGGGAACAAGTATTTATTTGGCACCTATTCTGTAGCACGAACTGCCCTAAGCACTTTACAAATGTTATCCCATTTGACCCTCACAACAACCCAGTGAGGTAGGTGCTATTATTGTTCCCATTTTACAGTTCAGGAAATGAAGGCAGAAAGAGATTAAATGACTTGCCTAGAGTCACACAGCTAATGAGCGTTTGAGGCTGGATTTGAACTCAGGACCTTTTGACTCCAGGTCCAGCACTCTATTCACTGTACCACTTAGCTGCTTTTGATGAGTATATCTTTCTCTGTTTTGTGCCTTGATACTGATAATCAGATAATTATCAAAGATATCTTTATTACTCTATCTTTCAAGGTATCTTGTATAAGAACAGTCACTTTGTTGGAAAGTACCTTAAAGGTAGCATTTTGTTATACTGATTCAAATGGTGTTTTTTATATAGCCACCCTGGTGTGACTATCCAAATTCCTACTCTCATTGATGAGTTGAGTCCTAGAAACATGGCTACTATATCACCTCAGGGATCTAGAGTTAGCCCTAAGGGGGCTAGGATTTCTTTCTAATGCTCTAACTCATGACCACCCCCTCCCAATTGGTATGCTTTCCTTCATAGTTATTAGTTGATATAGATTATCAGTAAGATTTAACTAGTTTCTAGAAAGGGGTATTATACTGATGTGGTATAGTGAGAATAATTGGTACAAAACATCATCTCAAAAGTCTGACACACTCTCCCACTAGTACATACAGAGTCCAGGGTAAAGTGGATTCGAGCTTAGAGAACACAGGTGGCAAAGGGGCAACCAACAGCTCCTGGATGTCCTTTTGCTAGAGTTCTCAAGAAGTTCCCCTTAGGTAAAGTATAATTTTTTTTCTTTTTCTTCCAAGTTTTTGTAGAACTTTGAATCTTTGTCAAGTATATCCTTGCCTTCCATTATAAACACCACCACCAGGACTGTGCTAGAATGGGAGAATCAAAATCTTCCTGACCCTTTGAAGCTCACAAAATTTTTTTTCCACCAAGAGAAGAGAGGAGGCCAAGGCTGAGACCAAAGCACTCTTCTTCCTCCCTCCCCCACCCCAAAGTGGTTCCTTTTCAGGGCTTTGACAAGAACACTACTTCCTGGCTTGCTGTTTTCTTGAGCTCTCCAGTTCCATCTAGCTTGGTGGTTTTATATACTCCCCAGAAGGCATGACCAAATTCCTAGGTGGTTCAAGACAAATAATCATGCCAGGTGCTAGGTTGTTCAAGCCATTCTGAACAGATTTCCTGTCATACTCAAAGAGGGGTTCAGGTCTTGTTCACATCTAGTAAACATTCAAGATATGTTCTCACAACTGTAAATATATAAGGACTAAGTGGACAAGGTGTGTTCTCACTTGATAAATGTATCAGAGCTAAGTGGGATACATTGATTTCAGCTTCACTCATCAATAATCAGCAAACAAATATAGGTGATTTTGTGTTCTCTGTACCTTATTTTACTATAAACATGTGGTTTGCTACAGAATATTTTTGAAAGCTTGCCTGGTCCCTCCTCAAGTTTTAATTAAGGATATTTTAATATATGCATAGATCATTGTCTTAAAGATTACACAGAAATGAGAAAGTAGGCATCTTGGTTGGCAATTATCAATATCCTGCCAACTGTCATTTTTAGTGATAATACTAACTATGAGATTTCCACTTATTCAATATCTTCTCATATCTTTTCAATATCTTGAGAACAAGTCACTTGTCACCCTCAAAACTGTCACCTCCACTGAGGATTTCCTATGTGTCTACTTGATCTGATCCAGCTGTTCTTCCTATCTTTATCTTCGTTAGTGTAATTTCTACTTTCTCATAAAGCACGGTGGGAACCAAAAGTTGAAGAGAGGTAGTTCCCCTGTCACTGAAGAATAAGATATTGTTTTTGAAACTCTGACAGATCTGCTCTGTTTTTCTGTCTGCTGCCTCACATCCAGTTTTTTCATTAAATGCTCTGGGATGATTTGGCCTAATTCAGTCTTACACCAAGTTTTCTATAGACTTTTTTTTATCTTCACTACTTTTTTTTTCAGTTTCATGAGGCAATACTGCTTGTAATCTTCTACCATACCACTCCATAAGGTTGTTTTTTTTTTTCAGTGAGGCAATTGGGGTTAAGTGACTTGCCCAGAGTCACACCACTAGTGTTATGTGTCTGAGGCCAGATTTGAACTTAGGTCTTCCTGACTCCAGGGCTGGGTGCTCTATCCACTGCACCACCTAGCTGCCCCTCCATAAGGTTTTGCAAGCGATTTTATGTGCTAAACTCAGGTTGTCCGTGGTTACCTTATTTCTTTACTTGGCAAGGAGACCAACTATTTTCTGACTAAATGGCATCTTTGAACTTCCTTGTTTGTGGCAATTGCTTTATATTTGTCAGTCTTCCATAGTACATGATGATAGTCCATTACAACATATTTTTTTCTTGTTCTGTTTCCCATTAGGGAGCATCAATAACTCTTTTGAATAGGTCATGTTGAAGGTGTTGTAGTTGTACACTATATCTTCTTCTCACCTTTACCTTTTCTTCTTGGTAGATATTAATGTTGATCTTTGTTCTAAATCAATTGTTTGACGGCATTCAAACAGCTGATTCAAAAACTACTCCCTCATTGGTAACCAGTAATTTCCTGTCCCTTTAATTATACTCCCTGTCCCTTTAATTATAATTAGTTTTTGTACTGTTCTTTAGTGCTCACCATGTCCAGTGCCTTAAACTCTTTTCTTAAAGAACATATTCATGATTCATAAGTATAGAGTTTCTACATAATCTATGAGCATTTGTGTTTCTTTATTCCTTCAGGAATATATTTATACTGAATCATATTTTTCATAATTTTTTGGGGTTTCTTTGTTCCATGGGTTACCATGGCCAAAGAATCCATTACCTAATTGTGATTAGCCATCTTGGTGATGAACCTATCTGTAATTAGTCAGAATGGTCCTTACATAACACAATCTTTGACCAGGATCAAAATCAAAGTCTTTCTGGGATGATAGAATCTGCCAGAGTTTGTTTTCTGCTAACATAGCCTCCAAGAACTGAAGGTCACCTTCAAGTTATAATGGAGCATCAGAGTTGGATTTGGGGGGTTAATTTGCTATTATAATCTCTGGTTAAATCTACTGTATACTTTTCTTATTTTATTAACTTATTTTTATTTGTTAACAGTCACTTCCATAAGCTTTTGAGTTTTAAATTTTTCTCCCCCTCCCTCCCCACCTCCCTCCCCAAGACAGCATGCAATCTGATATAGGCTATACACATACATTCCTATTAAACATATTTTCACATTAGTGATATTGTAAGGAAGAATTAGAACCAATAGGAGGAACCACCAGAAAGAGGAAACAAAACAAAACAGAAGAAAAAAATAGCAAATAGTATGCTTCGATCTGCATTCAAACTCCATAGTTCTTTCTTTGGATGTGGATAGCGTTTTCCATCATGAGGCCTTTGGAGATGTCTTAGATCTTTGCATTGCTGAGAAGGGCTAAGTCTATCAACTTTAGTCATTGCACAACATGGCTGTTACTGTGTACAACATTCTCCTGGTTCTGCTCAGCTCACTCAGCATCAGTCCATACAAGTCTTTCCAGGTTTTACTGAAGTCCACCTGCTCATCATTTCTTCTAGCACAATAGTATTCCACTACATTCATATACCACAACTTCTTCAGCCATTCCCCAATTGATAGGCATCACCTCAATTTCCAATTCTTTGCCACCACAAAAAGAGCTGCTATAAAAATTTTTGTACATGTGGGTCTTTTTCCTACTGTATACTTTTCAAGGACTCAAACATATCCAAACATTATTCTTTTAGTCTATGATCTGCTTTTCCTCTAATCACTTTCTTAATTACTTAACTTTTCTTTTAAAAAGTATTAGTATATTATAATTAAAATTATTATTGTTATAGGGACTAGTTCTCCCTATCTCATCCAGGCTAGAAGTATAAAGGCCACTCATAGCCTTATCCATTTACTAATTGTTACAGGAGCCTTAATCTGCTCCATTTTTCTAACCTGGACTGGCTTGTCCTTCTTTGGGCAGCTGGATGGCTTGCCATATGTATATGCATGCAAATATGTAGACAAACATATGTATATAATACATGTATGCATACATGAATGTACGTACTCCACATTGGACATCACCAACCCTCTACTGGACATTTCAAATGGGATGTCCTAGAGCCGTCTCAAACTCACATCCAAAACAGAACTTATTACATTTCCCCCAAAACCTACCTCTCTTCTGAATTTCCCTGTTTCTGTTGAAGGCACCACCATTCTTTGAGTCTTTCAGTTTCCTAGGCATTATCCCTCACATATCCAATGAGCTTCTGAAGCTTGCTATTTCTGTCTCCATGACATCTTTTATGTCTGACCCTTTCTCTCTATTCACATAGTTACCCCTTTCATTCATGTCAGGCCCCTATCACCTCTCACCTAGACTATTGCAATAGTCTTCTAGTTGATCTCCTTGGATCAAGTCTCTCTTTACTTCAATTCATTAGGTACACTGCTGCCAAAGTGATTTTCATTAAGTACAGATCTGACCATATCACTCTCCTTCCCAATAAACTCCTGTGTCTTCTTATTGTCTCTACAATCCAATACACATTACTTTATGAAGCCTTTCAAATCCTTCTCCCAACCTACCTTTCCAGATTCCCTCTCCTACACTTCAATCCAGACAAACAGGCCTTCTCTCTTGTCCTCACAATGGTACACTACATCCCATCTCCTTGCCTTTGCACTAATTCTCCCTTGTCTGTAATGGACTTCCTTCTCAACATTTCCTTTCTTCCTTCGACATTTGGTTGAAGCACCACCATCAACATCACCATCAACATCAGCCTTTCCTTATCTCTTCAAATGTTATTGCCTTCCCTCTTGAACTATCTTACATTTAGCTATTTTGCATTTATTCTCTTCATATTTATTCTCTTCATACTTATGTATGGTCTTGTCTCACTTGGTTAGAACATAAATTCTTTATAAGTAGGTATTGTTTCATCTATTTTATTTGTATCCCCAGCACTTAGCACAGTGCCTGGCATATCATAGGTGTTTAATAAATACTTGTTACCTGACTGATTGATATGTGAGGTAAGACTGAAGAGTCAACAATGACAGTGAAATTTCAAACTGGGTGACTAAAAGGATGGTCATATCCTTAATAGTAATGAGGAAGATTTGAAGAGAAAGTTTGGGGTATGGGAAAGGAGATGGTAAGTTCTGTTTTGTATATATTAAATTAGTCCAGTCTAGCTGGAGTACATAATTGGTACCCATAAACCTAGTCCAAAAGTCAGGAAAGGTAGGTTTAAAAAAACACTCCTCTAATTTATGCAAAATAAAATGTTTAGGGGCAGCTAGGTGGCACAGTGGATAGAGCACTGGCCCTGGAATCAGGAGGACCTGAGTTCAAATCCAGCCTCAGACACATAACACTTACTAGCTGTGTGACCCTGGGTAAGTCACTTAACCCCAATTGCCTAAAAAAATGTATAATCAGTATGTCATCTTTTAGAAGAAATTACTTTTTCCTTTTTGTATCGTATTTTACCCCATATCGTATGGATAAATACATAAATGCAGCATAGTACTATAAGAAAAGTGTCAGTAGTGCTAAAGCTCAGAGGGAATTGATGGCAAAGAAAGCTGAAGAGAAAGCTTTTTAAAAATCTAATTTTGGTGGGGAGGGAGGATCAAAAGATCAAAAAATTGTGATGGGTGGGAAAATAATTGATAATATAGAGATGCAGAGCTTCTTAATTTTGATTTTGCTTCTGTTTCTCTGTCAAGAAGAATGATCTTTGAACTGGAAAGACAGAACAAAAATAGCTAATAGGAAACTGAAACCAAAGATTAGCAGGGAGATAGTAAAAACTCTAACTGTCCTTGATGAATTCTAGTCACCTGACCCAGTTGAACTGGATCTTGAAAGAACTGGTATATATACTTACTGATCTACTGTCAGTGATCCTGGAAGGATAGTGGAGAATATATGCAGAAATATTTATAACACTTTTTCTTTAGTTGTGAAAGACTGGAAAGAAAGTGGGTATTAATTGGTCGAGAAGAAACTGTCATAAATTAATGGATTATCACTGTAGCATAGGAAATGAGCAGAAAGGATTCAGACACAGTTGGAAATGCTTAGATGAACTGACAAAGAAAGAAGTAAGTAAAATCAGGAAAATAATTTACACAATGACCACAATAATGTAAAGGAAAACAATATTGAAAGACTTCAGAAATCTAATCAATGTAGTGACCAATCATTACTTCAAAGGACTGAAGATGAAGTATGTCATCTGCCTCTTGATAGAGGGGGCAGCACTCTAAATTACAGGGCAGATGTCAATTTTTTTTTTTTTAGCATTTAATTAATAGCCTTTTGATTCTCCAATTTTGTTGTAAGTTTTGCTTTCCTAACAAGATTGCAATAAGATTTTCTAATAAGATCTCCTTAAGGGGAGGTTTGGTGTCTTCCTTTATCTACCAATTCCCCTTCCTTTTGCCCCTACAGCCTAGCTAACCAGTGTTCAATAAATGTTTATTGGTTTCAGAAGTTGAAAACAGCTAAGGAAGGCTCTTCGTACAAGGCTGAGTGCAAGGCTCTGCGAAAGATATTGTTTAGCAAAGTTGTTGGTTGGTTGAGCCCTTCAAATATGACTTCAATCATGCCGAAGGGATATAGAGGACATTTTAGCAGAACCTTCTCTCAGAAGCCAAGTACAAGATGAAATGATGCCACTCTAGAAAGGAGAAAGACACTAACTACCTGTGTGACCCTGGGCAAGTCACTCAACCCTGTTTGCCTCAGTTTCCGCATCTATAAAATGAGCAGGAGGAGGAAATGACAAACCACTCCAGAAGCTTTGCCAAGAAAACCCCAGGTGGGGTCATGAAGAATTGGACACAACTGAAATGACTGAATAACAATAAATTAACTATTAGTGAGTCCCTTCTCCTTAGAGATCTCTAAACAGCAGCTGAAGGTCACTTGTTAGGTATGTTGTAGAGAAGAATCTTTTTCAGATATAGGTTGCACTAGGTGTCCATTGGGGTTCCTATTAACACCGAAATTCTATGTGGCCCTGTGTTATAGGATGACTATTTTAAAATATTCTACAACTCAGAGAAACATCAGAAGCTTTATATGAATTGATGTAGCCCAAAGTAGAAGAACAGAAAGAACAATAAGCACTATAAGGGCTAGGGCTGGGGCTTGGAACTAGACCTGTGATTTTACTGTGAGTTGAGGAAGTTCCTTCTACCAGTTCAGATTGGCAACTTCTATGCAGCTTATAGTCTTAGAGAATTGCCTAGAGCACTGGAAAGTTAAGTGACTTGTCCAAGGTCACACATCTGCGTCAGAGAAAAGACTTGGACCCAGTTATTCCTGACTCTTAATGCGTTATCCCACATTACTTCTCAATATAAACTCTCAATACAATAATATAAATGAAAACAATGATAAATGGGAAGTTGAACACTGATTATATGCAATGAATAATCTTGGTCCTAATGGACAGAGAATGAAACACATTTCTCTCCTTTTGGCAAAGAGGCAGAAGACTATGATTTGAAGTACTATACAACATCAGCCATGGTCCCTATGGTAAATGGCTTTTCTTTGTTACAGGGTGGGGGTAAGGGATGGTATGACTGTGGTGTAAATAACAAAAATCATTAATAACATTGAAATTATATTTCCATTTCAGTATCCTAATATCCATGAAATGATGAGATCTAGAGAATGCCTCTGGACTATTAAGTAAATATACAAGAGAGGATTTATGAAAAAAGGACCTCAGCTTGACTTAGATGACCTCTAGCATTCCTTTTGGGGTCACCTACCCAATTGGAGGTTTGGAAAAAGGTGGCTCCAAGAGTTAAGGTACTTCATAGGTCCTCACACAAACCCCCACCAGTGAACTTACCCTCAATAGTCAACCAGTAGACATAATATGTAGTTTAAAGCAGATTCATTTACCAAGATGGCATAGTAAGGATAGTAACTACAAAAATCTTGCCCATAAGCCTGGACTACACTCTCCTACAAATATGTGTTCAGTGGAAAGAGTAGCCATAAATTTGCAGCACGATGATAGTGAGACATACACATAAGGACCACATGTGGCTAAGGCATATATCTCTTGTAGTATAAGGCCCCAATGTCCTTTCTTTCCTCGTGTATTTTCATGCTGCTTACTTCTGAGCTCAGCATTTCTGCTGAGTCAGTCACTCATGAGAGATCTGCTCCTCTACACAGCTCAGATGCCAATCTTTATAAACAATTTTCCCTTGAATCCATGATTGGCTTTCTTCTCTTTTGTCCAAGGACAAATCATGTTCTTCAAAACTTCTTCCTGCTCCCATCTCTGTGTCTTTTTCTGATCCTTCCAGGATGCAGTTATTTTCGACTAGGTGAAGCAGTCCTGCAAGATGCTATGACCATTGGGGGTGAGAAGATGAAAAGAAAATACCTTTCTCTTTTCCCCTCTGGTAAGAAGGGACATCACACTCCACAAAGCTTCACCCTGCTTGGACTGCTGGCAAACTCTGCTTGATAAAGGCCACCATGGGTATGGTCAATCTTTTGCCACTCAACTAGTTACATCAGGGAGTACTCCTTCCCACTTCATAAATGTAAAGCAAGACTTAGATACCTCTTTGTCCTTGAACATATTAATATTTCATTATATCTGTTATCTGCCCCTAACCTTCTGTGATTTCATCAAATAGGATGGGGATTTCAACTCCCTACCATACTTCCATTATACTATGATCCTAAGAACTGCACAAGATGAGAATGTGTGGCTCTATTGCACCAATGGAGAGAGCACACACATGGATGAGATCATACATCCATTGAGCTAACGTATTGAATTAACTTTATTATTTTTTTCTTCTTTCTCATTTGGTAAGTCTTCCCCCTCCCTTTTTTGGTTTCTTCTTGTTTTCCCCTTTTTTTCAGTCTTCTCTTTCTGCCTCCCCAGAACTAATGATGAAATATTTCTTTATTGGGAAAAATCTGATGAATTCAAATTGTTTTAATACCAACATTACTAAAACATGGGGATTAATCCATTTTGAAAAATGCCTGTTTAGAAAAATTCAGTTTAGAATTGGATCTGATGGGAGTGGCTTCCTAATATTTGGGGACTTAATCCAATGGGAATGCATACTTTAGTAGCATGTAGGTCTGTGCATTTTCTTCCCCTGATGGAACCATATCCACACTTCTCAAGGACCTATGGTTCATGAAAACACATATCTCTATATGCTGAAATGTTTATATTTGAATTGATAATTAAGTTCACAATTTTTTAAAAAATCAAATTTTTAACAAAAAAGAATCAGTAGTTTCATTGGCATAGGTACTCTTTTTAAAGATGAAGCACAAAACTCCTCACCCATAATCCTCTACACTTCAGAAGATCTTGTTATAGGCAAAAAAAAAAAAAAAAAAAAGGATTTATCACGTAATATCCAGCTTCCTTCGTGATGAGTTTTTCTGAATTTTGGTTTATCGATTTAGACTTGGAAGTACCTTTAGACGCTATTTAATCGGCCTAACCCCACCCCTTTATTTTTACAGATATTGAAACTGGGGGACGTCAGTGGCAAAGCTTTGACTATAAAACCAGGGCAATATCTTTTGTACCACATTGCTTCCCTTTAGCTAGGAAGTCTCCAAAAGACAGAATATTCTGTTAGTATTCAAAGCCTTCACAATTTAGTAAGACTTTCCACTGCTTATTTTTTTCTGTAGAACCAAGCGTTTGGGGTCTGGTGGGTTTAGGGTTTATATTGCCCTCTAGTGACAGGTACTCTGAAATGCCGGGCCCCCGGGGCTGTCAAAAATAGAATGGAAAAGTTAAGTTTGTGAATTGTCTCATTACAAAAGAAAAAGGTACCCACTAACTTTGCCAGCTTAGGCCTATGAACTATATATCAAATCAAATGCACATATGTAGTGCCTGCTCTGTAAAGCACAGTCGTACTCTGGGATATATAAAGAATCATAAAACCTGTCCTCAACGAGCTTGCTAGGAAGAAATGTAGAGTTCGAAGGCCTATGGTGGCCTGGCCTTTCCTGCTATTAAGAGATGTTTCATTTTCTAATACTGAGGATCCTGCCTCAGGTGCCCCTAGATTGACTCCTTCCAACCTAGGGCCAAGTACCCTAGGTCATCAGCCACGCTCTGCCTCTTCTACAGGTCGTCTCTGAAAGGAAAGAATAGCTACTTTTGCTTTCTTAAGGGATTAAGACTGTAAACCCAGGAGACGGCTTGGTTTCTTCAGTTAGATTAAGAATCCAGGTCGGAGAGAGGGCTATCCTGTAGATTGCCCAGTGTATCCGCTAGGAAAGACCCGAGGAAAGAGGTCCTAAGCCCCTCCGCCCCTTTAGGACAGGCTGGCTTGGGGTTTAAGGAGCTGCGGCCCACGCTGCAGCAGAGTCCGGGGGGTGGGGTGGGGTGGGCTGAGTAAATCCAGCCACCTATCCCCTCCTATCCGACCCCTCCCCCACCCCAGGGTCCCCAGAGGCAGGTGCTGCTGTCTGTGAGCCCCCCTTTCCTTGGGTCAGAGGTGGGGGGAACTGGTGGGCGTACGCAGGTGTCCAGGCCGGGACTAATCAGAGAAGGAAAAGGGAGTGGGAGACACAGACACACAGACAGAGAGAGTGGGGGAAGCGAGGACCCGCCCAGCTCCGGGCGCTCCTTGTTAGCATTGGCTACGGCCGCCGCCTCCCGCCCGCCCGGAGCCTGTTGTTGCACGATGTGTACATGGAGCTGCTTCCTCTGCCCCTGACTGTTGCTTTGCTCAGAGACCCGCTGCGCCCAGGTATCCTAGCTCCTGCGGCTCACCCTGATCCCGGCATTTTGCCGGGTGGTCCACGCCAGGCGCCGCGCCAGCCCCACTGCCGCAGGGGTTGCCCAGGGTGCCTGCTACTGGAAGACTTGGTCGCCTGAGGGGGTGTGGTGGTGGTTGTGCGTGTGCGTGTGTGTGTGCGCGTGTGTGTGCATTTCGGGTGTCTGCCCCCCACCCCCCTCACTCCACCATACACTCTCCTTTGCTTCCTCTGCCTCTCCGCCTCGGGCTCCTACCGAGTGAACCATGTCTGCGAGAGGTGAGTCTGTGTAAGGGGAAGAAGACCACTGCAGCCTGGCCAGTGAGGGTCTGGAGCAGAGGCTCAGTGCGGGGCGGGGGAGGGGAGGACCAGCGGGGCAGGTGCAGAAGGGTTTACTTGCAGCCAAACGTACCTTGAAGGCCCCTTGCTCTGCCCGAAACTTTGGCAGCAGAATTCAGGGCTCTGGACAGACAGGGAAGCTGTCCCCCTTGACCTTGAGCCCAGTAGGTCCGGGCTAAGCCTCAGGGCCAAGGTCCGTGCACGGTTCACCTGAGTAACCTGTCGGCTGGGGCGGAGGTGGTGGGGGGAATGGGGGATGGGTTTACTGTTCCGTGATTCACTCTGGAGCTGCCCGAAGGCTGGCCGGCAAGGGGGAAGAGATTTTTTTTTTCCCTCCCTTCTTGTTACCATTTTACTGGGTGATGGAAAGAATCCAGGGCTCGATGCAGCAAGATTTAAAGCCGCAGTGTTTGTGTCTCCCATTCCCTTTTTCCAAGTAAATTTCCCGTTTGGGTTCGCCTTTCCATTTTTTCCCTTCTTCCTCCACTCACTTCTTTCTGGAATGAAGGTAGTGAATGCGGGTGGAATTAGATACAAGGGAAAGAAATCAGCATTA
The DNA here is from genome assembly GCF_900497805.2 of Vombatus ursinus. Lineage (NCBI taxonomy): Eukaryota > Metazoa > Chordata > Mammalia > Diprotodontia > Vombatidae > Vombatus > Vombatus ursinus. The sequence continues at coordinate 6,204,388 of NW_020948983.1, forward strand.
GCATTCCTCTGCTTTTCAGTAAGGGCAAAATGACTATTTCTTGCCATCTGGAGCCAGAGATGATGCTGGGTAGAGTGGGTTAGTCATAGCTCAGTGGCTGTTACTATGAGTGAAATATTAAAGAGATCAAGTAATTCTGCAGTTTGTGAGCAGTTGTAATGAAGTGGTTTGGTTGTTTTGTTATAATCATTTAAGGAAAATATTGATTATTTTTAGAAAGTGGATTTGAAAAATGCTTCTCTAAGTGCCTCTTATTTGGACACGATGGACGGGACTTGTATAAGGAATTATCGTGTGATTTTTAAAGAACCTGCACTTTAATCCTACTTTGGGGGAAAATGACTTGACTGGGAAATAGTGCTATGTTTCAGGGTTTGTCCCAGGTCATGTAGTCGATTAAAAGATCCCCATTCTAATCTAAGGGCAGAAGATTTTGCCTCTCATTTCTATATCATCGTTGATTTCTGAGTCACTTCAGTTTTGTGTTAATTGGCTATAATATATTTGAGTTGAAGGGGGCACAGAATTTGGATAATAAGGGAAAATGACCAGGATTTCGTTGCTTTGTAGACTGTGTTGGTTGGGGATGATAATGGGGATCTTCAAGGATTTTTGTGTGCCTTTAGGAAATCAGTTTCAATGTTCCTATGTGTATAGAAAGAAAATGTAAATAGTGTAGTAAAGATCTGAATATAGTGACATTGACACCCACACGGAGACTTCTAAGGAGGGAGGGTACATAAATTGTCTATTGTTCACACTTACTTTTTCTAAGGACAGAATTACTTGTGATGCTTTGCCTTCCCCTCAGTCCTCAGTAAGTGGGGGCGGGGGGGGGGAGTTATATTAGGAATCCATGGGAGTACAATTATGGGCTCAAGAAGCTTCAAGTTGCTTGAATTAGCTTCATTCCACCACTAATATGGGAGTGTGAAGTTCTAAGGATTTTTCCAAAATATAGGGGGTGGAATTGAAATCCCTTTATCAACTCAAAGGAGCTGTGCCCAAGATCACCTGGGAAATAGAGAAAGTAGATTTACTATGGCCATTTATTAAAGGGTATTACATTTAGAATCATCTTAGTGATCATTTAATAATGGCATATAATTGAGGGTGGGAGGTGGGAAGCACCTCTAACCCCATTATTTAGTTGGTCCTCTGTTGCCGCTGCTTCATTTTCTGTTTCATTGTCAAGTACTAGAAATATCTTAACTCCACACAGGATTTCATTTGTTAAAACTTACCAAATAGATTAGCCTACAGACTGGATGAAATTAAGACAAGGCCTTGGGTGTGGCAGATTTTCATTGCTGGGAGAGAGCATGCATTAGCCAAGTAGTTTTGCACAGAGAGCCCTTCCTGTGTCTATAGTAAACTTTGAACAAAGACAAACCTTTTTTTGGGGGGGGGGGAGGACCAGGTGAGTAAGTATGGGTGGAAAAGTGCAAATCCATTGTTATTAATGAAAAACTTCAAAGAACACTGATGTTGACTCAGAGAAGCTATCTTTGTATTGAACAATAGCAATTCCTAACCCTCCTCCAAAAAAATAAAAAGCCATGGTTAAGATCTGGCTGGTATTTATTGCCTGTTCACACATTTAGTAGCATTGAGTTCAGGAAGATAGATCTCTACGTTTCCTTTCAACTTTGAAATTCTTGATCAAGAAAAATAAAGTTTTCCTTTACATTTCTGTTTTAGATGCATTTTACACATATTGTTTCATTTGATCTTCACAACAATCCTAGGTAATATACTTACTTATTACCATCCTCATTTTACAGAGGAACCAGGATCAGAGAGATTAATTAATTTGCCCAGAATCATACAACTAGTAAGTGGTAGAGCTATACCTTCAACCCAGACCAGACTCTAAATTCCCTGCTCTTTCCACTATGGTATATTGGCCCTCTGCTAGGTTTGAGGGTAAAAGAGCTGGGGTGCATTTAAGTTCACTTCAGATGCAGGAATGCAGGGAAGGGACACTTGTATTTCTTTCCCAGGTAGTGCCCAATATCATATATTATACTTGTTGTTCAGTCATTTCAGTCGTGTCTGATTCTTTGTAACCCTCTTTGGGATTTTCTTAGTAAGGGTACTATAGTGGTTTGCCATTTCCTTCTCCAGCTCATTTTACAGATGAGGCAACTGAGGCAAACAGGGTTAAGTGACTTGCCCAGGGTCACCCAGCTAGTAAGTGTCTGAGGCCAGATTTCAACTCAGGTCTTCTTGACCCAGGGCCTGGCACTCTGTTCATTGTGCCACCTAGCTGCCTACATATTGCACATAGTAGATGCTTAAAAAGTAATGGTTGATTGGTTGGTGGAGAGATTTCCTTTCCATCCTTCCTTTTTCTTCTCTCAATTTGTTCTCAGCATGGTATAATGGAACTAAGACTGGCTCTAGCTCCAACTGTGTGACTGTACTTGGCCTCTCTTTAAGTCTTAATTAAGGCAATTGAACACTAATCATTATAGTAACAGTTGACATTTATTTGGTGGTTTGCAGAGCACTCTGCATTCATTATCTCATTTGATCCTCACAACATCTTTGGGATCTAGGCTGTATGATTCCAGTTAGCTAGTGTTTAGTAGCCACCTGTTTTGTGTTTGGCATTGTGCTAGGTGCTAGATTTGCAGACGCAAAGGTGAATAACTGTACCTATTTCCAAGGAGCTCCTATTCTGCTAGTTAAATGTAAAATAATTTGAGAAGGGAAAGAAAAATAAAGAGGAAGGGCTCGGACACATGAGCTGAGCCTTGAAAAATGTTAGAGATTGTAAGGCATAGGAGTGAGGAGACAGTACATTCTAGCTAGGTGTGGCAGACAGGCTGTGCAAAATTAGGGAGGTGGGAGATGGAATGTCGGGTTCTGAGAAGAGCAAGTAGGTCAGTTTGGCTGAACAATAACAGGTGTTGTGGTTCTCATTTTACATAAGAGGAAACTGAGGCTCAGAGTGCTCAAGCAACTTACCTATAGTTACATAATTAGTAAATGGAACTTGAAACTCCCTCTCTCAGTCAGTAAATAAGCAATTATTAAGCACCTGTTATATGCCACTAATAAAAACAAAAAAAACAAGTCTGATCTCAAGGAATTCACAGTCTAATGGGGGAGAAAAATATGAAAACAGTTATATGTACATATATATATGCATAGACAGAGAGAGAGAGAATAAATTGGACATGATCAACAGAGAGAAGGAACTAGCATTAAAAAAAAAAAGCAATTAGGAAAGCATTCCTTTAGAAGATAGGATTGTACCTGGGAGTTGAGGGTAACCAGGAGGCAGAGAGAATTCCAGGAATGGGAGACAGCCAATGAAAATGCCCAGAATTGAGAGATGGAATGTCTTATAAAAAGAATACCAATGAAACCAGGGTCATTGCATTGCAGACTATGTGAGGAGAAGTACTATGTAAGAAGACTGAAAAGAAGGTGGAGGTGCTGAGCCAGGCTATGAAGGGCTTAAATGCCAAACAGAGGATTTTGTATTTAATCCTGGAGATGATAGGGAGCCACTGGAATTTATTGAATGGAGGGTGGGGATGACCTGGTCAGACATGCGCTTTAGGAAACTCAAATTGACAACTGAGTGGTTTGTAGAGATGAGAGACTTAGGGCAGGCAGATCAACCAGCAGGTTATTGCAATAGCCCAGATATATTCATATAAGATATTGAAGGTTTGCACTTGGGTGATGGCAGTGTTAGAGAAGAGCAGATGTTACAGGTGCGAAACTGACAGGACTTGACAACAGATTGGATATTGGGGGGAGGTGAGAGAAAGTGAGGAGTCAAGGATGACACCTAAGTTACAAGCCTATGCATCTGAAAGGATGGTGGTACCTTCAACAATAATAGGAAATTTAGGAAGAGGGGAAAGTTTGTGGAGAAAGATAATGAGTTCAGTTTTGGACATGTTGAGTTTAAGATGTATATGGGATACCCAGTTTGAGATATCTAATAGGCAGTTGGAGATGCAAGACGAGAGGTTACAACTAGACATGTAGATTTGAGAATCCTTAACATAGAGATGATAATTGAATTCATGAGAGCTGATGAGATCGTCAAGGAAAATAGAGGGAGAAGAGGACCCAGGATAGAACCCAATGGGACACCCACATTTGGCAGACATCACTTGAAGGAAGATCAAGCAAAGGAAGCTGAGTGGCAGCAGTCAGGTAGGTAGGAGGAGACTCAGGAGAGATGTGTCTTAGAAGCCTAGAGAGAATAAATGATCAGGAGAAGAGAGTGATCAACAATGTCATAGGCTACCCAAAGCTTAAGGATGAGAACTAAGAAAAGACCATTAGATTTGGCAATTAAGAGATCATTGGTAATTTTGGAGAGAGCAGTTTTGGTGAATGATGAGGTTGGAAGTCAGATTTAGAGAATTCAAAAGAAAGTGAGTGGAAAGGAAGTAGGGGCATCAATTGTAGTTGGCCTTTTCAAAGGGTTTAGACACAAAGGAGAGGAGAGATATGGGATAATAGCTAGGGGGATTGATAGATTCAGAGAGAGTTTTTTGAAGATGATGGAGACATAGGCATATTTATAGGCAGTTTGAAAGCAGCAGATAGACAAAGAGTGATTGAAAATAAATGAGAAAATATGGGTGATAGGGCATCTGCTGGAGAAGATGGGATGGAATAGGATCATTTGTGCATGTATAGGGGTTAACATTGGCCAGGAGAGGGTCTCCTCTTCATGGGAGTCCCATGACTCCAGACCCAATACTATTTCTACTACATCATGCTCTCTCCCAATACAGTAAACATCCCACAACTCTTTTTCTTGTTGTTTGTAAAATAGATTCCTATGTCAGTAATTCTGTCTGACTAACATTTATGAAGTAATTCTGTGTGAGGCTCTGGGGGGAATAAAAACAAAAATTAAAAAGTCTTTGCCTTCAGGGAGCATGCATTCTACTGGGGAACATAACCTGGAAACATAAGTAAATACAAGAATAGTTGAGGAGGGAGAGAACAGTAATAACTAAAGCATCAGGAAAGGCATCTTGGGACAAATTGGCACCTGAGATGAGTTGGGAAGGATTCTAACGGGTTGAAGAGAGGAGAGAGCACATCCCAGGCTTGGGGAGAATGAATACTGAGTTTAAAAGGGAGCTCTCTCTCTCTTCTGACCTACCCTAGCTCACAATATTGACTTCTTTGCCCCTTTAAAGTAGGAGAGAGAGATGGAGTGGAATAGGCACTTTTACTTCAGAGATCTCCACTGAGTTTGCCACTCAGCACACTCTCAGAAAATGTCTTTTCTTAGTTTTTCATCACAGAGATAGATTTCAGTTTAGGTACTTTGACTATGTGACTATCTGCTCTGTATATATGTATATTTGCCCTTAGAGAATTTATGAAAAGTTTAAATAGAATACACACTATTTTTGATATTACCAGTTCTTTTCTGCTAGAAAGGCTTTCAGATCACCCCTGATATAAATCTCCTCTTGCTTGTAGATTAATAAAATCTTGCTAGGTAAAGTAGGGATTTGAATAGATATTTGTTTTTACTTTAAAGTGTAGGTTCCTTTACAATTTCCTATGTAAACTAATATATACAAATATATGTAGGCAGTATACACCTATGTATATATATATAAGCATATACACATATGGATATATAAGCATATAAACATATACATGTACATATACATGTAACCTGTCACTTCCATCATGTCATCTTCTTCCTAGAGTCTTTTTCCCTTCAGAGAACTGGAGAGAATCTGGAACAACTTGATTTCTTTCTGAAAACTCAAAGTCAGAAGACCAGGATCTTTTTTATATCTAACTGTCACCAATTCTTCCCCTTATGTAGATGTGGAATACTGAGTAATTAATTTCAACCAATGAGGAGGGTCATTTGCATTTCATGCAAATAGTCCTGTGAGCCAAGGAATTACACACATACACACATATTAAAGGCCTATATATTTATACTAAAGGCAGCTGGGTGGCACAGTGAATAGAGTAAGAAGACCCGAGTTCAAATCCAATCGCTGATATGTACTAGCTGTGTGACCCTGGACAAGTCACTTAACCTCTCTCTCTGCCTCAGTTTCCTCATCTGCAAAATGGGAATAATAATAGCACCTGCCTCCCAGCTCAAATATACTTTACTTGCCCAATGAATTATTATTATTATTATTATTGCTAATTTGCAAGGTGCTTGCTCTTAGATTGTCTATTTCTCCAGCATTGAGAGTGATAGTAAAATAAAACCAAAAGTGTGTGCTAATTGGAGTTTGGGTTTTTTTGGGGGGGTGGGGTTTGGAAGGAAAAGATTTAGACCTGTGCTTTGATTAGTGTGGAGGACTCCCAGTATGGAAACACCATAAGTAATGTAGATCAACAATTTACAATAATTTGCAATAATTAAATTAATCCAATAATTTACAATTCTACAGTTGCCTAGGGTACTAAGAAGTTAAGTGACTTGCATGACACAGTTAGTGTAAAATTTTTATATAAAAAATCTGTGAACTTTAGGGAACATTTACTGGTGATAGCATTTGCTTACATCCATACCTTACATCCGCAATATTATAGGAGAACTTGTGCTTACAGTTTTTTCTTTCTTTTTACTAATATTTCCCTTTCTCCCCTTTCCCTCTAGTTTCAAGTTCAATTCCAATTTAATCCATGTTAACATGAAATACAAATGTAGTCATTTCCCCTATACATGTATTCCATGCTGCCTAATAAAGGCTATACTTTATTTCTTAGAATTTTTACTCATTTGGGGCAGCTAGCTGGTACAGGGGTTAGAGTGAACAGGCTGGAGTCAGGAATACCTGAGTTCAAATCTGGCCTCAGGCATTTATTATCTGTGTGACCCTAGGCAAGTCACTTAACTCTGTTTGCCTCAGTTGACTCACCTGTAAAATGATCTGGAGAAGGAAATAGTAAGTCACTCCAGTATCTTTGCCAAGAAAACCACAAATGGGATCACAAAGAGTTGAACATGACCAAAATGACTTTTAAATAACAAAGAACATCTTTAGTCATTTATTTGTTGATTTCTGCTAACGTCTGAACTGAGCAAGCACTTCATGAACTGTTGACTCTCTGCTTTAAGAAATAGTCTTCAGCAAGACAGTGCTTCTAAAAGGGACCTATCTGTACATCATTACTGGATCAGTGTCCACACAATCCTTGTGACTAATGTTATGTATTTGGCCCTATAGATACAAGTCTCTAAATTTTCTAAAGGTTCTATTCACGGTTTTTTTCTTTTCCTCCAGCTTTCTCCCTTATCAGAAAATATTCAAAGGTAGAGAATTTCTCTGGTTTGTGAACACTGTTTATCAAAAGGATCAGACATAGTGTTCTTTGCTGTCTGTCATGCATGCCTCATAATCTAGAGGACAAATGTCAACATTCTGTCACAGATGACAGCTTGAGGCTAAAGACAATTCGTGCATAAATTGGGAAGTGAGCTATATAAATTCAGAACGAAGAGTTCATTGGAGCTGTAGGAAGATTAATGGGGATAAAACAATAGTATGAATTCTGAATTTGGAAATCTATAATAGAGAGACAAATTGGATTTGAGCGTGATCACAAATCTTCTTATTTATAAAGAACATACTTTTTTCATGCTCACTGAGAATTGAATGGAAGGGATTTAGTTTTTAACTTAGGCTAGAAATGAGGAAGAAATTTCCTACCCTAAGGGTCAAGGGAGGTGTTAACAGGAGTAGGAGTATTTTCTTCTTTTTTAAAGTGCAGAGTCTGAGCTTGGGTCCATCTTCTCTTTCTATGAGAAAGGAAAATTTGCTTATTGCTCAAATTTGTGTGTCAGTGAACCAATGGTGGCTCTAGCCCACAAACACATCTGGGGCTCATGTGTTCCTTGGTTTCCAATGATTTTTTTTTCTATCAGGCCATTATTGATTATCTACATATTTTCTACTTGACATCTACTGCAAGTCTTGAATACAAAGCTGGCTTCCCCTTACCACTAAGAAGACTTTTGGACTACTAAGGTAGCACATGTCAAATATCATTAAAATAATAAATCAACTTTAATTTAGAGTAAGCAAAATATCATTAGGAAGGTAGACATGCTACAAATATTATATGCATTCCAAAGGGGGAAAAAATCTTTTGAATTACTTGATATGGGCAAAAAGAGGAGATAATAATCCATGCCATGTTTCTCTTTCCCTTCCCCAAATAATAGAGAGATAATTGAATGGGGATGGGGGAGACAAAATGTTTCATTTACATTTGTCTTGCACATTTTATACAGGTGGCTATGTTTCTTCTATGTACCCATAGAATGGTTTATAAGCAGACTTAAAGGTCAGATTATTTCTTTGACTCAATTTCCCTTTTGTCTAAGCTCCATTTGGTCCCAGATGACTTTGTTCTATTACTCTATATCCAGTGTGAGGAAACATAATTAATTAATTAAAAATACTTAATAGAATTGGAGGGTGACAGAATTATTCTCCTTTCCCTCCTGTCCTATTGTCGTAAGGACAATCATGAAACAATTCCTCCAATTAGAAGTGTTTGAACTTTGTTATAAAAAAAAAAGAGAGAGGGAGAGAAGGTTTTACTGCAATGGACTATATTGTCACAAGATTCTTTGGCAGGGAGGCTGAAGCTATTTACATGATTCCATAAAACTGGAATATAAAGGGAAGTAACTGTTTCATGCCTGCCCCAAGGAAGGTTATATTTCCCCTGAGCCATCAATAACTTTTCCTTTATTGCTTCTGAGAGACTTCTTGGAATCCCAAATATCAGAATTTTAGAGCTAGATGAAAACTCAGCAATCATCTAGTGGACTTCCACCCCCTGATTTATGGGTGAGATAGAGAGCCGAAGAGATATATTCAGGGCCTCATAGCTAGTTAGTGGCCAAGCTGGCACTGGGACTTGGGTTCAAATCTCACCTCTGTCACTTAAAATTTGTGGAACCTCAGGCAAGTCATTTACCTTCTCCAGGAATCAGTCTTGTCATGTGTAAAATGAAGGAGTTAGGCTAGTTGGCCTCTGAGATCTCTCCCGGTTCTCAATCTGTGCTTCTGTGCTCCTAGCCCACAACTTACCTGACTTCCAGTTCAGTGTTCTTTGCCTATACTACTTTTCTCTTCTTTCATTGTCTTCCTTTCTCATCTTCCTCTTCTCATCTGAAGCTTGATGTTGGGAATAATCTCGGATCTGTCACTTATCTCTCCTGTATTTTATTTTACATAATAATAGCTATTACTACAGCAAGTGCTTAATAAATGCCTGATTCCTCATTTGTAACATAATGATGATGATGAAGATGATGATGATAGCTAGCTTTTATATAGCGCTTACTATGTGCCAGGTACTGTGCTAAGTACTTTGCAAATACTGTTTCTTTTGATCCTCACCACAACCATGTGAGGTTGGTACTATTATTATCCCCATTTTACACATGAGGAAACCTAGGCAAACAGAGGTGAAGTGATTTGCCCAGGGTCATACAGCTAGCGAATGTCTGAGGTCATATTTGTACTCAAGTCTTCCTGATTCCAGGCCCAGTTCTCTCTCTCTATTTATTGTGTCGCTAATGGAAAGTTATTGTGAACAATATCCCATATCCAGATTCCCATGAGATTGGCAACATGTATTTTGTCATTCCAAGAAAAGAATTTTGGATCATAGAATTGGAAGGGCCTTTAGAAGGTATCTAATCCAAATCCCTCATTTTGCAGATGAGGAAACTTAGACCAAGAAAAGTTAGAGACCTTGACCAAGGTCACAGAAGCAATATTTGAACCCAGGTCTGCAAAGTGCTGATTTTAAAAAAGAACTAACTCTTTAATCAATGGTATAGACAACACCCAAAGGGGAAGTTTTGTCTAGCAGTGTGGGTCTGCACTTTTTGTCATTCATCATCATAGACATGTACCTAGAGCATGGAGAGATTAACTGACTTGTCCAGGACCATAGTCAGAATGCGACAGAGTCAGGACTGTAAACGAACAGAACACAAAAAGTAGAACACCTTGTAATTGGCATGATCAGTAGTGGCCCCAGAGAAGAGATGAAGAAGAACCTTCCTCCTTTTGGTACAGCAGTAGGGAACTACAATGGAGGAATATTGCACACACTGACTGATATGCTGACTGTGCTGATAGGGTTTTGCTTAATGGTTTTTCTTAGTTCCAGGTGTGGGGCCATCATGAGAGCAGTTTATTTGGAAATGACTTTGATGTTCAAAACAAAAGGCATCAATAAAAATTACTTTAAAGCAAAGAGTATCAGCCAGCTGTGGAAGCATGGGACTGTAATCTCTGCTGCCTGAGGCTGGCTCATCTCTTGAGCTTGGGGCTTCTGAGCTTCATTGGGCTAAGCTAATCAAATGTCTGCACTAAGTGTGGCATTAATGTAGTGTGTTGGCACCAGGTTGCCTAATGAGGGTAGAATCTGCCTGGGTCAGAAATGGAGTAAGTCAAAGGTCTTGTCCTTATCAGAGTGGAACCAGGCCTGTTATAGCAGCACCTGCAGTCGGCCTGGGCGAGATAGGAGGCCCCAGCCTTTCAAAACAAAACAAAACACTCTCTCTCTCTGTCTCTCACACAGACACACACACATGTAACTTTCTCTTCTAGACTTTCTGACAAGTAGATGGCCAGACACGTTATTCTTAGTAGGTATTTTTGCCATTACCATACTAAATAAAGCTGTAAAATCTCATGCTACATTTTTTAAAGGAGGAGTCATTTTTCCGTCAGCACTCTGCAAATTGCTTGTTGATTGGTTGAAGACCTATGGTTGGTTGGTTGGTTTTTGCCACCCAAACTATTTAAGTTTTCTAAAACTTGGAGGAATGGTGTTACATGGATAATTTTCTAAATAAATTATTATTTAGATTATTTTCTAAATAATCTACATGATTATTTTCTAAATAAATGAAAAGAGAAGAGAGTTCTTTAATTTACATGTGACAGCATATACTTTTCTGTCAGAAGAGCTAGGTATGATAATTAGATCAGGTCTTTGTATGTAACTGGTTCTCTGGACCAGTATTTTCTCCTTTCTCATAAGTACAGCAGTTTGGTTTTGCTTTTGACTGTGTCCAAGGGTTTCACTGGTGCTTAGCTTTCTTAGCTTGTTAGAAACTGAAGCCATTAAAAAACTGAGAAACCAGCAGAGAACTGAATAGCAACAATGAAAGGAAATAGGGACAATGAGGTAAAAAGCTATTTTAGACTCACAGCTCTGAATAGAGATGAACAGAAGGAAAAGAAGCCCAAGCCTCTGCCTGAGAAGGCAGGCAAACTCCTATTTTTTAGCTATAAAAGCGAAAAATACTGAAAAGTAGTATGAGGTTGCTAGCTTTAAAAAAATTATGACTTGCCTTCATTCTGAGTAAAGTAAGCCATAATTTATTTTATCATTCAATCATATCTGTAAATAATTAATGTGGATATCAGTGAACATTTCCTGCTAATGCCTGTGTCCTTGGTCCCCCTCTGCTTTCATGAGATTTCTACACGTCACTGATGAATGCTGGGAAAATAATTTATCTTGTTTTCATTTCCTAAATACTCGTGATTACTTCTTTTTATGGGATAATTTTCTGCATATCTAACTGCACATGCTTTTTGTTATTTTGAGGGAAAAAACCTCCAACTCTACAATATTATTTAAACATTGCCCCCAAAATGCCTCCAGTTAAGTTGTGCTCCAATGCTTTGTTGTGATGTAGAGGTGACCCTGAATTCTCTAAGGCTGAATGTGACCCTGAAGAGTGCTCAAAGGCTGGGCCAACAGGGAACAAACTCTGATAGGTTTTAACAAGATGGAAAGGCTTTTTCAGACTTTGGTGACAGATTGTGTCGATTGTTGAAAAAGCAGACCAGCTCTCACCTCTGAGAGTCTGGCTCATCTTCTGAAGGTTAGCCACCAGGTGGACCTCATGAAACATGAAACCATCCTCTAAGGCTTGGAGTAGTTGTAACTTGCATTGGTGAAAGAAGATTTCACACTGATGAAATGGTTTGGTTTGATTAGGTTTTGGCGTTGTTGTTTTTTTTAAATTTGAACAAATTCTACCAAGAATCAAATGTAATAACTGAAATATGTTATTCTGAAATATATTTTGGAAAATTTATACTTTGTGTTTTGGGGAATTACTAGATCATTTTCCTTCCAATTTCTTCCTTCAGCTATGTCATTCCACTTGCCCACACTTGAGGGCTATGGTCCATCTGCGTATATTATGTCACTTGGGGCTTAGATAACCTTTAGTAAAGTGTATTTTCACTAGCCTGTTGCTGATCCTCTGTACTGCTTGCCCAGGTTTCTTGTCTACATTCTGATCCTTGTTCCCCATTTTCCTCATTGGGATTCACATCCATGCCACCTAATACATACCTCTGACCTTTTATATCTGGCTATAACTTGTGAGACCTACCTTCTTATTTAGGCTTTGTCTGACTATCCTAACACCTGATGAATAGCTGTCTGACAAAGGCTTTTGATATAATTTTTCAGTTGTTTTTTGGTCACGTCTGACTCTTCATGACCCTATTTGGGGTTTTCTCGGTAGAGATATTGGAGTGATTTGCCATTCCCTTCTCTAGCTCATTTTACAGTTGAAGAAAATGAAGCAAACAGGGTTAAGTGACTTGCCCAGGGTCACACAGCTGGTAAGTGTCTGAGGCCAGATTTGAACTTAGGAAGAGGAGTCTTCCTGATTCTAGGTCCTGAGCTTTATCAGCTGTTCCACTTAGCTGCCCTTTGGTATAATTAGCCGTCTTTATTTTTAGCTCTTTATTCCTTGTTCCCATACCGCTAGCATTGCTATAACAGCTTGCCACTAGTAGTCTAGCATTGACATTAACATTGTGAAAGAACTGAACCTCTAATTCTGCCCTCAGTTGTTCCCCATCATCGAGCACCCAGGTCCTTCCCAGCTCTGAAGCTATCATATTATGATCTGCTCTGGTTCTATTTTTTTCTCCCTTTTCTTGTTTCAGGAGTTCAGCAAGTTCTCTGTAGTGTCAGTCAAGAGCTTTCATCAAGGTTGAATTCCCTCTACAAAGTGATAAATTTTGATGATGTCAGGCCAGTGTAGTAGAGTTACCCAAGGTCTGTAGGCTCCTGTTACCCCCCTCCTCCTCTTTCTCTTATCACATACCCACTCTAGGACAGTCTAACTTTAGGATTTATGCATTTTCAGGACAGCTGGAAGAGATCACATTTTTATTCTGGTTAAGAGAACCTGGGCTTGGTTTGCAGCAGGGTATAGAAGAATGAAGATGGAGGAAAAAAACTGAGAATACTTCGGAATCATTCAAAGGCCAGGTTGTTTTAGAGATGATTATGTTGCTTATGATTCAAGCTGTGAGATCAGGCAATGTCTGTGAGAGGTGGAGAAGGAGTGAATGTCTAGGAGGAGGCAAATGCCATTAGCCTACAAAGTTCAAACTGATTCCAAGATCCAGGATGTCCTTCAACACAGGCAATCAAAGACTTAACTGGCAAGTAGCAGAAGTTCATAAAGGCAGGTAGTTGGCATCAGGTACACCATTTAGCACCAGAAAACTTTGATAATAAAATTGTGTCCACTTTAAAATAGTTTTTTTGCTTGCTGGTATATCGTATGCACTGAAAGTATAAGAAAATAAAAGCAGCTCAGAGAGTCCAGGGCACGAAAAGAAACTCTTTTGCACCTGAGTGTCCCCACATAGATGAAATGGTCTTCTCTAAAACTTACTAGACTTTTCTCTGCAGGCAACTTCTCCCATTAAAACCCATGAGTCACATCAAGCCCAGCAGTGGACCACTTGCCCTTCCCTAAGGAAATTGGAGATCAGTGAAGGATCCAGTTTCCAGGGAACTGGAATATTAAGCTTAGGCCAGGACCAATAGCAAGACAGACTTACTATGTACGTGTAGGTCATGAGATGTTAACTGAGACTTCTTGGGTTCTTTTTGCCTGGTGCCAGGAATGGTCCTACAGCCGGGGTAGAGATAAACAGCCGGGGAGGGGGAGGGGCTCCAACTGCAAAGATTAGGAGGACACAAGGACAGGAAGCCAGGCAGACTATATATTAGATGACCATGGTTACTAATTGCCCAACCTTACTTTCTACTCTCCTGTCTTCTTTGGAAGGAACTGAAGATAGTTAGCCTGGAAAAGACAAGACTTAGGAGGATTTGATGATTTAATTTCTGTCTGTAAGCATTTAAAGGATTGTCACCTGGAAGATAGATTAGACTTGCTCTGCTTAGCCCCAAAAGACAGAACCAGACACTGTGGGTGAAGACTTGTAAAGAAGCAAATTAAGGCTTGATGTAAAGAAAATCCTAGCTATGCAAAAGGAGCTATGCAAAACAACAACAACCACAAAATTAGAATGGGCTGCTCAGGAGGTTCTCCCGCCTTGGAGGAGTTCAGGCAAAGACTGGTTGACTGATTGTCAAGATTGTGGTTGAGAAGATTCTTTTTTTTTTTTTTTTTAGGTGTTGTTTGGACTGGAGGACTACTTAGGTCCCTTCAGGCTCTGAGATTCAGTGATCATGTAATGCATTCACACTTTAACCTTTGGGAAAGGAGGCCTAATGGAATACGCTTGAGGAACTATGGCAGTTCACTCAGAAGAGCTGCTTAAAGGGAATGTAAAATAGTGTTTGAGTCAGTGTTAGAAGAGACAGCGTAATTAACCCATTTATCCCAGCACGGACTCCTGTCATTGCAAGGAGGATGAAATACTGCGAAACACTAAAACAAGAAAAACTGCTAGTATTCAGAGCACTTTATTTAAGTAAGTTTTCTTGGTCTCAGCTGTTTCCCATTCTCTACTTATTCTCCATTTCTTTTCCATTCTTCAATGATAGTGGCAATCTTCCTGAACTTGGCTATAGGGCCTGTACCCATTTTTCCCTTGTGAACCCCTACCCAGGAATTTTCTGTCATGTATATAACAGTGTATACTGTATATAACAGTAGAGGTAACCTGTGGCCCAGGACTCTAGGCTCTTTTCTTACACACAGCAGATTCAATTTGGGGGGAATTTCCACAAATCACTCTCCTTAGGTCAATTTGTCCTCACATAAGGTCTCCCAGAGCACATCAGAACATGGCTCATGCCTGGATCTCTACAGAAATGGTAAAAGTCTTCAGCTTTTATGCTAACGCAGGATAACGCATACCAGATACAAGGCAAGATTTCGTTAACTCTATAGAAAATGAAAAACACAAAGAACTTGCACAAAAGCCCTTTCACAATCACTATGGCTCCCTTTCCTTTTTGGGAAGTTCTGTCTCTACCAGGAACCAGTACTGACCTCCAGACTTAGAGTACTTCCCTGTGCTTGAGGATCCCCCAAAAAAGAAATCACTTAAGGTTGATCAAGGGTTGATCCCTCACCCTTTGGTTAGTCTACCTTTCGTAAACACCTATACAGTCCTCCAGGCTTTATAGTGCTATCCTAATGTTGAGGGCAGCTAGGCAGTGCAGTGGATAGAGCACACCTGGCCTGGAGTCAGGAACACTCATCTTCCTGCATTCAAACCTTGTCTCAGACATTTACTGACTGTGACTCTAGGCAAGTCACTTAACCCTATTTGCCTCAGTTGCCTCATCTGTAAAATGAGCTGGAGAAGGAAATGGCAAACCACTCTAGTATCTCTGACCAAGAAAATCCCAAATGGGGGTCATGAAGAGTTGAACATAACTAAAATGATTTAACAATAACAACAACAAATGTTGAGTATCCAACAAAAGGGGATAGAACTTCCAAAGAGGGAACATTTTTAAGTCCCTTCTGTATGCCAGGTACTGTGCTAAGGCTCACAACCTAGGTGTCATCCTCAAATCGTTATTTCTCATTCATCATATCCAATCTATTGCCACAGCCTGTTGATTTTATCTTTGCCACCTTCTCTTCTTGGATACTGCTACCACCCTTATTACTTCGTGCATGGACTATTGCAATAGCCTGTTCTTAGGAACATCTGCCTCACATCTATCCCCACTCCAACTCACCCTGCATATAACCGCCAACTTTTCCTAATGTGCAGGTCTTACCACGTCACTCCCCTACTCAATAAATTCCAGTGGCTCCCGATCACTTCCAGGATTAAATACAAAATCTGTTTGGTGTTAAAAGCCCTTCATAGTCTAGATTTCCCCTGCCCAACGCTTTTCCAGGCTTCTTATACCTTACTCCCCACCACATACTCTTCGATGCATTGACACTCATATCCTAGCTGTTCCTCAAATAAGATCTCTCTGGGTGTTTTCTCTGGCTGTCCTCTATGCCTGGAATTCTCTTCCTCCTTCTTATCTCTGCCTACTATCTTCCCCAGCTTCCTTCAAGCCCCAACTAAAATCTCATCTACAGGAAGCTTTTCCCTACTCCCCTCAGTTCTAGTATCTTCCCTCAGTTAATTATTTCCTATTTTTCCTGCATATAGCTTGTTTGTACATATTTATTTGCTTGTTTGTCTCCCCATTAGATTGTAAGCTCCTTGAGGGAAGGGACTGTCATTTGCCTCTCCTTGACTACTACAATGGCATCATTGCAGATTTTTCTTCTTTCACTCTCTTTTCCCTCCAGTCCACTCTACTACCACTACCAGAATAATCTTGTCTTATAAAGTAGATCTGGTCACATTATTCTTCTACTCAAATACTTTCATTGGTTCCTTATTATTTTCTAAATAAAATTCAAACATATTTTCCTGGTATTCCAGGCTTATTCCAGACAACCCACTGTCACCCTGACTTTCTAGTTTCAATGTCATATTACTTCAGCCAAACCAAACAACTTTCTGCTCCTTCCTGCACTCGGTGCCCTCTCATTTCTTCATTTTTACTCAGGCTCTTTCTTTTTCGAGGTAATTGGGGGTAAGTGACCTGCCCACGGTCACACAGCTAATTGTCAAGTATCTGAGGACAAATTTGAACTCAGGTCCTCCTGACTCCAGGGCTGGTGCACTATACATTGAGCCACCTAGCTGCCCTTTCAGACTCTTTCTAATCTTTCAAGTGCCCTCTTTCCATGTTTATTTGTCTAATTCTTATCCGTCCTTTAAATCCCAATTCAAGCACTCACTCCTTCATATAGCCTTCCCTGGACACCTTCCCTTCAGACCTTATGCAGGACTGTTTTGTAACCCATGTACCCTTATCATGTAATATTGTCTGTTAGAGTTATCTGTACTGGTATCTCTGCACAAAGTAGGCATTAAATAAATACTGATTGATTGATTTCTCTCCATTTAAGTCTTACCCTTCTTTCAAGGTCTAGCTCTTTCATACCTCACATGAAGAAACTGAAGGCATGATGTCCTATTTTACCTTTGCAAATGTGGCCAGCACAATGCACTGTAAAAACTGGGTGCTTTATTTTAAAAAAGACTGTTTTTGTCTTTTTCCAGTATGAGGCCATTTTTTTCTAATCCAAAAGGTTTAATTGAAGAACCTCTTTTTCAATTGTTTCATTATCTTTTTCCTGTTTTTCCATTTTATTTTTCCATTTATTTTCCATTTAGTGTTTTTCCATTTTATTTTTTTTATATCAAGGGCAAATTGCTTGCAATTGTTTAAAGGTCTTCCATTTGATTTTGCCTTTTAGTGACATTTTCATCATCTGTCTTTACTCTGATGACTATCCCTATTGTTAGTCCTGACATTTTCCTATTGCTTAGCTATTCATATGATATGCTTATAAAATAATGAAATAAACTCATTACTTTTTACTTTGTATATATCTTGGACCTACTATTCTATACACATGTTAAATGCCTCCCTTTTTCTTACCCAGTAGAATATAAGCTCCTTGATGTGAGGGACAGTTTCATTGTTTTTTTGTATTGCCAGTGCCTAACACACAATCCGTGGTTAATAAATTCTTGTTAAATAAGCAAGTGAATCCACAAGCCATCTATATTATTATTTCATGGAGATAACTTGTGGTCCAAGTCTCCTTATTCCTTTTACTTATGGCTAACTAAATAATCAGTCCAGTCAAGGAAGCCTGTATTGATTACATACTATTATAAGATGTAACTGAACTATTCTTCCTTTTTTTTAAATTCAGATCAGTGTGTTTTTTCCTGCCCTTACTACTGCTTTTAATATTTTATTTTTCCAACTACTTGTAAAACCAATTTTAAACATTAATTTTTAAAAAAAAATTTGAGTTCTAAATTCTCTCCCTCCCTTCTTCTTTCTTCTCCCTCCTTCCAGAGATGGCAAGCAATTTGATATGGGTTATACATGTGCAATCATGCAAAACATTTCCGTATTAGTCATGTTGTGAAAGAAAATACAGACTAAAATAAACACCATGAAAAATGAAGAAAGTAAAAAATAGTATGCTTCAATCTGCATTCAGACTTCATCAGTTCTTTCTTTGGAGGTGGATAGCATTTTTCATTATAAGTCCTTTGGAATTGTTTTGGATCTTTGCATTGCTGAGAATAGCTAAGTCATTCATGGTTATCATCACCACAATATTGTTGTTACATTGTACAAAGTTCTCCTAGTTCTACTCACTTCACTTTGCATCAGTTCATGTAAGTCATTCCAGGTTTTTCTGAAAGCATCCTGTTAATAATTTCTTCACAATAGTATTCCATCACAATCACATACAACTTGTTCAGCCATTCCCCAATTGATGTGCATCCTCTCAATTTTGAATATTTTGCCACCATGAAGAGGACTGCTATAAATATTTTTGCATGTGTAGGTCTTTTGACTTTTTATGATCTCTTTGGGATACAAATCTAATAGTGGTATTGTTGGATTAAAGGATATGCACAGTTTTATAGCCTTTTGGGCATAGTTCCAAATTGCTCTCCAGAGTGGTTGGATCAATTCACAACTCCACCAACACTGCATTAGTGTCCCAATTTTCCCATCTCCCCTCCAACATTCATCATTTTCCTTTTCTGTCTTATTAACCAATTTGATAGGTGTGGTACATTGGAATTGTTTTAATTTGCATTTCTCTTATCAATAATGATTGAGAGCATTTTTTCATATGACTATAGAACTTTGATTTCTTCTGAAAACTGCCTGTTCATATCCTTTGACCATTTTTCAATTGAGGAATACCTTATATCCTTATAAATTTGATTCAGTTCTCTATATAGTTGAGAAATGATGCCTTTATCAGAGAAATTTGCTGTAAAATTTTTCCCCCAGTTTTCTGCTTTCCTTCTAATCTTGGCTGCATTGATTTTGTTTGTGCAAAACCTCTTTAATTTAATAAAATAAAAATTATCCATTTTACATCCCATAATGCTCTCTCTTTTGTTTGATCATAAATTCTTTCCTTATCCATAGATCTGACAGATAAATTATTCTATGCTCCCCTAATTTGCTTAGGATATCACCTTCTGTCTAAATCCTATACTCATTTTGACTTTATATTGGTATATAGTGTGAGATGTTGGTCTATGCCTAGTTTCTGTCACATTGCTTTCCATTTTTCCCAGCAGTTTTTGTCAGATTGTGAGTTTTTCTCCTAAAATCTGGGTTCTTGGTATTTATGTAACACTAGATTACTATGTTCATTACCTACTGTGTTTTGTGTACCCAATCTGTTCCATTGATCCACCACTATATTTCTTAGCTAGCACCAGATTGTTTTGATGATTGCTGCTTTATAATACATTTTAAGATCTGGTATGGCTAGGCCATCTTCCTTCATTTTTTTTTTTTTTGGTGAGGCAATTGGGGTTAAGTGACTTGTCCAGGGTCACACAGCTAGTAAGTGTTATGTGTCTGAGGCCAAATTTGAACTCAGGTCCTCCTGACTCCAGGGCCAGTGCTCTATCCACTACACCACCTAGCTGCCCCTCTTCATGTTCTTTATTATTAATTCCCTTGATACTTGACCTTTTGTTCTTCCAGATGAATTTTCTTGTTATTTTTTCCAGCTCTATGAAATAATTTTTGGTAGTTTGATTGATATGGTACTGAATAAGTAAATAAATTTAGGTAGAATTGCCTTTTTTTATTATATTGGCTCAGCCTACCCATGAGCAATTGATATTTTTCCAGTTGTTCAGATCTGACTTTAGTAGTGTGAAAAATGTTTTGTAATTGTTTAGTTCCTAGTTAGTTTTGGCATGTAGACTCCCAGATATTTTATATTGTCTAAAGTTTTTTTTTTAATGGAATTTTTCTTTCTATCCCTTACTGGACTTACTTATCTTACTACTGGACTTTGTTGATAATGCCTAGAAATACTGGTGATTTATGCAGGTTTATTTTATGTCCTATAACTTTGCTAAAATTGGTAATTATTTCAACTAGCATTTTAGCTGATTCACTAGGATGATTCAAGTATACCATCACATCATCTGCAAAGTGATAGTTTTGTTTCTTCATTGCCTATTGTAATTCCTTCAATTTATTTTTCTTCTCTTATTGCTATAACTAACATTTCTAGTACAACTTTGAATAACAGTAGTGATGATGGGCATGCTTGCTTCACCCTTGATCTTATTGGGAGGCTTCTAGCTTATCCTCATTATAGATAATGATTGCTGATGGTTTTAGATAAATACTACTTATCATTTTAAGGAAAGCTACATTTATTCCTATGCTTTCTAATTTTTTTTTAAATAGGCATGAATGTTGTATTTTGTCAAAAGCTTTTCCTGCATCTATTGAGATAATAGTTTTATTTTTGTTGGTTTTGTTATTAATATCATCAGTTATGCTGATAGTTCCTCATAGTGAACTACCCCTGCATTCCTGGTATAAATTCCACCTGGTCCTAGTGTCTGATCTTTGTGATATGTTGCTGTATATTGATATATTAAGCCTTGCTAACATTTTATTTAACATATTTGCATCAATATTCATTATGGAAATTTGCTGATAGCTTTCTCTGTTGTTGCTCTTTTTGGCTTAAGTATCAGCACCACATATGTTTCATAAAAGGAATTTGGTAGGACTCTTTCTTTGCCTATTTTCACAAATAGTTTATGTAGTGCTGGAATTAATTGTTCTTTAAATGTTTGGTAGAATTCACTTGTGAATCCATCTGGCTCTGAGGATTTTTTTCTTTGGGAACTTATTGATGACTTGTATAATTTCTTTTTCTAAGGTAGATTTATTTAAGTATTCTGTTTCCTCCTCTGTCAATCTGGACAATTTATATTTTTGTAACTATTTGTCCATTTCACTTAGATTGTCAGATTTATTGGCATATAATTGAGCAAAATAGCTCCTAATAATTGCTTAATTTCTTCTTCAATGGTGGTAAATTCACCTTTTTCATTTTTTTATGCTGGTAATTTGGTTTTCTTGTTTCTTCAAATTAAATTAACCAATGGTTTATCTAATTTTTTTTCATAAAATCAGTTCTTAGTTTTATTTATTAGTTCAATGGATTTCTTACTCTCAATTTCATTAATCTCTCCTTTGATTTTCAGGATTTCCAATTTGGTGTTTAATTGAAGATTTTTAATTTGTTTTTTTTCCTAGGTTTTTTTTTTTAGTTGTATGCCCAATTCATTGATCTACTCTTTCTCTATTTTATTGATGTAAGCATTTAGAGATATAAATTTTCCCCTAAATACTGCCTTGGCAGCATCCCATAAATTTTGGTATGTTGTCTCATTGGAAATTATTGATTGTTTCTAAGATTAGTTCTTTAGGATTCGATTATTTAATTTCCAATTACTTTTTAATCTGTCTTTTACATAAATGTAATTTTATGATCTGAAAAGGATACATTTAATATTTCTGCTTTTCTGCATTTGGTTGTGAGGTTTTTATACCCTGATACAATTTTTTTGGAGGTGCCACATACCGCTAGGAAAAGGTATATTCCTTTCTATTCCCATTCAGTTTTCTCCAGTGGTTTATCAGATCTAACTTTTCTAAATTCTGTTTTGTCTCTTTAACTTCTTTCTTGTTTATTTCATGGTTAGAGTTATATAGTTCTGAGAGGGGAAAGTTGAGGTCTCCCACTAGTATAATTTTATTGCCTATCTCCTTTCGTAATTTATTTAACTTTTTCTTTAAGAATTTGAATGCTATTCCTAACTTTGGTTCCACAACATTTGAATTATTTCTTTCTGGCTGCTTGCAGCACCTTCTCCTTGACCTGGGAGTCCTGGAATTTGGTTATGATATTCCTGGGAATTTTCAATTTGGGATCTCTTTCAGTAGGTGATTGGTAGGTTCTTTCGATTTCAATTTTTCCCTCATGTTCTAGGATATCAGAGCAGTTTTCCTTAATAATTTCTTGAAATATGATGCCTAGGCTCATTTTTTGATCATGGCTTTCTGGTAGTCCAATAATTCTTAAATTATCTTTCCTTGATCTATTTTATGGGTCAGTTGTTTTTCTGATGAGGTATTTCACATTTTCTTCTATTTTTTTTCTTTTGATTTTGTCTTATTGTTTCTTGAGTTCTCATGGAATCATTAGCTTCCACTTGCTCAATTCTAATTTTTAAGGAATTATTTTCTTTAATGAGCTTTTCTACCTTATTTTCCATTTGGTCAGTTCCACTTTTTAGGGTTTTCTTCAGTGTGAATATCTACAGTTTTCTTCAGTGAATTTTTGTACATCTTTTCCCATTTTTTTGCACTTTCTTTACCAAACTGTTGATTCTTTTTTTCATGATTCTCTTGCATCATTCTCATTTCTTCTCCCAACTTTCCCTCTGTCTCTCTTATTTGTGTTTTAGAATCCTTTTTGAGCTTTTTCCTAGAATTCTTTTGGGGCCTGACAATTCACATTTTCCTTTGATGCTTTGCATGTAGCCATTTTGATACTGTCCTAGTTTGTGTTTTGATCTTTCCTGTCACCACAGCACCTGTCTATGGTCAGGTTCTTTTGTTGTTGTTTGCTCATTTTCCAGTCTATTTCTTGACTTTTAATTTTATATTAAAGTTGGGTTCTGCTCCTGGGATGAAGGGGGCACTGTCCTAAGCTTCAGGTTTTTTATACTGCTGTTTTTAAGAGTTAACTCTGGAGACTTACAAGTTTTCAGTTCCCCTAAGGTGGTATGATCTAAGGAGAGGTAAGGTCACTGTTCTCCTGGCCTGTGCTCTGGTCTGTGAGCAACTACAAGCACTCTTTTTTGCTTTGTAACTGTGTCTATCCCCATTCCCCCAAGGTGTGCTCCAGTATGCTAGTGCTCCTCCTCATCCTGGCACTGAGACCTGGACATGTGACCCAGATCCCCATGTGGGTAATGCAACAGAGTGCTGCACCCAGTGCCAGCAAAGTGTTCCCAATAATCTCCTTCTGAGTTGTATAGCCCCATTACCATCTGTAGTCTGAGAGCTCTGGAAGTTGCTGCTAATTCAGTCACCCTCCCAAGATCTGTTTCTGGCTTGCTGGGGTATGGCCTATGTTGGACTGTGTTCTCCTCTCACCCCAGTGAGATAGACCTTTCCTGTAGATGTTCTAAGTTGTCTGAGGCTGGAAAATTGTTCCACTCTCTTCTTTTGTTGGTTCTGCTACTCCAGAATTTGTTTTGAAGCATTATTTTAAAGTTGTTTAGAGAGGAATTTGAGAAAGCTCAGGTGAACCCCTGCTTTTAGCCTGCCATCTTGGTGCTGACTCAACCCACACTTTCATCTGTCCTTAGATGCTTAGGGAAAGTGGACAACCTAAGACAAGCATTGATTATTATTATTAGGAAAATACATACACACACACACAAACTACCACCACCAGTAAATATGGAACCATGAACTAAATTGACATTCACTGTTTTAAAATTATCAGTATTAAAATAGCTTATATATCTTATATGTAACTTTTTGGTATTCTCATGTCATAATAATAATTTAAATGTGCTTAGTATCTTTCTCTTAATGAATATATCTTAACTAAAACAAGTCTTGGGTATTTATGTGAAGAATGATTTTACCTTTTAGTTTCTTTATTAGATGGCTTCTGCAATTAACATTCCTACCAGAAAGGGCATTTGAAGATTGGTTCTCTACTAAGTGTGAGATGAATGAGAAACTTATTTCCCCATGTTTGTCTTTCCTTGACCCTAGTTCTCCTGCTGGGCAAGAAATGGTGGACCTTTTTGCTATATGTGTCACCATTGGTGGGACTGATATCTGCCAGGAGGAAGTTTAATATACTGGGTAAATTGTTATGGTTCTTGACAGTGAGTATAACTTTGGGTGAGGAGGGGCTTATATAAATTGGTTTATCCATGTGGTGTCACTAACAGACTTAGTGACCAAAATTCATAGGAAAATTTTTTTTGTTGTTGTGGTTGACTAATCATGCACCATAGATTGGTAACACCTCTTATTTATAGTCGTCTGTAAAATATAGTTGGAGAGTATTGCCAGGAGCCCTGAAAGGTGAAGTGAAATGCTGGTGGTTGCACAGCTAATATATATAAGAGGTAAGACTTGAACCCAGATTTTTTGATTCTGGGATTAGTGATTGACTCACTATACCCCAAGGACTTGACACATGAGGAGTTCCTAATAAGAATGCAATCATAGATCCAGGACATCCTCCATCCTCATTACATATATTAACTATTATGGTTATATAGTACATTTTGGTTTCAGAATAATATGATATTCTACTATACCAAGGAAATGGAAGCAATTTCCAAAAGGAGCTAAGAAGTTTTCTATGTGGATTCTGTTGAAAGTGGAAAGGTCTTTAGTAACTGTTAGACAGAAGGCTCCTATGTAGTAACTCTTGTTTTTCTTTTTTTAGGCAATTAGCGTTAAGTGACTTGCCCAGGGTCACACAGCCAGTAAGTGTCAAGTGTTTGGTCTGAGGCTGGATTTGAACTCGGGTCCTCTTCACTTCAGGGCCAGTGCTCTATCCACTGTGCCACCTAGCTGCCCCCAACTCTTGTTTTTCTTTCCTCACATTTTTCAACTTGTATATGTTGCATCTGTGTGTTTATGTGTACGCGTGTGTGTGTATACACACAATATATCTATTTATATTATAATTTGAACTTATACATATGCATGTATTTTGAATTGTAAGCACATCTTCTTATTGAAAAAGGAAACAGGTGATGAGGATTGATTTACATCATGGTGCCTTGAACTGGGGAGTCAAGAAACAGATTTTGCTTCTAGTTCTGTTACTAAATAAATTATCAAGTCATTTCTCTGAACCTTAGGTTTCTCATCTGTAAAATGCTGATGTTGGAATAGTTCTTATTTAAGGTCCATTTCACTCCTAAAATCCTGATTTATGAAGAAGTGATCGAAAGAACTTCCTATTGGGGTGCTTGCCTGAGTTGTTGTAAATGCTTATTGTCATATAAAGAGGGAAAGTTTATACTACAGATGTGTACACACACACACACACACACACATACACACACATACACACACACGTAAACAGACTGTTAGTGTGATTGTGTGTGTGTGTGTGTGTGTATGTGTGTGTGTGTGTGTGTTTCTATACCATGCTCTCTCCCTGTCCTGCTTCCTTTCCTGAATATTTGCTCTTGATTTGTGCTTGTCAAAACTTCCTTGTAGAATGGGGGACAGAGAACCAACTTCAGAGTCAGAAAGACCTGGGGTTCAAGTCTTGTGTCTGACCTATGTTGCCATGGGCACATCATTTAACCTCTCAGTGTCCTCACAATATTCCTCTAAGTATTATGAATTATTATAAATTGTAATAATAACTAGCATTTTTGTAGTTCTTTTTTCTTTTTTCTTTTTTTTTTTATTTTTCGGCAATTGAGGTTAAATGACTTGCCCAGGGTCACACAGCTAGTAAGTGTCAAGTGTTTGGTCTGAGGCTGGGTTTGAACTCAGGTCCTCCTGACTTCAGGGTCGGTGTTCTATCCACTGCTCCACCTAGCTGCCCCCCATTTTTGTAGTTCTTTAAGATCTGCAAAATGCTTTGGGAATGAGGAGGAGGAATAAACATTTATCAAATACTACTATATGCTAGATACCATGTTAAATACTTTACATATATTATCTCATTTGATCCTTAGTAGACCACCTACCTGGGAGATAGGTCCTATTATTATTCCCATTGCACAGATGAAGAAACTGAATCAGAGGTTAAGTCCTTGATTAAAGGTTACACAGTTAGTAGTTGCCTGAGGCTACATTTGAACTCAGGTCTTTCTGACTCCATGTCTTGAGTTCTTTCCCTTGTGACACCAAGCTGCCTCAAATTAGAGGAACTGTCAAAATACAGTGCATAATTAGTAAAGAAAAAATATTTTTTCTTATCATTTTTAGATGCCAAGTCCCCTAGTTTTATCATATAAGGTGAATAAGTTTGCATAAGCCCCTTCCCACCCAAAGCTATCTAGTGGCAACTAGATACCCAACTCTTTAGACTTCAATAACTTGATACAGATATTGTGGAAATTGCTTGGAACAATACAACTCTTCAAGTCAGATAACTTGTCTATGATTTTCTCTTAGTTGACTAGGCCATGGAAAGCAGAAATGACTTCTTCATGGTCACAGCATGTGTCAGGCAGAATTTGAACCAAGTTCATATCAAGTCCAGATCTCCAACGGACTAATCCACGATGTCATTCTTCCTTTCCCTTAAAGTTTATTTAGTTAAAAAGAATGATTAGAACTAAACCAGATTATCTGTAACTTAGAGAGGGCCTAAGCTCATTAGGAAATCTGATTTTGCTTATTTGAGTCCTTGACTCAGAGAAATGCTTATTTAATTACTGCACAGTAAAAAAAGAGCTGATCTTTGAAGCTCCACAAATGCTTCAGGGATTCTGGGAACCTCCTTGCCTCTTTCCCTAGATGTGTTAGGTACTTGAGTGAGGTTATTCGTTAGATAACTGCATATTCAGAATCAAGATGGCAAAATTATACAACTTCCCACTTAATTAAGAGGAGGAAATACTGATTTAAAAAGGCCAGGGAAACAGGGCCTCTTAATAAACATTTCATTGACTGTGTTCATAGTGTGCATGTTAAATATAACTGCTCGTATCATGCATTACAGGGGAAAATTCTTTATGCAACTAATGTCAGGATGCTGAGTGAATGTCATAAAAACATGGAGTAAAAGCCCATTAGGGTAAAGTCCTTTTTAAAAATTACATTTGCTGGCTTACTGTTGGACTAGACCATAAAGAAGCAGTGACATTTAGTGGAAATGTATTTCATTTGTGGAAGGCTGGAAAGCAGAAATTTTACCAGATAAAACTGTCAAATGTAATATACTTTGCAAATTCAGTTGAGCACATTGAGGAATATTGAATAACAAGAGAAATAGCAGAAAGGATGTCCTTTCTTCCTCTTTAGCTTTATTGAGAAAATTATCAACAAAATGTTGATTTACCCACCTATATCACATCAAATGTATTTCCTAATGTCTTTTTTTTTGTTTTTGTTCTTTCTATTCTGAATAAATGATGTGTGTTTCTAGTAGTTATGAATAAGGTTTCAATGCTAAAGTGTGGTGTTGTTTTTGTTCAGTTGTTTCAGTGATGTGTGAGTCTTCATGACCCCATTTGGGATTTTCTTAGCAAAGATACTAGAGTGGTTGCCATTTCCTCCTCCAGCTCATTTTACAGATGAGGGAACTGAGGCAAATAGGGTTAAATGACTTGAGTTACAAGTAACAGAGTTACCCAGTTAGTAAATGTCTGCTAAATTTGAACTCAGGCTCAGATTTTGACTTCAGGCCTGGCACTTTATCTACTACACCAAAGAGAGAACTCAAATTGGGCAAAATTATCTAGATATAGGAGCAAGACTGACAGAAGGTCCCAGATTGAGCTTAGTCAGTCAAGTAGCATTTATTAAGCACCTACTATGTGTCAGGCTCTATGCTAAGCAGTGGGGATTTAAAAAAGGCAAAAGGCAATCGTTGCTCTCAAGAAGCTCACAGTCTAAGCTTAGAGTGATAGTCATTTGAAAAATGTTTGACTTTGATGAATAAGTTTTATGTAAACACATGTTTGAAGGAGAGTAATACCCAAGACACCCAAGACAGAGTGGGATGCTTTCTGAGGTAGAGTTTTCTATCACTGGGGGCATTCAAGCAGAAGCCAAATCAATGATTACTTTTTGACATGTTCAGTATTTTTTTTCTCTTTTTAAAAAATATTTATTTTAAAATTCTTTTAAAAAATTTGGTTTCCAAATTCTTCCCTTTCTTCAGCTTTTCCCCCACCCATTGTGAAGGCAAACAATATGATATCAATTATGCAGGTGAAGGACAGCTAGGGGGTGAAATGGATTGAATGCCAACCCTGGAGTCCTGAGGACTTGAGTTCAAATCCAGCCTCAGATACTTAGTGACCTTGGACAAGTCACTTAACCCCTTTTGCCTCAGTTTCCTCATTTGTAAAATGAGGTGGAGAAGGAAATGGCAAACCACTCTAGGATCTTTGCCAAATGGGGTCACTAAGAGTCAGACATGTCTGAATGACTGAACAACAATGACTACTACAAAAATGTGAGATCATGCAAAGCATTTCTATATTAGCCATGTTGCAAAAAAGCAAGAAAAACAAGTGAAAAAAATTATACTTCAATTTGTACTTAGAATTCATCAGTTCTCTCTCTGGAGGTAGATAGCATTTTTCATCATGAGTCTGAATTGTCTTGGATCGTTATATTGATCAGAGTAGCTAAGCCTTTTACAGTTGATCATCATTACAATATAACTGTTACTATGCACAATGATCTCCTGGTTCTACTCCCTTCATTCTGTATCAGTTCAAATAGGTCTTCTCAGGTTTTTCTGAAGCCATCTCCTTTGTCATCTCTTATAGAACCATATTATTGCATCCCTATCATATACCACAGCTTGTCCAATGCCACTTGATGGGCATCTCCTCAATTTTCAATTATTTGCCACCACAAAAGAGCTGCTATTGATATTTTTGTACATATACAGGCCTTTTTCCTTTTTTCTTTGATCGCTTTGGGATACAGACTTAGTAATGGTATTGCTGGGTCAGAGAGTATGCATGGTTTTATTGCCCTTTGGGCATAGTTCCAAATTGTTCCCTGAAATGGTGGGCTCAGTTCACTGCTTCACTAATTGCACATTAGTGTTCCTGTTTTTCCACATGAGATGTCTGTATTGATGCACCTCATAAGAGTTTGGGCTAGATAACTTCTAAAATCCTTTTCAACTCAGATTCAAGATGCTATCACCTGTGGCTTTTTAATTTTTATATTTTGTGACTTTTAATCACCTTGTGATCTTTTCATTTTGAAAAAAAATGGGCAAGGGATATGGTTCTCACTGCTTAATTAATAACTGGTTGAATAAAACTTGGCTTTGGCTACTATTGAATTTTGTAGCTAGCATAGATCATTTGTATTGTTGGGGAAAGAAAGACACTAATGTAGCCAAGGGGGAATGCATAGTTGTTGCCTCATATTTGGCAGAGCATAATTAATAATAAGGTCCAGAAGAATAAAACCTAGAGGAAGGCAAACCTCTTCCTTCTGTACTCTCAGAAAGGAAAGGCTGTAGAAGTAGATAACGTTCTCTGAGAAGGGTGTGACTAGGCTTAGAAAACAAGACGTCTTTGTAGGTCAGTGCTAGTAAATCGATGGATTTTCAGTCTCAGTAATTACAAGTTTGGAAGAGGTACACATGTATCATTTTCATCAGGCTGGGAATTTTAACATGTTAATTGTGATACAGCCAGGTGCCTTGTGAGGCACCCTATACAACAACATGAGTGTTGTCCAAAATAAAGCTACCATCCTAGCTTAGGTTTCCATGATGTGTAGCCACAATGTTGTGATTTTTTTTTTAATGCAGACAGAATGGAAATGGGGGAGATTAAGATCCCAGACATGAGTCCACATGGAACAGAGTGGCAGAGCAGGCACACCCAGGGATAAAACTCCAGAAAGGCCAGAAATTGCATTGAAATATGCAGACAAGAAGTGCTTTCATTGTTTTGTTTTGTTTTTTCCTTATCTCAGTATATCTGACAGCAGAAGCATTAGTACAGAAAAGACTTGCACTTTTACCCTTTTGGATTGTGTTTGTAGATTACATATTGTAAACTGGTTAAGCGGAGACTGTGTGTAATTTTATGTTTATTTAGGAGTGCTACTAAATTTGATGTTTATTTAGTATCAAGAATACTTTTTAAGCACCCAAAATCCCTAATAAAGATGAATGACACTTGAAAATGGATTTAACCTAATTCTCCTGACCCTGTTTATGACTCCCATTGAAGTGCAAATAATTCAGTCCCAGATTAAGGGATTTGAATTTTATCTGTACCTTCTCCTGTATTGTTTGAATATTTTAAATTCTGTAGCAGGCATGGGCAGTGAAAATATTTAATTTTTTTTTTTTACTATCTTCTGGAGATCAAATTAATTGCCCCAAATTAAATATTATCACATGCATAATGTTGTTCTAGGTGATGAATAAGATATGAACTTTGGATAAGGACATTATTCAGATGAGGACATTATTCGTCCTCTTGGAGTTTAGTAGGCAGATGACATCCACACAAAAGAATATAATACACAATATGGCTTGATTAGAGCATAAGGGCATTGCATTCTGTAAGACCTCTGAAGGAAAAGGTTGTCTCCAACTACAGAGACTGGGATGGACAAGGAATTTTGTTGCCCGTATGTGTATTCCCCAGGCAAAGCAAGTAAGGGAAGACATTCCCAGCCTGAGCAGAGAAACATACAAAAGTAGAAGAATATCAGGCACATGAGGAAAGGGACCACGTCAAAAAATGATACAATTTTCATGGGCTATACAATACGTGGAGAAGAATAATTTGAAAAAAGACTGAAGAAGCACATGAGAGACATTATGGAATAATGGCAAGAGTGTGAGAACCTGACTTCAAATTCTGCCTACTTTTGCTACTTACCTTTAGATCCCTGGGTAAGCCATTCCTGCTTTTCTAATCTTCAGTTTCCTTATCTATAAAATGAAGAGGTTGGATTAGATCAGGGGATTAACCCCCCTCCTTTTTTTCAGTCATGGACCCCTTTGGTAGTCTAGTGAAATATGTGGATCCCTTCACAGAATACTATTTTTTAAACGATTGAATGAAATGCTAAATTTCCAGGTAAGAGGTGATAAAGATCAGAACAAAAGTGGTAGCTATCTAAGTGAAAAGAACGGGACAGGTGCCAGAAATGTAACTGTAGAATCTATAAAACTTGAAAACTAATTTGATGAGGGTGACAGAGATTATGAATCTGGGGAGTACACTCAGTAGAAATAGGGAAGTTGGGAGAAAAGGCAGGTTTGAGAGCAAAATGGTTGGTTTGGGCGTGTTGAGCTTGAGGTGTCTGATTTATACTCACCCAGTCTTCTCTGTCTTTGTAGAAGCTGCCAGTTTGTCTTTGCTTTGAGGCACAGGTTATCTCAAGACCATGATGAGCACTGGAGTAGGGCTTTCAGTATTGCTTAGAATTCATTTGTGTTGTAATAATTGTGCTATACTTATGGAAACCACATGCTCCAGATTTTCTAGGGCAACCCCAGTTTTGAAAAAGGAAAGCATGCATCCAATGAAGCTTTGCAAATCAATAGCTATTGTTAGCTATTGTGTACCCCTATTTCTGGTTCAGAAAATATGGTTGCTATAAGTGTTCTAATTTTAGAAATGTTTTCTGGTTTCAGAAATTACAATTGTCAATCAAAATTATTTGAAATTGAATTCAGACAATGGCAATAACCTCTTACATGAATTCCCTGTTTTCAGTCTCTTTCCTCTCCATTCTATCCATCCATATACCAGACAAACTGTTATTCCTAAAACACACATCTGACTATATCATTCCTCTCACTCGAAAATTTTCAGTGACATCTTACTGCTTCTAAGATGAAATGCCAGGCTAAATATTTTATATTTGAACTCTCCACAATATCACTTCCTTTTACCTTTCCATTCTTAATTCCTTACTTCTCTTCATATACCCTCTAGTCCAAATTGGGCTGCAAGAACATGTAATTCTACTTGCTGTCTCCATGGAACAGGGGTTCCATATTTCTGGATTGAGTCAGCCCTTTCCTTCAAAGGGCATGGCAGGCACCACCTCCTATAGAAGTCTTTCCTGATTCTCTCCTTTCTTTCTGTAGTTATTAGTGCTTTCTTCCTTCAAAATGTGTATTATTTTCTATACATTCTGTGCATACTTACCTGAAGCCAAGAGTTTACTTTTTCCTTAATGGTTTTGGAAGTGTTTCCTTATTTATTATGTCTGATTTCCAAGTGGGCAGGATGTCCAGGACTAATAATGGTTTGGCTGTTTGTAGAGTAATGATTCTAGCTGAATGAATGATACTGAGATGCATGGGTTGGGAAGGATGAAATACTACTCATTGGAACAAGGGCCCTGCAGTGACAGTTTTTGTAGATGCTGTAAATACATAATTTTCCTTTTGGGGGTAAGAATAGTCAACTAGACAGCACTGAGAGCTATACATTACTTCAAGACTATTTATAATTTATACCAGTTCATGTTTTTCAAAAGGCAGAATGGACAAGGAACAGTTTTATGTTGAAGGGAATTTTTGATTTCTGTCCATTGTCCTATTTCTGATATCCTTGGTGAAATCTTAAAAAGCATATTATTAGTCAAAGGGCTTCTAATCTGGTTTAATTCCCTGGTCATTTAGTTGAAATGATTGAATATCATAGAATTGCAAAAGCATAATAAGAAGAACTGATGGAAGAATGAAAGAAAATAGAGATACATTAAAAAAAAGAAATAGCATAGAGCCCAATAATCTGGCACGCTGTCAGATAAAATATTTAAGGTTGGTGGAGTCATATGTGATGAAAGAAAAATATTAGCTTGTGATAATGCTGGAAGGATAACCATATTCTTTGCAGTTCTGATTTAGAAATGTGACATAAAAACTGTGCATCGATATTTTAAGAGAAATTTAATATAGTAACCAATGAAAATACATGTCATTCTCTCACTCATGTCTTCAGGGTGATTTGGATGATGACATAGGATTTCTTCTAATGAGATCCTTCAAATGAGTTTTTGTTTTACTACATGGGAATACTATATTGTCTAGTGTAGAGGGCTGTGCAGTGTTCTGAAGTCAGTTTCGTGAGAGCTACCCTAACAATTGGAAAGTCAGTTTGTTGTCCCAAAGTGTAAGAAGTATGAATTCAAAACTTAAGCTTTTTAGTTAAAAAAAGTAATGTTGATGGTAACATTCTTAGGAAAACCCAAAAAGAAGTGATTCAAAGGTTTTGTGATTTTGGAAATCTGTGTGTGATTCCAGCTGCTGCCTCCATGGATCAGGGGTTCCATATTTCTAGATTGAGTCAATCTCTTCCTTCAAAGGAACAGTCAGATGCCACCTCCTATGGGAAGGCTTTCTGATTGTCTCCTTTCTTTCCCTTGTTGATAGTCCTTTCTCCCTCTTGAAATGTGTGTGTGAGTGTGTGAGTGTGTGTGTGTGTGTGTGTGTGTGTTTTGTGCTTATTTACATGTGTACTTTTCAGATCCCCCTCTCCCCCCAAAAAAAGTAGATTGTAAACTTCTTGAGGCAAAGACTACTTTGTTTCAGTCTTTGTTTTTGGCCAGAGTCTAGTACAGTATACTTAGAACATTAATTGAATGAAAATGTTGAGGCCAATTGAATGCAGTTCTTTAATTGCAGAAGCTGTTCTAAATCATCACAATCAGGATCTTCAATTTAGGCAAAATTGCTTCCAATTACTATTCCTAGTTGCCTTGTTCTTGAATGGAAAATTTCAGTGGCACCCTTGTGCCATCTGTAGTCAAAGAGGGTTGTGTTTTCACTTTCCTCTCCATCCTTCCTCTGAAAGAGTTGAAGGGTATCTTAGACATTATTCTAATATAATAACTTCATTTTACAGAGAGAAATATTTTTTATGTAGTCCAATCTTGTAGTGTTTGGTTTCGTCCATGATAACAGCAGGTAATACGCTACTTTGCAATGAACATAGCAGATTCTACATGTCATGCAACAGGGACACCTGAGTTCATTAGCATTTTAGTTTTGTAGTATGTGTTTAGTTTTTCTTAGTATGATTATGTGCATGATGGGGGAGGGGCAGGGAGCCATGTCTTTCTCTGGTTTAATGTAGATGGAATTGCTGTATGTGTGAAGACTTTGAAATGTATCATTTGTTAGTTTTTATATAGGAAGCAGATGGTTTAGTATTCTCTGTGTTCTAATCTTGTTTTTTTCTGCTGATTTGGTTTGTACAAGTTACTTAACTCCAGCTTTCAGTTGTTCCATCTGTGAAGTGGAGAAATTAGATCTCTCATTGCTGATAAACAGCAAACTACAAAAATGATGACAAACCTTTCAGCAGATAAATTTTTAGGACTCTGAATGTTTAACATCAGTAATTAATTAACATAATTAACATCAGTAATTTCAGATTTCACAATGCAAGATAAAGTCAAGTCAAAGTAATGGGGTGCTTAGACCCCAGACCTAGGACCATGTCTCTCCTCAGCCCAAAGACCCTATCTCTGGGATAACTCATGAGTGGGCTCCAGTGAGGCAAACTATCTCTCCCTGTTACAAGAACAAGCTGACCTCTGTAGAATTTCCCTTGTATGAACAGGACTATCTTGTACCAGCAGAACTATCATGTACTGATTACTGATTCCCACAGTTACCATATACAATTCAGATGTCAAGCCATAGACATCAACTCCCAAGGCTATCTTGTGACAGACATAGATGTACAGACATACAGACCCCTTAGAAGCCCCCCATCCCCAGGCAGTAGTAAATGATGCCTGTGCCCAAGGTACAGAAACTGTATGTTCCTTTCCACCCCCACCACCTCATTGGTATACTTGCCACATAATTCACTGTGTCTTTTTTATATAAGTTTTAACATCACTCCTATTTTTCTGTACTTCAATGGATCTAAGTCCCCATCAATGTGGATACTTGCTCTAGTAGTGCAGATCACAACCATACTTGCCTTCTCGCCTCATGGGATGCTTGTTCATATCCTCCCCTAAGTCCTTCACAGGGGGTCCACCCAATGTGTGGGGATGGGGGAGGCTTTTTTTGAGATCTTTTAATGTTGCCTTGTTGCCCTTTGAGCATATTAGTTATCAGTTATTCTTCATGCTTGTTATGTGAATAGACCATCTCCTTTTCTGACCCTATATCTCTTTGATGATGTTTTTTGTCATATCTCTCCTTTGCCCTCAGAGTAGTTACCTGCAAGTTTAATTCTTCAGAGACTGTGGTATTCTATGACTCAATATTACCAGAAGAATGTTGATGTTAAAAACATAATTTTAGTGCATTGTATATTGGGGATTTTTAACCAAAGAACCAAGCTGGTTGGTCCTGGAGAAAAGCTGAGAAACATATACCTTCATTGAAGAGGTAGAGGATGATGGATGTGGAATATTGCATATAATATTAGATATGGTCAGTGTTAGTTTTGTTGAACTGCCTTTTTTTACTCTTTAAAGTTTTTTTTTTTGATTGTAAGGAAACACTGGGTAGGGAAGCAAGGAAGAATGTATTTGGAAAGGAATGTGATGCAAAAACAAAATGTTTCAATAAAAATAAAGAAAAAAATTAAAAACCATCCTTTGAAGTTAAAAGATTTCTACTTTAGGAGTATGAACAAATGATAGTATTGATTTAGAGGAATTCATAAAGGAAATTGATTTTTTTTTTGGAAAGGATACCAAGATGAGTTAGTTTTTGATTTGTTGGGTGATGACAGGACATTCAAAAGGTCATATTTTGTAGGCTGTTGAAAAACGTGGTTCTGAATCTTGAGTGAGACATCAGGCTGATTTTGGAGTCATCATAGAGGAGAGAGTTGAAACCATGAATTAGAGCAAGTTACCTAAGGGAGTGAGCATAGAAGAAAACAAAAAGCAGAGAGCTGGTGACTGAGCCTTAGGGAAAATATAGAGTTTAGGAAGGACATAGAGGGTGTAGCAAGAGGAACAGAACAGGCATGGTTATAGAGACATAAATGCTCAGAGAGGTCAACTAGGAAATTGCAACACTGCAGAAACCCATAGCAGAGTTTCAAGGAAAAGGGAAGTGGTCAGCAGTATCAAATTTAGTAGAGATAGAGTAGGATAAGAAAAGTGAAATAAGGTAAGATTAATTATTGAGAGGGCATGGAAGGAGGGACTAGGCCTTAGAGACAGAGGGGAAAACAGGAAGAAGCGAAGGGAATAAGCATTTATTAAGTCCTTAGTATGTGCCAGGCACTGTGCTAGGTGCTTTACAAATATTATCTCATTTGATCTTCAACAGTCCTGGGAGGTAGATGCTACTCATTATCTCCATTTTACCTTTGAGAAAACTGAGGCAAACAGAGGTTGAGTGACTTACCCAGGTTCACACAGCTAGCAAGTGTCTGAGACCAGATTGGAACCCAATTCTTCCTGACTCCATGCCCGGAGCTCTAGCCCCTGTGCCCCCAGGTACAGTAGTGTAGATGTCAGAGAGTCAATGATAAAAAATTTTACAAAGTACTATCACAGAATGATAAATATTTCAAATAACAGTTAGAAAACATTATGATAACCCTTTTGTTCACTATTTAGAGATCATTATATTTCCTACCTCTCAAGAAAACTAAATTTTCATTAAAGATCATTATGAAAAGAGTTTCTCTAGTCATGGATATGGCATGCTTTGGTCAATTTGTATTTCTTAGAGATATTTGAGTATAAGAAGTCTCGGCATATCAAATCCAAACAAATACAAGTATTTGTAGGTATTTTTAAAACCATATAACTGTTTTTCAAGATGACTTAGGAACTTCATTTTTCAGTGCAGAATTAAAACCCTGGTACTTTTTGGCTTCTTTGATCTCATAGAATAGCTAATATTTGCTTATCAGGACAAGGAGATAAGCTCTTCTCTCCCTCCCTCCCTCCCTCTCTCTCTTCCTCTTTCCCTCTCCTTCTTCCTCTCCCTCCTCCTCCCTCTGTCCCCTTCTCCCTCCCCCCTTCTTTCTTTAAATACACACACACACACACACACACACACACACACACACACACACATATATACATACATACATATAGATCTCAAAGCCTTTGGAATTCAAATTGTCGCGGCTTATTCTTGTGTAAGGTCAACCTTGTCAGGTCCTTTCCAAGAACCCGTGTTGCCGGACTGCTGTGACAGCTTTTGAAGGTAACAGTAATGGATCATTTACAGCTTAATTCCTGTGTCAACAGTCAGTTTTACTAGTGGGGGATGAGGCACCCAACCAAGCTGGAAAATATGGATGATTTGGTTTGATTACACTATTTCAGTTCAGTCTTTTTATTAAGTTGCATCCAATTCTTCATGACCTCATTTGGGATTTTCTTGGCAAAGATACCGAAGTGGTTTGCCGTTTCCTTCTCCAGCTCAGATGAGGAAACTGAGGCAAACAGGATTAAGTGACTTCCCCAGGGTCACGCAGCTAGTAAGTGTCTGAGACCAGATTTGAAGTCAGGAAGAGAATCTTCCTGACTTCAGGCCCATCACTCTAGCCACTGTTCCACCTAACTGCCCTAATCATGTTACAGTATGAGACAAAGAGTACAGGAGAGAAAGGTTGTAGAGATGGGGTAGCTTCTGAACAAAGGGCCTTTTCTAGTTCCATCTTTGCTACTAATCAGAGAACCTTATGGATTTGTTTTCTTATCTGTAAAATGAAGGGGTTAGATTGGAGGCAACTTGGTGCAATGAAAAGAGTCATTGGATAAAATAAGAGGACCTAGCTTCAAAATCTCCCCCAGACAATACTTAGGTAACCTTGGGCAACTCAGTCGTCCCAGGTTACAATCTTTCTATTATAAAGTGAGCATATTGGATTTCATGATTCCAAAATGCCTTCCAGGGTCTAGATTTATGAACCTATGTTCCTTTCCTATCTCAAATTTTTCAACCTTTCCTTTGCTCTTATCCCATTCTATTTTGTATGGTAGTTATTTTTGTGTATATCTTATTCCCTCCTCCCCTGTAGAGAACAGGGATTATTATTTCATCCTTATAACCCAAGCAGCTGCCTCACTACTTTGCACATAATAGGCACTTAATAAGTGTTGGATTGAATTGAATCTCCAAAGTCTCTTCCAACTCTGAAATTCCATGATTCTATGGTTCTAACAGTAATTCTAATTCTTTAAGAGCATGACTGGTATTAAGAAAGCCTGATATATAAAAACCTAAACTTAAAAGACTGGATATATTACTAGGGGCTTATTATGATTGCAAAAGTATTTTTCACCTAATGGAATTGTTCTTTTACCAGAACATTTTTAACAAACACACGTTTATTTACAGATTATAAACTATTTGACAGAGTAAAACCTTAGAATTTTACTTATGGAAAGAACCTTACAGATTATGTAGTCGAATCTAATTTTTCAAATAAAAAAAAAACTATGGCACAGAGAAGATAAATGTCTTGACCAGGAATATCCAGTGAGTCAATCTTAGAACCAGGACTTGAGGTTAGGTTTCTAGCCTCTTAGAGCCATGCTGTTATCACTGCACTGTGCTGCCTGTAGTTAGGGCCACTTTTCTGTTCACTGACCCTTGTAATTTCACCTAAGTCTTGATTTATCTGGCCAGAATTGTTTGGAATTGTGCTGGCACTAGCTCTGCCTTCACTGAAGTCACTGGAAAATGTTGAAGAGAACAGGGCAGAAGATAGAATGCTTTGTGATTTCCCTTCATTACCTCCCTACAGGAAAGATGGCTCCATTACTAATTCCCTCCTCAGGTCCCATTGTTTAATCATTTCTAAATTCACCCAAACCTACATCTCTATTTTCTTGTCCATGTGGATATAATGAAAGACTTTGTCAAATGACTTTCTAACATCCATGTATATTATGTCTGTGACATTCCCCTGATCCAGTAACTGTTAAAAGAAAAAATGAATGAATGAATAAAAAGCATTTGTTAAGTCCTTTCTATGTGCCAGCCACTGTGCTAAATGTTGGATGTACAAAGCTCTCCCTTTAAGGAGCTTACATTCAAATAATGGAACACATAGTGGAATGATGGCCGTGGAAGGCAGTTTTGGTTTGAGAAATCAGAAGGATGATGAGTTGACCCATAGGGTAATTGATTAATATATCCTTTCCTTCTAGAAGTAATGGTAGTATTGTTTGATGGCTCCCTTCCCAAGGAAAGAGGTGGGAAAGCTGAAGGTGAGCAGAGGATGGATGCATGGAGTATTATTAGTCACCTGAGGTCGAGTTTAGTCATTGTATTGATCTGAGTTTTGTTTTCATTTACGTTATTGTCATCTTTATATTGAACCTGTATTTACTCTATATCAATTCATACAGTACTCCCAAGTTCTTCTGAATGCCTTATGTTCTTCATTTCTTTTTTTTTGTTTGTTTGTTTTCTTTTTTTGGCTAGGCAGTGGGGTTAAGTGACTTGCCCAGGGTCACACAGCTAGTAAATGTTATGTGTCTGAGGCCAGATTTGAACTCAGGTCCTCCTGAATCCAGGGTCGGTGCTCTATCCACTGCACCACCTAGCTGCCCCTGTTCTTCATTTCTTAAGAGGCAATAACCATTCAATTACGTTCATATGCAACAGTTTGTTCAATCATTCCCTAACTGATGGACATCTACTTTGTTTTTACTTCTTTGCAACTGCCAAAGTGCTATAAGTGTCTTGGTGGGATCTTTCTCCCTATGACATCCATGGAGTATATGCTCAATGGTGGTATCACTTAGTGAACTTGGTTACTTTTTTGTCATAGTTCCAAATTGTTTTCCAGAATGGCCAGGCCAATTCATAACTCTAGCAATAACACATTAGTTTACCTACTTCATATAACACTTCCAATACTGAATAATTCCATCTTTTATCATCTTTGTGAATTTGATGAAGACGAGATGAAATTTCAGAGTTGTTTTAGTTTGTATTTCTCTGATGTTAGTGGTTAGGATCATTTTTTAAAAAAACATATACCTCCATGATGAACCATGATGATTTCAAAGAAAAATTTTATGAAGACCTGGAGACCCTTATCATCAGTGTGCCAAAAGAGGACAACATTATGATTCTGGGTGACTTTAATGCTAAAGTAGGCTCAGACCACCAGACATGGCAGGGAGTCCTTGGGAGGAATGGAGTAAACAGCAATAGCAGTGGTCTTACTCCTGAAGACTTGTGCATCTCATAACCTCCTCATCACCAGCACTGTCTTCCATTTACCTAAGCACAATAAAACTTTGTGGATGCATCCTCACAAAAAAAAAAATAAAAAAAATATAATAGTTGGTAATTTGCATTTCTTCTTTAGAAAAATATTATGTCCTTTGAACTCCTAACTTTTGATCTTATATATTTCTATTCATTTCCTGAATTTCTTGATTATCTGATGCAAACATGTTTCTCCATTCAATAGTTTCTCCTCTTATTGTAGCTATATTGATTTTCTTTTTGCAGAAGTATTTTAATATCACATAACAAAAATTGTCTGCTTTGCGGTTTGTAATCCATTCTATCTATTGTTTGGTTATGGATTCTTCCCTCTGATCCAAAAAGGCAAATCCTTCTGTTCACTCCTTGTTTTTGTTTTTGTTTTTTAATGATATGATCTTTTATTTGAAGTTTGTTTATTCATTTGGTGCTTATTTTTGATATATGGTTTTCCAATTTTCCAAAAAGTCATTGTCAAATAGTAACTTATTTTTCTTAGTCTTTTGTCATCTTAGAGTTTATTCAACACTATGCTACTATATGTGATTATTTCTGAGTCTTGTTTCTCTATTGACCTACTTGTCCATTTTTTAAAATCAGTACCACATAGTGTTGATGATCATTGCTTTATAATATAATTAGAGACTTGGTAAAGCTCTTCTTTATTACTTTTTTTTCCCATTATTCCCTTGAGATGCTTGACTTTTTGTTCTTCTAAATGAATTTTGCCATTATTTTGCTCATTTCTATAAAATATTGGTAACTTGGCATATCACTAAATCTATAAATTAACTTAATGTTATCATTTTTATTATATTAGCACAGCTCATCCTGGAATTGTGACTATCTCTCCAATTATTTGTCTTCCATTAATTCTGTGAAAAACATTTTTGTATTTATATAGTTCTTCCATAAGGTAGATTAGCTTCCAGGTATTTTTTTCTTTTAGTAGCTATTTCAGATAGAATTTCACTTTCTATCTCTTGTGAAGGTTTTGTGAATAATATGTAGAAAATTGTATTACTTTTAAACTTACTTTTAGCCTGCTATTTTACTAAAGCTATTATTTCAATTAAAATTTTCATTGAATCTCTAAGGTTTTCTAAGTAAACCATCATATTATCTACAAATAGAGATAATTTTGCCTCCTCTTTTGTTCCATGTTTCTTCCCTCAATTTGTTTTTCTTGTCTTTCTGCTCTGCCTAGCAACTTTAGAACCATATTAAATAATGGTGTATATGCAGATTGTTCTAAAACTGATTTTATTTGGAAAGCACTAGTTGTTTCTCCATTATCAATACTGCTAGCTTTGGTTTTAGATGTTTGTAGTACAAGGACATGTCCTTTTTTATTTTTATTTTTATATAAACAAGGCCTTTTCTACTACTGAAATTAGATAAAATGAAGGGGTTAGATTAAGTTGGCTTTAAGGTCTCTTTCAGCTCTACATATATGATTCTATGGCATTTTTATGATTGTCACTAATATGATCTATTAAAGTATAGTTTTCCAATGTTGACCTATCTTTTTATTCCTGGAAAAAATCCAACCAGTTTTAAAAATATCACTAAATTGAATCCCCAAAGTTATATAAAGTACGTACTCGTTGACTCAGCTGTGCCACTATTAGTCCTATACCCCCAAAGAAATCAAAGAAAGAGGAAAAAGATTTGTTTGTAAAAAAGTATTTACAGCAATTTTTTTCATAATAGCAAAAAAATTGAAAGTAAGGAGGTGTTCCATTAGGGAATAACTAAATTGTTGCATATGAATATAATAGAATATTATTATGCCATAAGGAATGATGAAACAGTTTCATAGGAAATTGAGGTGACCTCTTTGAACCAATGCAGACAGAAATCAACAGAACTAGGAGAACAATTTGTACAATGACAATATTGTAGAGAAAAATAACTTTGAAAGACTTTAGAATTCTGATCAATGCAATGACAAACCAAGAGTCCAAAAGAATGATGATGAAACACACCATTCATCTCCTGCCAAAGAGGTGACAAAATTAAAATGCAGAAAGAAGAAAACCCTTTTGAATGTGGCCAATGTTAGAATTTATTTTGGTAGACTGTGCAGATAGTCCCCTATTGAAGGCTTTTATTTTTTTTTTGTTTTTATTTTAATTTGCTCAATTGGGGGAGCATAGTGGGAGGGACAGATTAATAAGCAATTTTTTAAAGAGGAAAAAAATCCAGTACAAAGTGAATAATTTTTTGAATATGATGCCATAGACCATGAATTCTTAGCTTTTTTTTTTGTGGCATGAAGCCCTTTGCAATCTGGTAAAACCTATGTATCCCTTCCCCAGAATAATGTTTTTAAAAACAAAATAAAATACAGAGGATTATAAAGGAAACCAATTATATTGAAATCCAGTTATCAAAATATACTTTCAAAAAGTTCATAGACACTAAGTTAAGAAGCTCCAATAGACTTTTTTGTTTGTTTGTTTTTTGCTAGGCAATAAGGTTAAGCGACTTGCCCAGGGTCACACAGCTAGTAAGTGTCAAGTGTCTGAGACTAGATATGAACTCAGGTCCTTCTGACTTCAGGGTTGGTGTTCTATCCATTGCGCCACCTAGCTGCCCCTCCAATAGACTTTTTACTAATGTTTTATTCAAGACCAATGTTATTGGTCTACAGTTTTGTCTCTCCTAATTTGAGTATTTTAGTTATTTGTCTCATAAAAGAAATTTTATAAAATATTATTTTTTTATGATTTATGTCACATAAAAGTTAGTTGTGTTTATTTATATATAGTTTTCAACATTCACTTTTATAAGATTTTGAGTTCTAAATTTTCTCCCCCTCTCTCCCATCCCCCCTCCCCAAGATGGCATGCAATCTTATATAGGCCATACATGTATGATCATATTAAACATTTCCACATTAGTAATGTTGTAAAGAAGAATCAGAACGAAAGGGAAACACCATGGGAAAGAGAAAAAAAGAGAGAGAGAATAGTATGCTTCGATCTGCATTCAAGACTCCACAGTTCTTTCTCTGGATATGGGTAGCATTTTACATCATGTGTCTTTTGGAATTGTCTTTCAGGAGTGGGGAACCTGCAGCCTCGAGGCCACATGTGACCCTCTAGGTCCTCAAGTGTGGCCCTTTGACTGAATCTAAACTTCACCAAACAAATTTGCCACAAGTTCCCCACTCCTGTTTGCATTGCTGAGAAGAGCCAAGTCTATCTAGGGTTAGTTGCCTTTTAAATGATAGAATTAACTTGTAAATCCATCTGGTCTCAGGGGTTTTTTGGGAATTTATTTGGGAATTCATTTAGTTTTGCTCAATTTCTCTTTCTCAGATCTAGTGGCATAGATTCTTTACTTCTTATGCTGTTAATCTGGGCATTTTATAGTTTTTGTAGCAGAACTTGTTCTTGATGAACTCCTGCTGGTTAGTAGTAATTATTCTTCCCTAAATACTCATGCACAATCTCTTTAATAAGGTGGCATAGAATTTTCCTGGACTGAAGAAGACAGTAGTCATTCAAATGGAACAAGCCTGTTTTTCTACACTGTGGTATGCTGAGACCAAGGTTTTATTTAGAGGACTGGTTCTTGCTCCTGTCACTGCTGCTATCCCATGTTCATTATCACTCTGCAACATATTTGTCTTCTTTTCTACAATGTTGCCTTTCTAGATAAAAGGGTAGGGATAATCAGTTGAGTTGTGGAGCCAGGAGAGTGAGTGTAATGTGAAAAATTTGCTGTTGCCACTACCTTTTCCTTACTTTCAAAGGATTTAAGAATTCCAAAGGAGACCTAGAGAGGACAGCAAATGAAATTGAACAGAAAGTCTAAGAAAATGTGACAGATTGGGTGTTAGAGCCAGTAAGCCCCAGTACTGTATATCTTGACCTCTTCTCTATGTTTGAATTGTTTGATAGTGTTCTTTTTTTTCCTGTAAATTACTCAAAAATGAAGAGCAATG
Organism: Vombatus ursinus; assembly: GCF_900497805.2. Lineage (NCBI taxonomy): Eukaryota > Metazoa > Chordata > Mammalia > Diprotodontia > Vombatidae > Vombatus > Vombatus ursinus. The sequence goes on from NW_020948983.1 coordinate 6,248,463, forward strand.
TGAACTGGACATTTGGCAATGACTTGGAAACTTTTTATTTCATTGTTCTTGGCCTATTTATTCTGTGGTGTGGGGTGGGACTTGTAACCCTTATAAAATGAGGGCAATGATTAGTTCAAGGAAAAACCAAGAGATCAGATGATAACAGATTGTAGAAGAAAGGCTCCCACATTTCTTAAAGTAATTTCTGTTGTTGAACTCTTTCAAACTCTAATATTTTTATTTCATTAACCCAACCATAGCAAAATTTCTCTTCAACAATTCTACTTCTCCAGTTCTATCTGTGGTTTATTAACCACAGATTTACAACAATATTCCCATAAAGCATAATTCTCCCTGGAAAATATCACTAAAGAGAGTATTGATAAAACCACTCTGATTCAGGCTAAGCTGGGAAAGCCAATTTGAACTAGGGGAAAATAACTAGCTATAGTATATTTCTTTCTATCTCTTTAGCAGAACAAGTTCTCATATTGGCTATGTTAAAAAATACCTCTCATTCTGCATATTAGTCCCTCACTATAATATATTTCTAAACAAATGCAATTTTATTGTTTTTCAGTACACATATTCTGTAACTAGGCAACTAATGTTGCCTCTTTTAGTGAATAAATAGTGATTTTAAGTGACCCGGCAGCTATGTATAAATGGGCGTTTCTCAAGTAATACAAAATAAAAATTTATTGTTTGTCCTTCCCCAGTCTTATTTAATATTAATTTGCTTAGCAAAAATATATTCATAGTTCAGAAGTAAACTTTCTAAATTATTATAAATTTCTAATGGAGGGTCCTGATTGATTTTGTAATTTTAAATTTTTGGTTTCAGTCTCTTTCTGTCTGTACCCATGTTTCCATTTTAATGAGTCCTGTAGGAGGCTATGTAGGAGGCAAGATTTCCTAAGGGCCAGACCTTACTCCTAAGTAGTGTTAGGAATAGTCTTTCAAGGACAGTGATGTAAGGCTCCTTAGGTTTAATTGTTTCTAAACAATATAAATAGAGTAGTAGAGAATGTAAGGAAGGGATAAAGATTCTGTTAAGAAGATGAACAACTTTAGCTATGTATGCTAGCATACATAGGCAGGTTTAGCCTCAGCTGAAAGAAAGATTTGGAAAACCAACCTTTTTTGTGAGTGTAAGTTATCATTATTTTGATTTCATCCCTTGGTATTCACATGCCCTATCTCTTCTGCCCAAGTTAGTGCTAATTTTATATCCCTTGTGAATGATTTGCTAGTTCCCCTCTGGAGGTTTTTCCATTGCCATATTCCATAGCTTTCTTCCTTTTATTACTAGTTCCTATTTATTATTTTGTTGTGATCAGTTCAGAAGCCACTTTCTCCCACAAGTCTTTTTGCCTAATCCTGCCCTCACTTTGATCATTTCTTTACATATTTTTCACTTTTCTTATGAGCATTCCTATGTCAATATCTCTGTGTTTGAATCAGGTCAATATACTAGGCTTGAAAAGGACCTAATCATAGAAAGCAAATTCCTTGAGGAAAAGAACTGGCTTTTGTTTTGATGTGTTTTATTTTTTTGTTCTGTTTTTGTATTCATTGTGCCTAGCACTATGACTTGTAAACAGTAGGCATTCAAGAAATGCCTGTTGGATTGGGTGAAATTGTATTAGAGCTAGTCCTGCTTTCTTATTTCTCAGATAAGGAAATTGTTCTATTTATGTAGTTGGGTAAAGATTGAGTTTTCCATTTTTTTTAAACCTTCCCATAGCTTTATACACAGTAGGCATTGAATAAATGTTTGCTTTACTCTCTGATCATAGCAATAATAATGCACTTCTTCCTTTCCATCAATTGTGTTATAGCTGTAGTTCTTAGAAAGTTTAAGAAGTCTTCCCAAATTGGTTCAAAGCTTCCTGTTCCTGACAGAGTTGTCCAACTTCTGTGACTAGTTTGTTTTCAGAGTTTAACAATTTACAGGGGTGCTTGAATTAAAGCAGGTTGCAAAACAAATTAATTCCTTTAAATTGTGATCTCTTCTTGGTGTATTTAGCATGTCATTATTTGGGAGGAAAGAATTCTGGAGACAGAAAACTTGTGTTCAATTTCTAGCTACCATTTCAGTCCATGAACATTGACCTCATCTGGTTTCCACTTTCTTTCTCCAATGTCCGCATCACACAAGGAGGTCAAAAGGGCTTATAAACCTATGACAGAATGCCAAGAGACACCACATTATACAAAATGTTTGGTATGAAGTTCTTAAGGCCCACACCCCATCTGTCATGTTTGCTTTATTAGTACTTCAAGAATGCACTAAAATATTTTAAGTCTGTAAGCCTAGAGACACTGAATCATTCTGGTCTTTCTCTGTGTCCTGTTATTGCATATTGTGTGTTCAGATCTAAGACCTGAAAATTGGCATTAACTGGTTTGTTGCTGTTTAAGAAATAGTTAACCTTTTCCTTTAATTATGAAAACCAGAAAAGAGAGCCCATCAGTTTTAGTTGCACTGTAGGTCATTAAATTTATTACTTTTAAATTGGGTCTAGCAAGAGTATGGTTCAGCTTTTTTTTTTTTCTTAAATAGCTGTGCCTATTAGCATAGATTCAGCTTCTGTTCTAGTTTTGAAGCAGTGGCCTAACATTACTTGAATGCCAGTTTAGCTGACATTTGGCCATCTGGATCCAAGTAGGTCTTTGGTCTGAGAGGAGATGTGTGTTGCATAGATGAGTGGGGGAAGGGTGGCAAGGGGTCTTTGATTTACTACATCTTTTATGTAAATTGTTTTATTTTTGAATTATGTCTAAAAGTTAGAGGTCATTGTTGGATTTCATTTCTGGTAAAAATCAAAATGCTCTTTTGGGAGGGCTCTCCTGTTAATGTCCAGCTATTCTTGAGGGCTTAGCAAATGACATGTTATTTGTAAATTTAAGACCCTTTATAGAAACAGAGAATCAAAATGTGGCTATAATCATCTTTAATATTGAAGCTGGGCTTGCCTCTTTTGAGAATTTGAGCCCAGAGATATGCTTTATACATAGTAGGAAATCAAGCTTGTTTTAGGACCAACTCCCCAATTCTTTGGATCACAAAGTCTGGACAAAATACTCCATGGAGTTTGAATTCTTTTTTTTTTTCCATTCTTCCAAAGTAAGATTGATGGGTGGGAGAGTTGAACAAGAGGAAACCAAGTGCCCTAATGGATAACTTCCCTCATTAATCTATAAATGAAAACAGTTTCTTTTCAGAATGTGCCCAGTTCTTTTGTTTTTTAACTCCATATAATAAATCTCTCAGGATTTGACACTGCATAAGAGGCCCTGATATCATTTTGAGGGATGTTATAGAACCAGCTGGGGAACTAGAAGAAAATGTTTAAAATTTTTCCAGTACATTTATGGAGTTATTCATGAAGGTGTTCTACTATTCCAATTTGTTGGGTAAAGTAGAAGGGATTGGGAATCACACTCAAGGTACAAAACTGGAGAAAACTTTATTTTTTTCTGACCACAGGCGATGTGGGTAGATTGTTCTCTGAAATCTATTTCCAATACAAACTCCTCTCTTTGGCCTTTATACCCTGGTTTCATTTTCCAGCATTACACAGAACTCCCTCCCCTCAATTTATGGCTAGCTGAACTGGCCTTTTTGCGGTTCCTTAGACTGACACTTCATCTCTCAACTCCTGTCCCCCATGCCTGGAATGCACTCTCTCCTCATTTCTGCCTCTTAGAATCCCTAGTTTCCTTCAAAACATCCCCTGTGGGCTCACTGTCCTGACTCCCACTTGGCAAATGGGAGTGGCCAATGGCTTTTTTTTCTTCAAGGTCCTATGGATAACCCTGAGAAGGTGGCTTCCTAATCCTGTCAATCATGAACCCTAATGTGCTTATTATTATCAATCAACCATTAGAATCCAATTAGCTTTTAGATAGGGGTATTAGTGGGAAGGTATAGCAAAAACCAGTCATTACAAAACATTCCTCCTGATCCTGGGGCACACTCTCCTCTTGTACACACTTGGTCCTTAGAGAGAGTGGGCTAGAACTTTAAACTCAAAGGCAATGAGATACATGGGTACAGAACACATGTGGCTAATTTCTATCTCCCAGCTCTTGGTATAGGAATCCTTTGTTTCCCTCTGTAGAGCACAAAATTCCCCTTTTATAGATCTCTCTTGGGCTTTGAGGATTGGTGCCTTTCTAGAATTCATAGTCAACATTTCCTGCCATCATGAGGAGTAACAATACATGAAGCCACCAGCATCCTCAGGCGATCTTCTATCCACATTCATCTGTAGGCACTTATTCTGTCATCAGCCATTGCTCTGGGATTCTACTATCATCTCCACCAGTTGCCAGTAGGAACTTCTAATGGCTCTTCTAGTCTTTCGGTGTTCACAAAGTAATAACCTCGATAATTCCACCTGTAGATGCTTATACCTAAGATAAGGGAATGTGCCCAGTTCTTTTGTTTTTTAACTCCATATAATAAATCTCTCAGGATTTGACACTGCATAAGAGGCCCTGATACCATTTTGAGGGATGTTATAGAACCAGCTGGGGAACTAGAAGAAAATGTTTAAAATTTTTCCAGTACATTTATGGAGTTATTCATGAAGGTGTTCTACTATTCCAATTTGTTGGGTAAAGTAGATAAGGGAAGATAAGGGAAGAGCAACTTAAAAGAAACCAAGATGTTCCCAGAGACATAGTAGCCTGCTGAGAGGATACAGGTTATTTCTGCTACCTTTCCCCAGCACTGTCACCCCAACCCTGGCAATTCACAGGAGTATTGCTGAACTTACCACCAGGAAGGACAAGAGACTGAGGTATCACCTCTGTCCCTTTTGTACTTGAGCCCAGTTCTGGCTAAGCACCTCCTTGTCTCATTAGTTTTTTCACCTCCTAGCCAATTAGAAGTCTTTTTATTATCATATACAACATATATGATTTAGCCCTCAGAAACACATAGCTATAAAATAGGTCTCCATGATTTTCTATGGGGTCTTTTTGACTGGAACCAGGCAGGGAAGTATCTGTATATGCTCTAAGGATTGGACCCTCTGTGGCCTATCCTCTCATTATAGCCATCTCAAGCACCACCTTCTACAGGAACCTAGGTGTCATCATGATTCCTCCCTACTCCCCATAGTCAATCTGTTGCCAGAGCCTATCAATTTCACCTGTAACATCTCTCACATATATCCCCTTTTCTCCCCTGATCCTGCCACCAGCCTGATGCAAGCCCTCATGTCTGGGCTATTACAGTAACCTTCTGCTTACTCTGCCAACCTCAAGTCACTCCCCAGTCCAGTCCATCTTCCTCCCTTCAGCAGTCAAATTGATGTTCCTCCTAGAGCACAATCTGACCACGTCATTCCCTCTTCCTCAGTAAACTCTAGTGGCTTCCTATCACCTCCAGGGTTAAAAATAAAATCCTTTGGCATTCAAAGTTCTACATAACCTGCCCCCTCCCACCTTCCTAAGTTTCTTATACTTTAAAACCCCTCTGATCAAATGACACTGGCTTCCTTTCTGTTCCCATACAAGACACTCTGTCTCCCAACTTTGGACATTTTTACTGGCTGTTCTCCATTCCTGGAATACTTTTCTTCCTTATATCTTTTTCCCATCTTCCCTCAAGCCCAGCTAAAATCCCACCTTCTACAAGCAGTCTTTTCTGGTCTTCCTTAATTTTAGTTCTTTCCTTTTTTAAAATTTTATGTATATGTATGTATGTATACACACACACACACACACACACACACACACACTTTGTATATAGTTTTCTTGTGTTCTCCGTTAGACTAAGCTCCTTGAGATCAAGGACTATTGTTTGTCTTTATTTGTATCTACAGCACTTAGCAAAGTGCCTGTCATAGTAAGTGCTTTTTGAAGCTTTTCTCATCCCCTAGTATCTGTATGTCTTGTTTCCACTGATAAAATAAAAGTTCCTTGAGGGAAGAAACTTTCATTTTGTGTTCATATCCCCAGCAACTAATTAGTAATCCCCAGCCTTTCCCTCTTATACGTGGCATACCGATAAGAATTCTAGTGGTCAGAGTGCTATACTTGGAGTCAGAAGGGACCCAAATTCATATCCCACCTCTGACACTTATAAGTGCTGTGGCCATCAGCAAGTTGCTTAACTTCTGAGCCTCAGTTTCCTTATATGTAAAATGAATCATAATACTTGTAGTACTTAACCTCGAAGGGTTGGTGTGAGAATCAAAAGTGATAATGCAAGTAAAATGCCTTGAAAATCTTAAAGTGTCATATTAATGTCAACTAATATCAATTCTTACTGTAGTACTAAAGATTCTGTCAGGAATACCAAAAAACTGTACATTTCTTGATATTTTCTCTCTTTCATAGGTTGAAGCTTAAAAAAATCTAGATGTGTACTTTGCCATTGATTCAGTATTGAACAAATGACTTTAATGATAGATTGTTAGGCTTAGGATAGCCCCAGAAATCACCTAGTTCAATCTTCCCATTTTAGAGATAAGAAAATAGCCTGGGTGCTTCAATTTTTCCTATTACTCTCTGGAAAGAATATCTTTTTACTAGGTAGGTTCTGAGGTATTTGTGAAATATCAGGCTTTGGAAAGAACAAAACTTCTGTCAATACCAAGTATTTTACTTCTCTTTAATATTCTTTTTAACTTGATTCTCTGCAAAGTTGGCCATAAACATTAGTATCCTGGGGAACAGGAGTCAATATGCCTCTAGTATTTTTTGTGCCATTCTGCAATAAAGACTGAGCTTTATAGCTTAATGAACAACTTTGAACACTCCAGTTCCCCTTTAAACTATCTTTGACTTATGAGTGACAATGCCCTTAAAAAACCTAGATCATTTTTTAAAGTTGTTTCTATGTCAATGTGGGACATTTCTTCCACTGGGAGAGTGTCACGGCCCTTTAGACACACTTGGCAGCCAGGCAGAACTGGAAGTCTGAAGATGCTGGCAAGCTGAAGATTGGACAGCTATATGAGATCAGAGTAGACATCAAGGTTAGTCAGGGATTGAAGGATCAGACAAATCTTGCAGGTCAAGGAAAACCAGCATCTAGGGTCCCACAAATAATGGCATTAACTTGAATCATTACACTGTTTCTAGGTTGTGGACTATTTGCCAACTCTTCCCTCTTTTAGAGAGGCAATGTGGTGCATTAAAAACAGAGTCAGAAGGTCTAGGCTTCTGTCTCAGCAGTGCCACTTATCAGCTGTGTGATCATAAGAAAGTCCCTTTACCTCACTGTACCCTGGTTCCCTCATCAGTGAATGAGAAGTTTGACCAAGATAATCCCTTTAGGCCCCTTCTAACAATAACTTCCAATGATTCTACATCATTAAGTTTATTTCCTACTGTATGTGGGTGGTTCTGGACTTATTATATGTCAGAGTAGGACTCAACTGATTCCAGAGTAGCCCTCTATGTCTCACTGCCCACATTACCTCTTGGCAATAGTATAATTTAATCTCTTTCAAACAAGCCACCTTTAAAACTGTATTGTGTTAAGTGGGCCTGTTCTTTGGTGCCAAGCCTGTAAAGTAGTATCCTTATTTGTACATGTGGCAGTAGGATTAAGTGTATTTCATATTTTTAGAATGCTGTGTCATATGTACCTTGTGTTCTCTTTGGAGCCATGCTTAGATAGCTGTCACTGGATTTACCAATTGTTTTTGATAAGGGCATCTTTTATTCTTAACAATTGTTAATGAATATATATGGATCTTAGGCTTTATTAATCTTTGAGGACTACAAATAGTCAAAAAACTCATTTGGTCTTGTATGTCTGCTTGGCTTAGTCCGGTAATTAGACTCTGAATAGCAAAGATGATTATACTACATTAGCCCATTTATCACATTCTCATTTTGTGATTGACATTGCTTGACCCAAGTGACATTTCTTTTTTACCTTCTACCAGGGTCTGACTATTCCTAGCAGATGGCCAGTGGCATAGCTATGTCTTTCAAAACTGTTGCCTTCTGGATCTCAGAGATGGGTTACAATTGTGCATATTAGAATGATGGAAATTGGTTCGGGAAACTGTGCCACTTGTATGAAATCTATCTTACTGAAAGCACTGTTTATGTAACAAAGCATACTCCCTAGCCAGGTAAAATATCATACTGCCCCACAAGGAGTAGGGTGAGAAAATCCATCTTAATAATGTGAAAAGGTCTCAGTTGCTGAAAATGGCTTTTAGGCAGACCTACACATGCACAATCCAAGAATCCAAACCATTACCCTATTTTTCACAGTTAAATGTGATGCTACTGAGCCATCAATAATTGATTTCATTTTTTAAGTTGTTTAATAGTTATGGTTTCAGATAGGCACTTGTATCTGTACATACCTTCTCACCCAGACCCTTTTGTGACCACAGCTATATATACTTTTGGTTTTGCAGATACTATTTTAATTTGGTCAAAAAGTTATTCCTGAAAAAAATATTTTCAGTCCCTGTCCAGGAATTAGTTTTTTGAGTCATGGGAATCCAGTATCATTTAAGTGTCTGGAACTTATCAGAAGTTATTAGTAATCTGTGTATGCCCAAAAATACTAGTAGAGAGAATCAGAGGACAAATCATAAGAATAGAGTCTTGGGAGCTTTTAGACCCAGTAGGATGTCATTGGTTTTCTAGAACAATGATGATTTCTCAATAATAGAGTTAGGATTATCTAAAAAATTAATTGTCCTTCCATAAATCTTAATGAAGGAATTAAGATATTTAGAATTTAGAATTTAGATAGAGGGTGAAAAAAAAGAGAGAAGGTGATTCTACATGAGGAGGTGCTGTGAACAAAAACATGATGGAGAAAAAGTGTAAGATGGGTTTGAGGGACATTGGTTGGCCAGTTTGAATGGAATGAAGAGTTTAGAAAGTTGAGTAATGCTCAGAGATAAATCTTGAGTGTTGGTTGAAAATAAATTATTAGAGGGCCCTTCATTGCAAAAGTAAGAATACCCTGAAAGCCCTTTGGAGCCACAGACTTTCAAGTAGAAGAGTGGCATGAGCATGTTTTTGTTGTTGTTCCTTCATTCTCAAAGAGGACCAACGTAATCGGGAAGGTGAAGTCTTGACTTGCAAGTGAATTGGATTTAAGTGAGGCAGGGTGGTATAATGTCATAAGCTTCACTCTCCTCTAGAGTCATCAAAGTCCAGGGACAAGACATTAGTCAAGAGTCATGAGTATGCTAATGTTTAGGGAAGATTAATATAGTGACAGTATGAAGAATAGTTGATGGAGTTGGGGTGGGGAAAAGATTTTTATTTCTTTATTTTTATTTAATATTTTATTTTTCCCCAGTTATATGTAAAAATAATTTTTTAACATTCATTTTTAAAACCTTGAGTTTCAAATTCTCTCCCTTCCTCTCTCCCCATTGAGAAGGCGAGCAATTCCATATAGGTTATATATGTGTAGTCATGCAAAACATATTCATAATAGTTATGTTGTGAAAGAAAACATAAGGGAAAAAACTCAAGAAAAATAAAGAAAGTAAAGAAAAAGTATGCTTCCATCTGTATTCAGATACCAATAGTTCTTTCTCTGGGGATGGATAGCATTCCTCATAAGTCCTTCAGAGTTGTCTTGGATCATTGTACTGCTGAGAATAGTTAAGTCATTCACGGCTGATCATCTTAGGATATTGCTGCTACTTTGTACAGAGTACATTTCACTCTGCAATAGTAAAAAATTTTTCAAAGCAGAAAGATGATAGGGCATGTTTCACATAGAACCTGAAATGGGGCATAAGCGTTAACAATGGAAAGGAAAGCGCAGAGATAACAGCAAAATTTTGATGAGAGAGAAGGAAGGCATCATGATACATTCAAAAAAGCACTGGCCCTGGAGTCAGAGATTTTTGATTCAAATTATATCTCTGATGTTTACTACCTGTAACTTTGGCATTGTTGCCATCTTCTTGCTATGCTGCTGTGCTTCATCCACCCTTTATCTAGGGCTCTGTGCTAGTAAATGGTAAGAGTTAACCATATCTAGACACCGTTAGACTCAGCAGAGTGCATTCTGGTGATCTGATTGCCAGCCTTCTCCTCTACCCTTTGCCCCTGACTTTCTACCTATAACTGTAGGGACAGTAATATGCCATTACTAGAAAATAATATATCCATCAGTTGTCCTATGACAAAAAGCAACTTTTTCTATGATTTCCCAGACCAAAATACTTCTGGTAGGCCACCTATCTTGTAAGTACTGTCTTTCCTATTAGAATGTAAGCTCCTTGAAGGCAGGGACCTTGTGTGTGTGTGTGTATGTGTATGTGTGTGTGTGTGTGTGTGTGTGTGTGTGTGTGTGTGTGTATCTAGTGCTTAGCATAGTGCCTGGCACATAGTAAGCATTTAACAAATGCTTTTTATTCATTCATTCATTCACTCATCCAATACAAGTACTCTTCGTCTTCACTAAAATAATGGAGTTAGACTAAATGACCTCTGTGATCCTATGATCTAAATTCCAAGTACTGGAGTGTCCTCTGTAACACTGATGATGTTTTTCAAGTCTACCAAGTCCATAGTTGTTGGGAACAAAAGGATCCATAATCTAATAGTCAAAGGCCAGAATTTGTGTACTAGAAATTAATTTTTCAGTTCTCAAGATAACCTGTAGAAGGACTTCATTTATGTTCCAAGGATACCAAAGAAAATGAGTAGTGACGTCTCTTGGGCTTTGTCCCAGCAGGTTCCAGTTCAGTGCATAAATAAATAATTAAGCTCAGCATGCTACAAGAAGGCTGACTTTTGAATTGTTTTGAATTGCCTGATGAAATTAATTCCACAGACTAAACTTCAGTTCTTCAAAGAGCTTGTTTTTGCTTAAAGTACAGGACTGCAGTAGTTAAATTACAGATGATCAAAACACATGAGCAATGGGGTCACAATATATTACTTCTAAAGGACATATTTTTATTTGCCCTACATTTGAATTGCTCAGCACTATCATGGTAGTCATTTCTTAATTCACATTTTGTAGATTGAATGGATCTAGCATAATTCTGTGGTTAGCATATTTCCCTAAATTTCAGGAATGTATATATATATGCATATATGTGTGTGTATGTATATATATGTCTATATATACATACATACATGCACATATATAATACACACACACAAGTTTAACAAATCTAAGGTTCACATATTCTTGAATATAAATAAGGTCATGTTCTTTTATCAAAGGGTACCACCTTAAATGAAAAAGGAAAATATGCTCAACCAAGTTATTTAAGTTTCCTCACCTATAAAATTAAGGGATTATACTAGATGTACTCAATGCGATGTTATCCAAAAATTGGATCATAGAAAGAATCTCATCTTTTATAGGAACTCTTTCAGTCAGACTCTTCATTGGACATTGTCCCTGACTGTGACAAACACCTTTGGGGAGTTGTTTTGTTTTACCTGCCTCAGTGGATATTGTTTTCTTGCACCTATCAAGGAATTTTTCATGATTTCTTTTCACAAGTATGAGAAACATTTTGTTGAAAGAGAGCTTTTATGATTATTATTTACTATACTGAATTCATTGCTTTTCTTAGAAATAGTGAACAAGTCAAGCAGGAAATTGTATTTTCTATGCTTTTCAGTCAACTGTGAGATTGTCAGGATGTTATGAACTTCAGGAAATAATTTGTAAAACCTGTTTGTTCAGCACCTACTATGTGTACTGTATTGAGTGGTTGGGCAACAAAAAGAAATAAAACAGTCACTGTTTATATTCTATTGAGTAGGTACAATGAATATAGATAATTAAGTAAAAAATTACACAAAATAATTTCAAAAGACAGAGAACGCTAATGGGGGGGAATCAGAAAAGGCTTTAGGAAAGAGGTGGAACCTGAACTATGGGTATATCAATGCACAGATAAATCATTCTTATAAAGAATTGATAAAGATTTTTAAAAATAGCCAAAAAGGTTGGTAGGTTTTTATTTCCCTGAAATCACCTTTTTCTAAGAACACTATTTGTTATTTTTTTCCAGTTATACTATGTATATTACTCATTCAAATATCTTGAACATTGATTCCTTAAAGCTTTAAAAACTGCCACCTCCAATGTAGATTTTATCTATGTGTAGTTGGTGTGCACCATCTGCTCTGGAAGACATCATTTTTAGTGTCATTTCTGCTTCCTCATGTACTCAGCTCATCAAAGACAAAGGTGTTAAAATATAAATATCATATTTTCACCATGAATGACGATGAAAATATTTTGCTATAGAACTGTTGACAAAACTTTTCCATTTTGTCATCTTCTTTCCAGTTTCAATATTTGGGATTTGACTTGGGTCATCAAGCTTTTTACAGACTCATTTTTTTCCTTTCTACTCATCTTCTCTGTTTTGTGAGAAAATGCTCCATGTAACATTCCACCATTCTCCTCTGTGATGTTTTATAAATTAGTTTATGTTCTAAATATGCTATGCTTGATTGGAATGTTTCTTCACTGGACAAAGAGGTCAGACATTTTATGGCTGAGACAGTTTCTTGCTCTTTTGGCATCTCTGTTGTGGCAACTAGTTTATAATGATTAAATTGTTGTAAGAAATGATAATTTTCCGTATTCATTTTTTCCTTTATCTAGTTCATACTTTTGGACATCAGAGCCTTGTGTGAATAAATTGGAACCGTTGTAATTTCATAGGATAATCTTATTTTGTCTTCTAATTTGATTTATTTTTCTCATTATATACATAACCAAGAAGTTTCTAATTAGTCTATAATCCTTGGTTTCTTTCATTTCTTAAACATGAACCATACTTACATGTTTTTTGCTAATTTCTCCAGTGCCCACTTCTGCATCACAGTCCCCAAAGTATAAATGTATATTTTATCTTGGTCTTGTCAAAGTCCTCAGAATTTCTCTACATTATCCTTTGTGGTTAATGATCAAGCTTAAGCTTCAATTTTATCCTAGTAGGCTTTTTCCTTAAACTTACATTGCGTATTCTAAGATATGATGACCAAAGGTCCTATAAAATGATGATTCTTATTGCTTAGACACTCCATCTCTGGACTCTAGGCATTTTCTCTGGCTGTCCCCCATGCTAGGAATGCTTTCCCTCAACATCTCTGTCTCCTGGCTTCCTTGGCTTCCTTCAAGTCCCAACTAAAATCCCATCTTCTGCAGGAAACCTTTCTTACCCCATCTTAATTCTTCTGGTGCCATCCCTCTTAGTTATTTCCCATTTATACTATATAAACTTCCTTTTTGTAGATATTTGTCTGCCTAAGGGCAGAGACTGTCTTTTGCCTCTTTTTATATCCCCAGCACTTAGCACAGTTCCTGGCACATAGTGCTTACAATTAAAAAAGTGTTTATTGATTGACTGACTGAGATGCATGAAGACTGATATCATACAATTTCTCAAGCAGTAGTTCCACTCCAGTGATAGACAAGGATCTTACCTTTACAGTACCAACAATTAGGGTTCAGAAGTATTCTAAAATCTGTATAACTCTTAGCACCCTCAGCCCTCTTTCCTGTTACCTTGTTATCATTGTTGTTGTTTGTCTTTTGTTTGTCACCATTACTGACCAAGTCCAAGGAGGCCACAATTAGAGCCATGTTTTTGGTTTGTATGTTTTGTAGATTGCTATGGGAATATATATACATATGTATATATATATATATATATGTATATATATGCACACATACATATAGACGTGTGTGTGCATGTAAAATCTTTTCACCACCCTACTCTACATAATGCAACAATGTCTATATTCTCAAAAAATGTTTAAATTTCAAAAAGTGGTTGCTATGTAATTGGATGGACAACCTTTACATGATCTAGTTGATCTAGATGACTCTAGAGAGATCCTGATGGATGAATAGGAGGAGGAGAACCTTTGGGAAATTGTATCATGCTTTAAATGATTTAAATAAGTTTATTGTAGAAATGGAGAACTATCTTGTATTGCCATTATTCTTCCAGTGTCGTTTTATGACTACAGGCTATAGTATTATAAAGCCTCTAGAACTGAAGTTGAAAATCAATCAAAACAAAAGGTAATGGAACCAGGCCTAGTGGGTAAGACCAGGCTATAACACATCTCAAATAATTATTCAGGGTAATATTTCAGCATTTAAGGGATGATATAAAAGAAATATATAATGGAAAAAAGATTTGTCAGTCATGTGGCAAGGACAAGAAATAATCATTGGATAACGCATGTGCCTCTTTGGTATCCTTGTAATGTTTGGAGAATGAAATGAAGGCATCAGTCATGTTGGGTGAACACTCTGTTGTGAACTTATGAGAAGGCATGAATGAAAGATAAATAAGAAGAGTGGACGTAGATGGATTTTGATCCATGTTATTAGAGACAATACTCAGATCAATGAGGTCATGAAATAATTTGAGTATTAGTGTTCAAGTACTGGTTTCAGTAAGAAAACTCTAGTCAAAATGAAATTTTAATTTTATCCAAAAATAACTGACTAAGCCAAAGGAGACTATGTAGTGAAACTCATATGGATGACATTTTTTTAGTCATGTGGAATTGTTGCAATTTCTTGCTTTTCAATAATAAAATAACATCAAACTATTTCATCTCTTCAACAATGATTTTAGAAATATCTACTTGACTCCAACATTCCATTTTCTAATGAAACTGAACAATTTCCTTCTGTTTTTAGCCATAGAACATTTAGAATTCTAAGAAAACTGGGATTCTTTATAGTCAAAGAAATAGGAACACAGCATTAGTGATATTCGCAAATCTATTCATCAGGTGGGATTTTAGAATGATATTATGCAGATAAAGTTAATTTCTTTTAAGGATATCTACACACCAAATAGGTTTAGCTTGGATGTTTTATAAATAAAAGTATCCTAGGTGTGGGAGGCTAATTACAGAGGCTAGAGAGGTGATCAGTCTCTCCTGTCCACTTGCTCTATATTTAGCAGCATATATTGGCTAAATTATAGATGTCTATGTGGAAGACATTGCCACCATGCCACTAAAAAGTAAAAGCAGAATCCAACACATAACTTACATATTTAAATGGGGCATATTAAAGGACACAGCAGAACCAGGAGGGGCCTGATATAACAGAGAAGGGTGTTAGAACTTGACTGCCTCTGATGTTTGTTTTTTTTTTTTAAGATCTGTGATGAATCTTAGTGTACTCATACTGCTGGGCAGTTCTTGATTATAAGATGGGGGGAAAAACCAAACCCATATCTAATGCTGTGGCCAAAAAAAATTCACTTTTGATCTAGTCTTGGTGGTATAGATTGGTAATAGAGCTTATGGATAATTTTTCTGACCTCATGATTGGTCTCTGCGGCAGATTCTTCTTTATGCATACTCAACACTTTGCATACTTATTTGGGTGAAAAATCCTACTGATCCAAGGAATACCTTAGAAAAAGCCATCTTAGAGAAGGGATGGAAGTGAATAAAATCTGTAAAGTAAGGATGCTTTCAAAAGTTACCAAGGTGGAAATGTTGTTGAAATTTACCATAAAAACTATGTAATTGCAAATTGTTATATTTATTCAAAGAAAACTATTAACTCTTAATATGTAACCAGAAAGGCCAAAAACATAGGGCACTTAAAACAAATGTGTCTTCTTTGGAAGGAAATATGGTAAAATAGGAACTATAGTGGTACTTTAAGTAAACAATAAGTACTAAATGGACCTAATTTCACCCTAGAGCTTGGCTTACCCTTACCCTTAGCTTTATTTCTATAGATAGAAATTCATACATTGATGGCACCTAGAATCATGAGGTGGAAGAGGATTCTAGGAACAGGCAGAATAAGACTATGATAGTAGAGGAATTCAGCCTTCCCCTTTCAGAACTAGATAAATCTAACCAAAAAATAAATAAGAAAGAAATCAAAGAGATGAATAGTCTTGGATAAGCTACATATGATAGATATCTGGAAGGAATTGAATGGGAATAGAAAAGAATACACTTTTTTCTCAATGATGCATGATACCTTTAAAAATTGACTATTAGGACATTAAAAGTTTATAACTAAATGCAGAAAAATAGAAATATTAAATACACCCTTTTCAGGTAATAGTGCAATAAAAATTAATAAGGAATCATGGAAACACAGATTTAAAATCAAAGACTAAGCCTAATCTTAAAGAATGAGCAGGTTAAAGAACAAGTCATAGAAACAATAAATAATTTTATTAAAAGAATGATAATAATAAGACAAGATGCCATGGGATACAGCAAAAGCAGTCATCAGAGGAAAATTTATATCTCTAAATGTTTACATCAATAAAATGGAGAAAGAGTAAATCAATGAATTGGGTATGCAATTAAAAACAACTTTAAAAAGAACAAATTAAAAATCCCCAATTAAGCATTAAATTGGAAATCCCCAAAATTGAAGTTGAGATGAATAAAATTGAATATAAGAAAACCATTGAATTAATAAATAAAACTAGGAGTTGGTTTTATTAAAAAAACACAATAAAATATATAAAACAAAAAAAAGAAAACCAAATCACTAGTATCAAAAATGAAAAGGGTGAATATACTACTAACAAAGATGAAATCAAAGCAATTGTTCGGAGTTACTTTACCCAATTATAAGCCAATAAATTTAACAATTTAAGTTAAATAGAAAAATACTTATAAAAATAGAAAATGTCTAGATTAAAAGAAGAGGAAAGAGAATATCTAAATAAACCTATTTTAGAAAAAAGAAATTGAACAAACCATAAATGAGCTTCCTAAGGAAAAACCATCAGGACCAGATGGATTCACAAGTGGTTTCCACCAAACATTTAAAGATCAACTAATTCTAGTATTCAATAAATTATTTGAATAATGAGCAAAGGAGTCCTACCAAAATCTTTTTATGGAACAAATATAGTGCTAAACCAGGAAGAGCAAAAACAGAAAAAGAATATTATAGACTAATTTCATTAATGAATATGGATGCAATAATCCTAACTAGCAGACTATAACAATATACTACAAAAATTATACTTTGTAACCAAGTGGGACTTATATCAGGAATGCAGATGTAACATGAGGAAAACTTAACAATTTATTATATCAACAATAAAAGTAACAAAAAGCATATGATTGTATCAATAGATGCATTAAAAGCTTTTGACAAAATACAACACTCATTCCTATTAAAAAAAAAACACTTGAAAGCATGGATATAAATGCATTTTTCCTTAAAATGATAAACATCTATGCCCAAAACCATCAAAAACTACCTAAAACCATTATTTGTAATGGGGATAAGCTAAAAGCCTTCCCAATAAGATCAAGAGTGAAGTAAGGATGCCCATTATCACTGATATTGTTCAATATTGTATTAGAAATGTTAGCAATAGCAATAAGAAAAGAGAAGAAATTGAAGAAATCAGAATGGGCAATTATCTCTTCTTAAAGACGATATGATGATATACTTGAAAAATCCTAGACATTCAAATAAAAAACTAATTGAAACAATGAATAATTTTAGCAAAGCAGCAGGATATAAAATAAAACCCACATAAATCATCAACATTTCTATATATCACCAACAAAATCCTGCAAGAAGAGATAGTAAGAGATACCTTACTTAGAATAATTGTAAACTATGAAATACCTGGAAGTATACCTGGCAAGACAAACCCAGGAACTACATGAACATAATTATAAAACACTTTTATACAAATAAAGTTTGACTTAAATCATTGGAGAAATATTAATTGTTCACGGGTAGGAAGAGCCAATATAATAAAATGGCAATTCTGTCTAAACTAATCTACTTATTTAATGCCATACCAATTAAATTACCAAAAAATTATTTTATTGAGCTAGAAAAAATAATCAAAAAATTCATTTGGAAGAATAAAAGGTCAAAACTATTAACGAAAAAAATGTAAAGGAAGAAGGTTTAGCAATAACAGATCTTAAACTGTATTGTTAAGGTGATAATTATTAAAACTATCTGGTACTGGCTAAGAAATAGAAAGGTGGATCAGTGAAACAGAGTTGACATACAATGTATAACAGTAAATGATTATAATAACCTTTTATTGGACAAATATAAAGATTTAAGCTTGTGTGATAAAATTAACTATTTGGTAAATTTGGTAAAAATTGTTGGGAAGAGTGCAAAGCAGTCTTGTTGAAACTAGGTATAGACCAATATCTGACACCATTTAACAAGATAAAGTGAAAATGGATATATGACCTAGATATGAAAGGAGATATCATAAGTAAATTAGAAGAATATGGAACATATCAGTCTTATGAATAGAAGAATTCATGAAGAAACAAGAGATAGAAAGCATTGTGAAATGTAAAATGGATGATTTTGATTGCACTAAATTAAAAAATTTTGTATGAATAAAACTAATGTAGCCAAGATTAGAAGGAAAACTAAAATTGGTGAAAATTTTTATAGATATTTTCTTGGATAAAGAGGTCTCATATCACAAATATATAGAGAACTTTGTCAAATTTATAAGAATATGAGTCATTCCTCAATTGATAAATGGTCGAAGGATATGAACAGGCAGTTTTCTGGTAAAGAAACAAAGCTATATATAATCATATTAAAATGCTCTAAATAATTATCGATTAGAGAAATACCAATTAAAACAACTTTGAGATATCACTTGACACCTATCAGATTGGTTAAAATGATAGAGGGGAAAATGACAAATGTTGGAAGGGATGGGGCAAATTGGTGGAACTGTGAACTGGTCCAACCATTTTTGGAGAGCTATCTGGAATTATGCCCAGTCATAAAATTGTGTGTACTCTTTGACCCAGCAATACCACTATAGGGTCTGTTTCCCAAGGTGATCAGGGAAAAGGGAAAAGAACATGTATGTTCTAAAAATATTTATAGCAGCCCTTTTGTGGTGGTAAAGGACTAGAAACTGAGCGGATATTCATCAATTGGGGAATGGCTAAACAAGTTGTGGTATATAATTGTGATGAAACACTACTGTGCTGTAAGAAATGATGAACAGGTTGACTTTAGAAAAACATGAAAAGACTTGCATGAAATTAGGAAGAGTGAAATGAGACGAACCAAGAGAATGTTGTATACAGTCATAGTAATATTAACTGTGAATAACTAAGCTATTCTGAGTATTACAAATATGCAAAGCACCTACAAAGGATCCATGAAGAAAAATTGTATCCACCTCCAAAATATAGTATGATTTTACAGTGGCAGGTAGGTGGTGCAGTGGATAGAGCACCGGCCCTGAGGGCAGGAGGACCTGAGTTCAAATCCGACCTTAGACCAAACACTTGACACTAGCTATGTGATCCTGGGCAAGTCACTTAACCTCAATTGCCTAAAAAAGAAAAAAGAAAAAAAAATATGATTTTACATATAAATAAATAAAGCAAAGAAATAAATAAATAAGGTAGCCTTCTCTAGTGCCAGGTAGAGAGGGAGGGAAGGAGTTCAAAACTTTAAATATAACAAAAAAATTTAATTTAATTTAAAAAATAGAATCATGAGTTGGGCTGTAATAGCCACTACTCAATAAAAAAGTTGAATTGAAGGAAGAATTCACAACATTTTTGTTCTACCCTTTAGTTCTTAAATTTGAGGTCATAAAGGACCAATAGTGAAGTTTCTGATTAGAGGGGAAGCCAATATTTTTAAGAAGCCAACATTTTAGACTATTTAGGGAAATAGTCACAGCAAGGTCTCATCAGACTTGAGGGTAGTAGAGTCTGTAGTTGGTAGCAGCAATTGAAATGTGATCTGACAATTCTAGTTGACCAATGAGGTACCTTGTTTTTGTCACACATATAATCAAATGAGATACGATATGTAAAATGGTTTGCAAACCTTATGCTCATCATTTCTTACAGCTCAGTAGTGTTCCATCACAATCATATAACACTATCTAGCTATTATTATTGTCATAATTTTTGAATGATAGAATTAAATTCATGGCTTTAGGTTAGAAGAAGGAAGCATCTGATCTTGTTTTAAGGACATAGTATCAAGTAGAAGCATACATTTTTTAATTTATTTATGAAAACATTGCCATTTTCCCAAAGCAATAAATAGTCCTTGTCCCGATGTAAAACCTTTCTCATATTCTCCAAAATGCTTTTTGGCAGGTGGCACTGTGAGTACATTAAAATTAAGTGATGGCCCCCCTTTAAGAAGTTGGAAAAAACTAAAGGGGCTGTTGATTTGAGTATACCCTAGTGCACTCTAGCTTTTTTGCATAGTGGTAAAGAACATGGTGGTACTCTTAAGTTTCTGGAGAACTGTTCAGTTGCCTTATAGATATTCTTCAAATCTAATTCATCCTTCCAGTGTCCCCATAAAGTAGGTCAGTTTAAGCTCTTAGCCCTCAGTAACTTGATGAAAATCACAATTTTTTTTTGTTCATAGGCAAAATGAAGCGTATTTGTGAAAACTCAAGAGCCTGTTTTGCTTTCAACAAGGCCACAACAGAGTTTTTTTTTCCTTTTCACAACAACAAAATCCATTTCCTCAAACATTTGCTTTTTCTTTATGAATACAAGGAATCCCTTGGTAACATAGATATTGGAGGTGAGGTGGGAGGACTAATACCTTCTCCAGTTATATTTGCTTTTGTTGTATGAAGTTGGTCAGTTGGGGAGGGAGTACATAATTTGTTTTGGAATCTGTTATAAAAACAAACCTTGTTCTATTGTGACATGCTTCACTTGGCCAGCTACTCAGTAATGCTAGTTTTCCAGTGACAGAGCCAAGGAAGACTAAAGCTGACCTTGGTCCATTAATAAATGTTCTTTGGGTATAGCCATTTAGCCAGTCCCAAATCCACCTAACCCTGCTATCATCCAGCTTGTCCACAAAGATATCATGGAGACATTGACTATTGTGATCAAATCCACTCATGCCATGTCCTCATCTGCCAGTCTAACAACCCTCTCAAAAATTCCTTACTGCTTAGCAGGTAAATGAGAATAGCATGTGTGTTTGTCAGAGGAGAGAGAAGATTAAATATAGTACTTTGAATTTTGCAGTGAACTTTATGTATAGTCTCTAATTTGAGCTAGCTAACCATGCAAGTCAACCTCTCTGAATGTCAAGCAACTGAGATGTATCTACTAAATATTGAAGGTGAGATGTGTAGTGGTAGAGGCAGTTCCCAAAATGATAGTGCCAAGAAGCCTTTCTTGGCATTTAAAGATAGAGAACTAAGGTTCAGTTACAGTTACACGGCCAAGAAATGGCAAAGGCGGGATTCTAAACCAGGTCTTACTTGACTCGAAGGTCAACACAATTTCTTCTTCACCATGCCACCTTTCCAAGTAATGAAAATTTATGATTTCCTTTCTTTTCAAGTTTTAAATTTGAACCTTGGTTCCCTTTGGTCCAAGGGGGAAAGGACAAGGCAGCTGCATTAGGATATTTTACTCTATGCCATCAGTATACTGGGAGGAGAGGAGTGATTGCTTACTAACTTTTTCCCCTGCCTAGACAAGGACAGTTTAAACTTAATGCTGTCTGCCTACTAAGAATAATAAGTAGTTTCTGTTTAGAGAAGATAATGTTGACAGCAGTGGGGTAAGTTCATGTTTCAGATTGGAAAAGCAGGGTAGGCAATATCTGTCTGGTGGTTATGCCAGGCAAACATTTTTCTTGTTTCTTTTCTCAAAATAAATATGAACAGAGGAAATGTAATGCAATACAAATATATTTATTCCTTAATAATTGTGAGTAGTGAGTTAATTAGCAAGTTTTGTTCTCTGGCATTTCATCAGAAATTGTGAAGATTATATTTCAAGTTTTGATTGATTGGGTTTTATTATCATCTCATGGATATTATTAGTAATGCTCTGGGACCCCTTGCCCATTCATCAAGGCCCCTTTTTAGTGGACCTGTCTGTCCACAAATAGTAAAAGGAAGCAATCTGTGTAGTTCCTTGGATGTTCTGAATGGCCTCTCCATTAGGCAGGCTGGGAGTAGCTTTCAGCACGTAAACAATCAGCAGAACAGCTTACAAAAACAACAAACTTGGCTGTTTTGAAGGGGAAGCAGGTTTCCTTGAACTGCTCCCACTCCCCAGGGACTCATGTAGCCACTGAAGCCCCACCTGCTACAGTCACAGATAATGAGGCCACCAACCTAGAAGAGATCAGGGAAGTAGTGTTATTATTATTTTGAATGTTGAAAAATAAATTACATTTAATCCTCTCTCCCTCCCTTCCCTTCTCTGCCAATTTTGGAAAAGCAGGTTGATCTATTAAAGAGAGTAAGCAACAGGAGGAGAGAAAACAATCTCCTAATTACAGTTGAAACCAAATTTTCAATGAATTCACAGACCAGATTTTTATTAGATAATCAATGATATTTGGAGCTTGATGTTGAACAAGTTTATCAGCTGCTCCAGGTATTGGCTCTGACTATAACAGTAGCACATTTGATAAAGGTAGCATAGAAATTAGGGGCAGCTAAGTGGTACAGAGCTGGAGGAAAAAATGGCAAACACTTCAGTGTCTTTGCCGAGAACCCCTAATGGGGTCACAAAGTCAGACACACCTGAAACAAGTGAACAACAAAAAAAGTAGAAATTGGGGTGTCCAAACTGCTTTATGCCTTGTCTTAATCTGTCCCTGGAAACAAGTAGGCTTTTCATTGAGACATTTCATTTAGTATCTTTTTTTTTTAAGTATTTGAAGTTGTAGAGATGGAAGGGTAGGTGGCAGACAGATGTCAGACAGTAGTGAAGGCAGCATTTTAGTGTTTCTGGTTGGGAGTAAAATAAAGTTGTTACTCTTAATTCTTTAATACCACTTCTAGGGTTTTCATATTTGCCCTCTTCATCCTGGATGCAGTCCTACCTCCATCTCAAAATGTTAAGTCACTTACAGCATGAGTGATTTAAGGAGCTCAAGGATGTCTGCTAGTCCAAAGGTAACTATAATAAGGACATAAGATTATACCAGCTTCCTCATCCTACGAAGGATGAAACTCAGGTTCAGAAAGTCTGAGAGATTTGCTCCAATTCCTACAGGTAAAGAGTAGCATAACTGGGATGCTGACTCCACATCTAATTCTCTTCCCATTTTGCCATGTTATTTTTAAACTATGTATTATGCTACGGTATATGAATGTAACATTAGTATAATATAATATAATATAATGTAATATAATATAATTAATATAATATAATATACCATAGCATGTTGTACTATGTAAATAACCACCCACTTTCCCTATAGCCAGGTTCTACTTATTCGCCTTCAGATAACTTCAGATCTCATTTGCCTGCTCTGTGTTCTGAAATTCTCCAAATGATAGTTAAGGCATTTTTTTCTCCAGAAGGTTACTGTTAAAAATGTGTGTGTGAGTGTGTGTGTGTGTGTGTGTGTGTGTGTGTATGTATATACACATTCATTCATACATACATAAGTTTATGTATAAATGTATCTGTGTGTATAATTTGTGTGTTACCTGGAAGAGGATAACAAATATATTAACCTCTTTGTGAGCATGAATGCCTTAGATTATATTAGCTTTTTAAAATTAACTAATCTCAGAGGAGGACCTTAAGGGAATGAAAAACAAGTTATGTACATTTTGACTTTGTGGAAAGGATAGTTCAGGGTATAAATTTCAAGGGAGAGGCCTCAGTGGGGAGCAGAAGTTGAGTATTGTATGTGACCAGGGCACAGCAATTATTGGGTAATTGTAATGGTAATAGTCATACTTTGGTGAGCACTTTTCCCTTTTACACATTACAAATCAAAGGACTTGATTTTCACCACAAGCCTTTGAGGATGTATACTGGGTAGATGGCATCCTGACTTTTTAGGTTATTAAATGGACTCAGAGGGTTGAGATGAATTGTCTGTGGTCACACAGCTAATTGGTGTGTGAATCAGGACTGAAATCCCCATATCCCTTGAGTTCTAATCCAGTGTTCCTTACATTGAGCTCTGAAGAATACGTGAAAAGGTACTGATAACTGACTTTGACTTCACCCTTTTGCAGAGGTCCATGGCCCAGAAGGTTGGTCCAATATTTAAATAATTTCAGGTCATCCACAAACCAAGAAGAAAGAATGGGATTAATTGCTTTGAGTGTTACTGTTTCTAATTCTAGATCTCTTTTGCCCCAGGATGCTTAAATTTTCCAGTTTATTTGCCTATATTCTTCTTCTAAGTAGGTCACTAATGGTAGCCATCTCTAAGGTAGGGGAGAGGGGGAGTACAGGGCAGAAAAAAAGGGGGAAAAGACATTTACATGTTAACTTTGTTATATATTTAAAAGGAATAGCAAGTTGTACATAATAGATTTGCAGTTTCATGCACAATCATCTTTTTTTATTATACTATGTTATGGAAATGCTTGTTTATTCCATAAATTACAAAATAATTTTTTTTTTTTTTTTAGTGAGGCGGTTGGGTTTAAGTGACTTACCCAGAGTCTCACAGGTAGGAAGTATTATGTGTCTGAGGCCCGATTTGAACGCAAGTCCTCCTGACTCCAGAGCCAGTTCTCTATCTACTGCGCCACCTAGCTGTCCCCAAAATAAATAAGAGATCTACTTTTTAAAAAAATTATTTATTATGGGGGCAGCTAGGTGGCGCAATGGAGAGAGCACCAGCCCTGGAGTCAGGAGGACCTGAGTTCAATTTGAGCCTCAGACCAAACACTTGACACTTATTAGCCGTGTGACCCTGGGCCAGTCACTTAACCCCAATTGCCTAAAAATTTAAAAAAAATAATAAATTAAAAAGTAGATCTCTGTAGAACTTCCCTCATGACAGGACTGTGAGATAGTGAAAGTATGTTTAATCTCCATTTTACAAATGAGGAAAGAGAGGCTTTGGAGAGGTTAAATAATTTGCCTAAAGTTATTCAGATAGTAAATTGCAGATCCAGGCCTCGAACCTAGGGGCTGACTCAACATCCACATTCTTTCTCACTACAACATAATGCCTCTCAGTACCAAGTGTTTTCATTTTAATTGTCATGCTATGTGAGGAAATTGGGAAGTTTTTTTTTTTTAACTGAATCACTGCTCTACATACTTTCTACTGTAATCTCAGGACTCTTTTGCTTGGTTAGTGTGCTCAGAGATGGCTTATGAACCCTGTCAAATGAGGAAGATCTTGGGTGAAGATAGGAAGGGAAGTGACAGCAAAGGAGAAGAGTGGATTTGGATAAGAGATGTGAAGAATTCCAGACTGGAGCACCTATTAAGAATGTGAGAGATTTGATGATTGTATTTCTGAAAACCTGATTCCCACTGGAAGTCCTCTGAGTTAATTATGGATCCCAGGGAGTCTTGGCAGACACAGCTGCAGCATTGGTACCTCTCAGAGGTAATTAATCATCCAGTCTGAATCAGGAGAGAACACTCTATTCTTTGTCCTCATTTCCAGTAGTTTCAGGAAAATGGAAAGTTTGTGATGAAACGGAGCCTCATGTGATTCATTTTAGAATTACTATGGCAGGTGGTAGGGAGGAATTCTTCATTTTGAAGCCGAACGTAAAATAGTGTGGAAAAATATGCTTCAAAATGGAATTTAGGAATCATCTAGTTCTCTACCTCATTTTACAAATAAAGAAACTGAGGCCTAGAGAGGGGGAAAGATTTCCCCAAGATTTTATATCTCATTAGTAGCAAACGTGGGACCAAAGCCCATGTCTCCTGCTGTTTTCTGGAACCCTCATTCAATCATTAATAAATGTCCCTTCGTCTTGTGCCTTTTCCTGTCATAATCAGTTCATCTTAAGGCAGAAGGAAAGAAACAAACACCTACTATGTTCCAGGCTCTGTCTTAAGTGCTTTACAGGGGCAGCTGGGTGGCGCAGTAGATAGAGCACCGGCCCTGAAGTCAGGAGGACTTGAGTTCAAATTCGGCCTCAGACCAAACACTTGACACTTACTAGCTGTGTGACCCTGGGTGAGTCACTTAATCCCAATTGCCTTTAAAAAAAAAAAAAGGTAAAAGTTAAGTGCTTTACAAATATTATTTGACCCTCCTACCAACCCTAGGAGGTAGGTGCTATTACTTTCCCCATTTTAGAGTTGAGGAAACTGAGGCAGACAGAGGTTAAGTGACTTGCTCAGAGTTACACAGCTAGTAAGGGTCTGAGGTAGGATTTGAACTTAGGTCTTCCTGACTCCAGATTCAGTACTCTATCCACTGTACCTTCTAGCTCCCTCTGGAAATCTTTTCCCCTCTGGAAAACATTGCATTCTTGTCCACTCTCTCATATTGGATATGCTTTCCATATTTAGTCTTCATGTCAACTCAACTTCATATCAATTTAGCTTTCTTCAAAGTGTCATCTGCTGTGGGAAGCCCTTTCTGATAAACATAACTATTAATGCTCCCTCCCTCCTCAAATTATCTTATATTTACTTACCAATTCATGTATCTTATACCCCAATAGAATATAAGCTCCTCAACATCTGAGACTGTTTTGGTGGTTTTGCTTTTGAATCTCCCATGTATACATAGTGATTTGTACAAAGTAATCACTTAATAAGCATTTGTTGAATTTAATTAAATACCAAGCCATTTCCTTTTGTGTCACTATTGTTATCAATAGTTAAACCAAATGAGGAAGTTCACTTGCTGATTATGCCACCTCTAAAGAGGCATGCCAGGGCTAAGTATTATTTGAAGACAAAGATTTTCCAGATTTCTTAGCTAGATGTGCTTGTGATGATTTTCTGTGTAAAAGTTTCATCCCAGCATGCCCTGTGCCCTTAGGTCACTACTGAAAGAAAAGTCAATATTCCAAATATGTTAGGTCTGAGATCCATATAGTCCTGAATTCATTTCCATAGAAAAATTTTGAGGATGGCTTACCTCAAGAATTACTCCATATTAAGAATAACTTCTAGGGCAGTGAATGTATTGGAACATTGCATAGAAAATTATTTGGAATTATTTATTTGGAAGAACATACTTGGTTGTTCCCAATTCTTGAGTTGGCTGTTTTTCACTTTTTCTATCCCACTATTGGTTTTGCCTACTGGATGTGAGCTCTCTTGGCAAAGAGGTGTCCAAAAGATGATGCTGAAGGAGGTGATAATGACTTCTTGTGTAGAAAAAGCTGTGACACTTCTGCTTCATCCTCATAACATCTATTTGTGGTAATGTGCATTGTCTGTGTGACTCATTTGACATACATATAGACTGTTCTGTCCTACACCATCTGCTGTCTTTTTTATGTGCATCTCCCCAAGTAGACTGACAGCATCATGAGGGCAGGGTCTCATCTTATTCTTACTCAAATCTTTTGTGACACCAAGAACAATGCTCTCTACATAGCAGATTGTCAATATCTGATTGATTTTTGTTGTTGTTGTTGTTGTTATTGTTTATACCAGGCCTGCACAACCTGCAGCCAGCCAGAGATTTTGGGCAGCCCATGAAAAATGTAGAGGAAATTTTTCTCAGGCCCAGCCTCCCCCGCCTCCCCTCCTGCCCCGAAATCCTTTGGTGGGCCACAGGTTGTGCAGGCCTGGTTTATACCCTTCATTTAATAGGAAACACAGAAGCAAACAATGGGTTTGTGATTTACTTAAGAAAGAAGAGTGGAAATCATTTCTACCTACCATATTCACCTGATCCCTCAAACTGCTAATAAGTGTCTTCCTTACCCTAACTTCCAAATTACTATGTGTTTATTTTGCATATACCTAGATCATAAGCTCCTCAAAGGTAGGGACAATTTCATTTTTGTCTTTGTATTTTCAGTACCTAGAACCACACTTGACACAGTAGAAACTTAATAAATGCTTATTGATTAATTGATTTCAAGATCCTGTGCTAGGCACCAGGGATATAAAGACAGATGTGATAGATGTTATCAAGGAATTTATAATCTAAGAGAGGGAGAGATAATACACAAATAATTATAATACAAAGCATAGTGAGATATGTGCAAAGGCTAAGGCTAGGCAGGCAACATGCCACAAGAAACTGGAGGAAAGAAAGGAGGGATCACTTTCAACCTTGGAGTGGGGAAAAGGGTATCAGTTACTCTTTCCCAGTTCTAGACTTGATTGCTATAGGTAACTAATTTCAAGGGCTAGGAGGTTAATGTTGTTATTCAGACATCTTCCCAAGCCATATCAGTATAATATTTATATTATGTATTTATACTGTTGTTATCTTCACCTTTCTTATATATAGGTGAATTTCATTTGTTTCTTTAGTATCTGAAGATAAAATTTCATAAATATAATTAGCAATAACTGGTTGTTAGGAATTGAAATAACTGATTTGGACAAACATTTTTGATTTAACTTTAAGTACTTTTAACCATATACTGAACTTTCTTATATACTAGATGTTTAAATAACCCAAAAGTACTATGATGTTAGTCTTTGTGAAGAATGTTTTAAGGTATCTTTTTACTTTCTGGTGTTAATCAGACCATATGTATATAATTGGTTATACTTTGGAGAATTGTCAGTATGCATTTAAATAAATGATATAGCTCACTGTGCAAAGTAGCAAATTCCGGGAATTATATCTTGTGTTTCTTAAAAGGAAAGCAGCATTGTAAAGAGATAACATGTATTTTACAGTCTATCTTTTTTTTTTCCTTACTAAATGTACTCCTGGTAGGGGAAATCTAAGAAGATTCTCAAATTCCCATACTTGGCTCCAAAGAATTGAAGGAAGGCACTGAACATTAAAATTAGATGTGTTTTTGAAAATGAAATGGCGTTGGGTTAGTTAATTAGGAGGGTTAAGCAATACTCTTTAAGTAGAGGAGACAAGAAAACAATATTTTCATTATTGGCTTTTTGTATTGATGATTTTGAGGCTCTCAGACATTCAGTGAAATTTCTTTGTATTTTTTGTTGTCCAATAGCGATGATAAGGTTATCTCTCTTCAAAGAGAGCTCTGTGGATTGCTAAAATCATAGAACAGTATTATATGTATTTTAAAGCCCCCAGAGGATTTAAACTTCTATTATTTGTTCTCTGTTTTGTTTCTGCATACATTTTTCAAGAAAAATGGATATTCATAAATTACTAAAATCTGTTTTCTTCAAAGAGTAATGAAAGTACATCAGGAATTTGAAATTCACTCAATAATTCTGACTCTTCCTATGTACATGGAAGTGCCAATGTGGCTTTCTCACATGATCATCCTATACAGGGCAACACTTGGTAAAGCAAATGAAAAACCTTTCCTAAATATTCTTAATAGATTTCTGCCTGTCCTAAAGGGGTAAATAGAATCATCTATTATTAACTTTAATGTTGAACTCTATCCTTGAAAATTATTTATATATAAATATAATTTTATAATAAAATGTAAATACAATTATTTATACATAAATATATATTATATATTTACATGTAGATAACACCACCACTTTTCATTTGTGCAAAGTTTTAACATTTACAAACCGTTTTCAAACATTTGACAAATAAATGTAGCATTTTATATCCCTAAACTTAGTTTACCTACTCAGGTGTTTTGTATCAAAGAGCAGGTCATAAGCAGAGGAACGTGATGGGTAAGTGAAATGGTCAACTCTGATTTTAAGTCTTTTATCTATTTCAGTCATAATAAACTTCCTTCTTAGGATTGGAATCTCAACTCAGATTTATCTCATTGATCTTTGTCATTCACAGTTGCTTACAGTTTCTGACAACTTCAATGGAAGTGGTTATGTTTGGCAAGGGAACCTGCATTGTATTATGAAAAGAACCTTTTAGAAGTCCAGAGATCTGGGTGCTAGGGAGGGCTCTATATCTAGTAAGCTGGTGGCCTTCACCAATTCATTGAAGGATCTACATAATCTCTATTGTCTTCTCACTGTACCTTCTTCTCCCATCTTCCCTCCCCCCTCCCTCCTTCTTTCCTTTCTTACTGCAGTACTTGGAATCAGCAAGACAGTGAGTTTGAATTCTACTTTAGGCATTCCCTAGTTGTGTTACCCTGAGCAAGTTACTTATCCTCTCAGTGGCTCAGTTTCCGCATCTGTAAAATAAGGATGCCGATGACACCTATCTCATAGGGTTATTTTAAGGATCAATTAAGTTAAAATCATGTGAAGCACTTCTCAAACCTTAAAGTGCTATATAAATGTAAGTTGCTATCATCATTAACATCATCACTATCATTGTCTTCACCACCATCATCATCATTCCTCCTTTCCTTCCTCCCTTCAGTAATACTGGTTACTTTTGTCTTCTCAAGTAATCAGTCTTGACAGTAAACCCTGGCAGCTACGTGGTACAGTGCATAGATCACTGGGCCTGGAATCAGAAAGACTTGAATTCAAATCTGGCCTCAGACACTTACTAACTATGTGACTCTCAGAAAGTCACTGTGCCCCTGTTTGCCTCAGTTTCCTCAGGTGTAAATTGGAGCTAATAATAACACCTACTTCAGTGCATTGTTGTGAAGATAAATGAGATAACATTTGTAAAGTGTTTAGCACAGTGCCTCGTACATAATAGGTATTTAATAAATCCTTCCTCCTTCCCTTTTTTCTTCATTTCTCCTTTCCTCCCTTACTCCATAGAAGATCTACCTAATGCACCGGAGGCCTTGCTTCCTCTAGTTTCTAGGATACTAGCATTTCAATCTGGTTATTTATGTGTCACCTTTCATTCTTACTACCTTTTAGGATCATGTGTGGCCTTGAGGATGGGTTTATACCATTTCTCTTTGCAAGTCATTATTAATACTGACCATCCAACTAAAATGTATTCTTAAAACAAAAATAAAAACAAAAACCAGCTGCCTTCTTGGGATAACTCCATGGGGATTAAGGGGAAAAAATTCCACTAAGAATAGAAGCAATCAATCTCTGGGTTGGAAAATCATCTGGAAATTGCTGCCTATGATTAAGTTTTTGAAGTTTCTTTGTGGTATTTGCAGGAGATATGCCATCTTTTGACCTGGGGTGTTTTTACAGCTAAGGTGAGAAATTCCAGGAGGTGCTGAATTTCCCAAGGACTAAATAGACAGCCACATAGATATGCCTGAAATCAACTTCTGATTTTATCTAACTTGATCTCCCCCTTTCTGGCACTCAATCCTGGCATCTTTCTTTAGAAGAGAAAACTAAGTGTACCTGCCACACTGATATTTATTGATTATTATTGCTGTTAGAGAATGATTTATGTGGACTCTTCATTGTCTCTACTGTTCTTCTATTGAAAGAAATGAAGTTTAATGAAACTGCCCTATGGGAAGGCCATAACTTTAGGATGCTGTCTGAAAAAAGTATCGAGTTGCATTTCCTTGAAAGTTCTTCCCTATTGCTACTTTAAAAGGAGACAATTCAAATGAAAATATTGCTTCTTTCTGAATAAACATAATGTGTCAGATCATTAGACTTAGAAGCCCTGCATTTGCCAACTAAGGAAAACGAAGAATTTCTTTCTTTTTCTCTCTCTTTCTTCTTTTCTTTCTTTTTCTTTCTTCCTTCCTTCCTTCCCTCCCTCTTTCCTTCCTTCTTCCCTCCCTCTTTCCTTCTTTCCTCCCTCCCTCCCTTCCTTCCTTCCTCCCTCCCTCCCTTCCTTCCTTCCTCCCTCCCTCATTTCCTTCCTTCCTTCCTTCCTTCTTTCCTTCCTTTCTTCTTTTCATTTCCTTTCCTTCCTTCCTTCTTTTTCATCTGGCCTTGACTCTTTGTTTGCCTGGGATGCCCGAGAAAGAAGTTATCTTCTGTGTAAGCTGAATACATTATGCTCCAGAGTTCAGATTACTAGCTAGACAAAAGTAACCAGAATTATTGATCCTCAAATATCTGTGTCCAGGGAAAACCTTTTTAAACTTGGGATTTAAAAGTCTATAAAAAAAGTTTAGGTGCTAGGTCTTTGGCAGGGGGAGGGGATATTGGAGAACAAGGTGTGAGAGATAGCAGCGCCCCTTTTGAAGAATATTTCTCTAAAAGCCACTTCATTTGCCCCTTTCCCACTCTCCAAACATTCTTTTTCTCTTTCATTCTCTCCACTGGCTTTCAGTGCTCTTAGAAATCTCAAAATGATCTCTTACGTACCCCTGCTGACATTTTGAATTTAATAGCAACTCCTGCAATATGGGAGTGTCTTCCTTTTTGCCTTGGATGAGAGAATTTGAGCTGCAAACAGCTTCACAATAATGGGTTACATAATACTGTGCAAAATTGAATGTAATTAGTGGAATCCTTACTATTCAGACTGAAGGTAGTTGCCTTGGATTAGTGCTAGAGCAAAGATAGTTACCTCCTACCATTCTGCCATACCTGTGCAATCAAACATGCTGAAAGTGGTTGGCAGACAAAGGGAACAACCGTAATGAAAATACTCTGTTCTTAAGCAGAAATCTATTGGCTGGTTAGGGTCTAGGGCTGGGTGTAATTGTTCTCACATCTGTTCTTCTAATCCAGTTAAGACAATCACTTCCAAGTAAGGCACTAAGAGTCATAGCCATGTGTATCATGAAAATAACAAGGTAAGGAAATGGAGACACATCATTGGACCATGATGAACAGCCCATATTTCTTTAGTAAGAGGGACTGTTGTAGTGCATGGAGTTCTGGTCTGGGGTCAGGAAAATCTGGGTTCAAGTCCTACACCTGACACATACTGGCTATATGATTCAGCTAAGTCATTTAAACTTTCAGTGTCTTTGACAACTCCCTAAAACTTAAGGTGCAAATTGGGTGCTTATCTGCTTTGATAGAGAAAGTTGCTCTCACCCAGAACTCCCTATACTGATGAAATCACAGGTTTGGCTGGAAAAAAAAAAGCATTCCTGTGCTTCTTAGAGGTTTTCCAAAAGCTGTCCTCACAAGCAACCTGTGAGACAAGTAGTGTAACTTTATTTAACCCAATTTATAGCTGAGAAAACTGAAGCCCTAAATAAAGTCCTTTGACCAAGGTTACGTACACCTAGTTAGTGTCAGAACTAGGATTAGAACTCATCAGATTTCTATCTGCCACCTTGACCCCACTACATTCAGATGTCTTTTTTACAGATGAGAATTCTTAGAAAAGAGGAATGAGGGTGTAAGGGGAGGCTTGTTAGCCTAGGGTTTGCAAGCAGATAGTAAGAAATACTTATGCAGTGACTGCACATGTATAGCCTATATCAAAATTGCTTGCCTTCTCAATGAGGGGAAGGAGGGAATTTGGAACTCAAAAACTATAAAAAAAAAAGTTGTTAAAAACTGTTTTTATGTGTAAGTGGGGAAAAATAAAATATTAAATTAAAAATACTTATGCCGGATGAGTGCTAGAACTTTAGGCTGATTAGCCTGAGAAAATAAAGGTCATTTATCAGTCTGCACTGAGAAATGCTACAGGCAGTTGAAGAATTTCAGTGGCAGTGGTTTATTGAAAACTTTTCTAATCTTGGGGCAGCTAGGTGGCGCAGTGGATAGAGCACCGGCCCTGAAGTCAGGAGGACCTGAGTTCAAATCCAGCCTCAGACCAAACACTTGAAACTTACTAGCTGTGTGATCCTAGGCAAGTCACTTCACCCCAGTTGCCTTAAAAAGAAAAAAACTTCTCTAATCTTGCCTACTGATTAGCAGACTATCCAGCCATACATTGATAATAAAATGCAAGTCAGCCTGACCTGATAGAAAGAGCATTGAATTTGGAGTCAGAAGACACAGATTTGAGTCCTGGCTTTGATGTTTTTCATTTGAGGGACCTCAGACAAGTCACCTAATCCCTTTAGGACCTCCGTTTTCTCCTCTGTAAAAGGAGGTATTAGTTTTAGGTGATCTCTAGGTCCGTTCCAGCTCTAACATTCTGTGATTCTATAATATTTTTCATGTTTTTTAAAGACTGAACAGGAAGTTGCTATTCATTTGCTTATTCATTCAACAAACCCTGGGTCAGCTAACATTGTACCATAAAATAGTGTTAGTCTAAACTCCTTCATAGCTGCAAGATTTGTGTTTCACATAAACATGGTTTCTGGGCTTCTTGACTCGTTTTGACAATGTCACCCACCAGGCTGATGACATTAAAAGATAGCACAGGATTATGGACAGAGACATCCTGGAATCCAACCAGTCCTGCTGGACAGCCATGCTTATGGTAACAGTAGGGTTACCTTAGCAGCTAATCTCTCATGCCCTTAAGTAGGCTGATGATGAACAAGGCAGGCAAAAATAAAAAAGAGAGAAATTATTATAGAGACACAGCACAAGGTCAAGCAAGGCTAAGCACCATGAGAGTTCTGGGAAGCAACAGATAAAACAATCTGGCAGGCATTCATTAGGAATGAAATGAAATGACCCCTTCTGAGCAGAGTTATCTGGGCAGTTAAGTGACTAGGAAGACCTGAATTCAAATCTGGTCTCGGACACTTACTAGCTATGTGACCCTGGGCAAGTCACTTTACCCTGTTTGCCTTAGTTTCTATATCTGTAAAATGAGCTGGGGAAAGAAATGGCAAACCACTCCAATATCTTTGCCAAGAAAACCCAAATGAGGTCATAAAGAGTTGAACATGATTGAACAACAGCAAGTAAAGATGAAGTAAAGATGCAGAGTTGCAACCAGGGAGAGATTATATAAGAAATAGCTAACACCTTAAAACAGAGAACTGGAATTTTACAATTCCAATGCTCATTCATATATTAGTCTTTTTAAAAACTCCCTCAAAAGGCAGAATGATTTTGTAGATAGGGTTATCTTTGAGTATAGAGAACAAGAGGCTCTTCTTTATGACTTTAAGTGTATTATAAGTTATTGGGATTTTAAGGATATAGATAAGGACCAAATGCTTTCAAGCTTTGTTTGTGGGGGTGAAATATGAATGGATTAAGAATATGCTCTCTATTTATATGATCCTAAAAGTGCCTTTTCTGGAAGACCAAGCTGGCTTGCTATGTCTGTAATACAGTCCCTTCGAGTCTCATCAACTCACTGGGACTGACCCAACTGTACTGGGTAAATGGGCACGTGAAAATTGGGGGTGTCATTCTCCTCATATATACAACATCTATTTAGAGGGTCCTTGGTGTCAGTTTCATAGAAAGTTCAGTCACTTTCTAGCCTGACCAAGGGAAAGAGTAGGAAGAAAAGAACATGAATATGTGATAGAGGCAATGGTAGATATGGCTGCTTGTGAATAATAATGTATGGAGTGCTATATTCATTTGTTTGTTCATTCATTCAGTGAATACACTGATATGCTCATTCTGTGCAATATCTTATTCTAGACACTGGCTTACTATGCTTTCTGTATCTTTTGCTTTCCCCAGATGTTAAGAAGCTGGCTCAAGGATTTTTTTGTTTTTGTTTTTGTTTTTAATTAAAGAATAGTGTATGATAGTTTTGTTGTATATTTGAAAAGAATAGCAAGTTGTGCATAGTAAATTTGCAGTTTCATGTGCAATAATCTTTTTATTATACTATGTTATGGCAATGCTTGCTTTATTCCATAAGTTAAAAGTAAATTTAAAAATTTTTTAAAAGAATGTAATCTCTTTTAGGAGGGCATTTCATTAGTGGTTCCCTTCTTTTTGGAGATAAAAGTTAAAGCAGAGGATGAGGACTTTTGTAATCCTGTTCCTTTGCTTTTCTTTCACCTTCTCCTTGTCAAGATGAAAAATGTATAAGCATGTACCTACAGGTGTAGGTACAGCTATCACCCAGCAATCCTTGCAGTGCTGTTAAGACATGGAAAGAAGCTCATTCCATTTCTAAGGGCATGTGCCCTGGACATTTCTGAGCCAGTGACCTGGAGCTAATCAGTAACTAACCTTTAAATTAATAATTTATGTTTATGTTGTAGTTTAGGGTTAAAAAGTACTTTATGTTTTCTCACATTTTATCCTTACAATAAATCCATGATACAGAGAGTACAAGGATTTGTTATTATTTACACAATAGCATGCGCTGTTTTAACTTAGTCTAAAAGCAAGCTTCAGGATGGCACACAAGGGGCATGGCTACTTCTGCTGTTATATTTACAGACTTGGCATTATGCCAGTGGCATTGTATTAGATAAAGTCTGTAAGCACTAGGGTAAATTTCTCTGGAGGTTTTCTAGTCACGAACTGCACTCCCCCTATCATTCTCGTGACTGTTATTTTAATTTTTTTTGTCCAGCTGGGCTGGACACTTTTGAAGGTTTAAATGGAATTCTGAGTCAAGAGCATTGATTTCCACATACTTGTCTGTGCCACCCCCATGTGAACAAATCAAAATTGGACACCTTAGACAAACGGTCTTTGTCCAAATTAGCAGAGCAAAAGGCGGTAAGCCCTCTTTGGGTGCTTAGTTCCTTAAAAGAATGATAGGTTACATTTTTAGGAAGTCAAGAGCTGATTGCATAGTTGTTTGATGAATGGTCACTATTTCCCTCTTAACTGCTTACTTGAGACACTGCATGAAATAATAGAGAGAGGACCATCCTTGGAGTCAGAAATAACTGAAGTTAGGTCCTATCTCTGATATATATTAGCTTGTGACCATGGGCAAGTCATTTAAATTTTCCAGTAGCCCAGACAATTCTCTGAGACTATAAGCTGCAAATGAGGGTGTCAGTCTGCATCAGTGTAGGATCCATCTATGTTAGGAGTTCTGTACATTGATGAAATCACAGGCCTGTTCCAATAGTCATTTTTTTCTTTTGATGTGTTGCAAATATACTAAGGCTTCTCCTACAGAACAGTGGTCTCTTAAAGGCTTCCCTGATTGGGGGATGGGGGGAGTTGTCATGGATGTGTGACATATTTCATATGTGAATGACAAGTAGATCTTTATTCAAAAACACATACATGTTTTCATCTGGACCTGTGAGTTGATGGAGAATTTCTGGCATAGAAACTTTCCACTATTGATTCAGATCAGTCACTCATTTGTAATTTACAATAAACAAGCATTTATTAAGGGCCTACTGAATTCCAGGCACTGTGCTAAGAGCTGGAGATACAAAGAAAATTGCCCCTCCCCTCACTTACACCCCACCCATCCCCACCCCAAGCTCTAAAGGAGCTCTGAGACAGGGAGATAACATGCAAACAGCAATCAAGAGCACTGAGAATTGAAGGGATTTGTCCATGGGCCCACTTTAAATATGTGTCAGAGGCAGGATTTTGAATGCCGTGACGCCTTTGGAAAGAACAGTATAATAACATAACAAGTTCTTAGCATTGAGGAAGATATTTCTCCAGAAGGCTATTTCTTAAAACTCTGCTTCCCCTGAGCAAAGCCGAGAGATTGATAAAAGACAGTCTACTTGTTACATTCCTAGCCAAAGTACTTTTTTACTACAGCAGATGTCTCCAGGCTCAGGCCTCATTACACTCATAGCTAGAGAACTAAAAATGGTCCCTGTCCTCCTCCTGATAGCAAGCTGCATCACGGCACTTCCCTCTGGGACCAATGAGGAGGACATGTGTTGGATAATTGGTTGCTGTTTTTGCTCTTAGGGTGTTAGATTTTCTATAGCTCAGTATAGTCTCTGATCTTACTGTTCTCAGTGAATGTTTGCAAAAGTAATGTACGGTTTCATACTCATCACCCAATGTGAGCATTCATTCAAACTTTTGGCATTCAGGAGATGGAAAATCTGTATTTATTAGAGCTGTTTCTGTTGATATGCCTGTGAACATAGGCCATTTTAGATGAAAGAATTGACAGAGTAAAGAAACAAAATGAAATCTGTCTTAGAAACAAGGTAGCTCTTCAGAAATCTCCCAAAACAAATGAAATACCCAAAAAATTCATAACAGAAGAGACTTGTGTGGGTTGTTCCTTGTTATTTCTCCTCCTAGGCTGCCCAAAAATCCTACTAAGTCTCTCCCTTTGTCTTTGTATCACACCCTTTTATACATATCATTCGAGAGCGTATCCTCTTCCAAAATCTATGGCTTAGGGGTAGCTATGTTATGTCACTTCATTAAGTGATAGAATGGCTATTACTGGGTTCATTTCTTCCCATACTTTTAAAGCTGAGAATATCCACAAACATCCATCCTACTTTTACTACCAAATTTCCTAGCAATCAGTTAAATCTATAACCATATGAGGCAGTCTCTGTCCTCAAGAAACTTACCAACTACTAAATCTTCAATACTTCAGTCAGTCAATAAACATTTATAAAGAGCCTATTATATTTCAGACACTGTGCTAAGTATTCTGGATATAAAGAAAGGCAAAAGACAACTCTTGCTCTCAAGGAGTTTAGAGTCTAATGGGACAGACAACATGCAAACAGCTATATGCAAACAAATCTATGTGGGATACATTGTTAATGGGATGGGAAAGCCTTCTCATAGAAAATGGGATTTTAACTGGGATCTACAGGAAGCCAGGAGGCAGAGATGAAGAGGAAGAGCATTCCATGTGTGAGGGAACAGCCTGTGAAAATGGCTGGAGTCGAGATAAGAGTCTTATGTGAGGAAGAGCAAGGAGGTCAATGTCACTCAATTGTACGTTGTGCACGTATGGTGGGATGTAAAGTGTAAGAAGACTGGAAAGGCGGGTACGGAGGGCAGGTTATGAACAGTAAGCATCGTGACACTTGATTGAGATTGTTTCACTGTATTCAGGTCAAGATACTTCCTTTTTAGCACCTTTTTATGTCCCTACCCCAGTTTCTTAGGCAATCACCTATACCTGAGGTAGTATGGATGCAATCTTACCTAGAGGAATGGACCAGTAACTCCTGAAGATTCCTTCCATGTGAGTTCAGTTGCATTTGACTCTTGGATCCAGGTCTGATGACATATTTTTTTCTTAAATCTATGAAGAGATTAGGCAACAATATATTTTTTAAATTTAATTCAATGAGCTTGGAAAGTTTCCATGACATCCTCTGATGCCCTGGACAAGTTCTGAAGTCCTAAGACAACATGAACTCAAGGACACAGGAACAGACTGAAAAACTGCTGTAGATTTAGTTTTGGAAAGCACACATGCCCTGAAGTTGAGTCAAGTTTTTTTGTGTGTGTCAAAATTTCTGGAGATTGTGTCCACTGAATATTTTGGCCTGGGAAGACTAAGCCGGGAGAATGAGTTTTTTGTGATTTTCTGTTTGCAAATATTGTGAGTGTTGTATTTTCACATTCCAGGAAGTGCCGTATCAAGAAATTGGACTTCTCTA
The DNA here is from genome assembly GCF_900497805.2 of Vombatus ursinus. Classification (NCBI taxonomy): domain Eukaryota; kingdom Metazoa; phylum Chordata; class Mammalia; order Diprotodontia; family Vombatidae; genus Vombatus; species Vombatus ursinus. The sequence continues at coordinate 6,287,477 of NW_020948983.1, forward strand.
GAGCTTCAGGAAGCAGACAGATTTGCCACATCTAGTTAGCTAATCCTTTGCTCTAGGAAGGTCCACAGCCAGGCAATGACTAAGAGTCATGTAACAAAGGGTATGAAGCAAAATGAGTTGCATCCATTTAAAGGCCATTTAAAAGTATGTATCAGAAAATTTCCATCTCTCTGGGATATATGCCAAAATAAATCCTGAGTTAGTTAGATTGCCTATGTAGTCCACTGAGTAATCCTCAGATTTGAAAATGTGCTGCTCAGATACTCTCAAAAATAGAAACCTTACTTGCATAGGGTTACAATTTTACAGCTTATTCAGCAATAACTAACGTATTTGTCATTTACAAAGCTTTTCTCTGAAAAAAAAAGTATGATTTCTGAATCTCTACATCTTCCTTGGGAGATATTGGGTAACAAATTTTGTTGGGTAAATAGACAAACCAAAGCAAAGAAATGTTAAGTGAGAGGTTTTTGGATACCTATATGGTAGCCCTTCAAGCCAAGATCATGGTATACCAGATAATCCGAACACTAGAGAGCACTATAGTTTCATGTGACAAATTCTGATTCATCCAGTAGAGGTCAGTGATGTATTGCTCTCTGATCCCATGTTTACCAAAGTCTCTACAGAAGGAAGTTCCCAGCCTTTAATTCTGGTTATTTACCACCATTGCAAATCTTGAATTCAGGACTCATTGGCACATGAATGTGAACCTAGAGCACAAAAGATAAGGGCTGGATACTTATTGAGTGGTGTTAGAATGATGTCAGTTTCTTTAGCATTCTATCTCCCTTTCTGTACTCCTGTATCACTTATTAGTGTCCCTTCTCATTTTCCAACTAAGCACCTAGTACCATCATAATGAAGTCCTTCACTGTGGTGTCCTACACAGGCCTATGTTCTACAATATCTACCGGGTTCCCCAAATATGTCTCTGTTTGAGAGCCTTCCTCTTTTCCCCAAGGCAAAACTTTCTTCTACATAATATATCTATCTATACTTTCAGATAGATGTCAGGAAGAAAACAACTCCTATTAAATGTATTCATATTAGTTAGCAATCTGAATTAATGTTATCTGCATAAATCATCCTTTGGATGACTGATAACTTTTTTTTTTTTAATATTTCCCGACCTATTTGTATTTGAAAAGAGTTCTCAGATGAAACTGAACAGTGTGATTTAATGACAAGGGTGAAATGACTCTCAGGCAGTGTAAGGGTTATATTTTGGGCAGGGGACCCAGCTGAATGCATAGGAAATCGGAGGAGGAAATCGTGGTGGCTCATTGTCACAGCATGCTCCAAATCTTTTTAACCAGTTTCCTGGTTCATCTTTTAGTTGTAAAGGAGAAAGAAACTGTCCATGGGCTGAAAATTTCACAGGGAAAATACTTAGAGATGACTTTCCTATGTTACAGTTCTAGGAACTGGAATCTGTGAAAATTTTAGTACAGGTTTTCAGGAACTCCTGACGATCTGTAGTGATTGCTAGAAAGATGCAATTTTTAAGGAAACCACATAGTTTGCAAATCAGGACACATAGATTTTAGTATCATTGTATCATGTAATCTTATTAATAAGCAAGTGCTTACATTTCACACTGTTTAGTTTCTCCATATGTAAAATGCATATAATAGCACCTAAATCCTCTTTTGCCCATCTCAATATTATAAAAATGAACATGAGAAAAAAACCTGTGAAACATTTTGAGCCCCTTGGGAGAGATGTTCCATAAGCATAAGTGTCTAACACATCTTTTATTATGCCTTAGCATTTTTGGATGCACATGAAATCTATACTAGCATTTTTCCTTAGAATTTCATGGCTTTTTTCCACTTCAATCAATGCCTATTTGTTTATCAAAGACATAAGTACTTATTGGCTTTTAAGGAAGGGTGAATGGGTGTATATGCACCAAAGGGGAGATGGCTAATTTATAATTGTAGACAAATCAGAAAGCACATAGGCAGCAACATAAGCCTTAAAAGCATAATAAAAGAATTAGATTAGGAGCTATAGACAGTCAAATAGTAGCCAAAGGATAAATCCTTAGCTTATTCTTGTAATTGGCTGCTATTGCTGATGGCCTTTTGTATACCTCACTGACTAGCTTCATCCATCATTTTTAGAAGGTATATTCTAGGAAAGAAGATATGCAAGATTAATGCCTCAATTGAGACAGTACACTCTTTTATGTGGTCTCTCTATCCCAGTACACTTAAAGGGAAAGGATAACATACTATGAAGTAAAATTGCTTTTCTTCTAGAAGTCAGCAAATATATTCATTCATGTATTCATTAATTTAACAAACATTTATTCTGTTCTTCAGAGACGGTAAATGACATTTCCCTAGGATGGGACTGCTTCCTGTCAATTTATGATTTAAACTTACAGTTTGGTGACCTGTCCATAAATACATGCTGATTACTTTGACTTTGATTCTTCTTTGGATATTATATCATGAAAAAAATTACAGACCCCTATCCCTTTGCACAGAGTGAACAAAAGTATGTTGTACACACACACACACACACACACACACACATATATAATTACATGGTGTACCTTGCTGTGCATTTTATCAATAGCTGCCTAGGCTAGTTAGAGGAAAACTGGTCATTATAGCTTCAGTTAGTCTTCTAATGTTTTGCTAAGGCATCAGTATCTTTATCAGACGACTTTGACTAAATAGCTGGCCTTCAATATGTGTGAAGTTTAGATGCCCATGAGGCAGTATAGAGTCATGAAAAGGACTGAATTAAAGTTAAACATTCAAGTTTATTCAAGGTCTGAACCCTCCCAATCATTCTGCCTTTTTACTTACTGCAGTTATCCCTTTCACATTACAACTTTCCCATTGCAGTTTCATTATATCACAGGTCAGCATAAGAAATTGGAATTTTTTTGAGAGTTTTGTGGAAGCTGAAGATGATACACGAAGGTCAGCAGACAACAGAGAAAAAGTTTAGAAACTCAGAAATGCATAAAATATACTATAATATTGTATGATATCAACATATTTTATTTTTTAATACTATAATAATTTAGACTTCTCTGGTACAAAGAGAGGGCCAAAAATTTTTACGTGGATTTTCCAGATCACGGGGTGCTGTACCTGTAACCTGAATGATGTGGAAGGGATAACTGCACTCCCCAACACAAACTTTATCTTCCAACCAAACCGAAGTGTTTGTCATTCCTTAAATGCACCCTGTACTTTCCCATCTCTGGATCTTTGCTCATGTAATTCCCTCCACCTGGAAGGCCTTCCCGTCATCTCTGCCTATTAAAATCTTGTCTATCCTTCCAAGCTCCACTCAAATGACATTCTCCTTCAGGAATCTTTCCCTGTTTTCCCTAGCCAGAAGTAATCACCCTCCACTGAATTTCCATCATGCCTCATTTGTACTTCTCATATTCTCCCTTGTGCTGTAGTTACTTGGATCTCTTCTATAAGGCTTTGAGCTCCAGGTTAGAAAACCAAATCTTAGTCTTCTTGATATGTACTGGGATGCCTCTTTGGCCCCAGAGGGTAAGCAGTCTTCAATGAGGGAAAATACTTGTCACAATAATTGTGTGTTGTTATTGTTGTTGTTGTTGTTTCTTACGAGTTAGAAAATTTGGGTTCTTTTGGATCCTCCCCAACTTGCTCCATGATCTTGAGGAAATTGTTTTCCTTCTATGGGCCTCAGTTTTCTTCACTTTTAAGTTCAGGAGGTTAGACTAGTTGACTTTAATGTTTTCTTCCTGCCCTGAAAGTCTGCAGTTCTGTCATTAGAGCCATGTGAATTTAACAGACCTAATTAAAGGGAAAACAGAGCCTCACAATTAGCGCAAAATGTGCCCCAAATCAAAGCCAAACCACATTGTAGCTGATATATGGCAGCCATAATATACTGAGCATTAAGCTCACAGAGGACCTAAGCCACAAATAAAACAGGCACATGCATTGAGGAAATGTGGTGAAAGTTAGAGAAAAAAATCAAAGCAAGATGCTCTTTTAAAGTTCATAAAAATGTAAATATGACTTTAAATTAGCAACTTCTCATACTACAAATTTAATTATTTTAATGCCAGTCATTTCCTGATCTACCTCCCACCACTTACAACAAAGCACCCTGTTATGCCAAAGAATGATAGCTAAGCAAAATCAAAATCACACAGAAACTGACAGGACATGCAGCATTCCACGCTCCTTATCACCTGCCTCTACGTATTCAATGAAAGGAGGGTGGTGCATTTCTTTATCTCTTCTCTTTGGCCAGGATTGGTCATGTTCACGTAAGTTTGACTTCATATTGGTGTTCTTCTGGTTTACAATAATGGAGTCATCTATCTTGTTTTCCTGTTCCTACTTATTTCACTCTATATCAGTTCATACAAAGTCTTCCCATTTCTCAGTCATTTCTTATAGGGCAACACAATATTCCTTTGATTTCATGAACCACAATTTGTTTAGCCATTCCCAATCAATCAGCACCCACTTGGTTTCTAATTCTTTACTACCACAAAAAGTGCTGCCATGAGGATTTTGGTTTAAGTGGAACTTCCTTTGAGCATATGCCTAACAATAGAATATCTAGGTCACAGAGTATGAACAGTTTTCCTCTCAATTCTAAATTGCTTTCGAGAATAGTTGAATCAATTCATAGATCAACCAATAGCATATTAGTGTGCTCCGCAGATACGTTTGTCTAAAGGTCAAAATCATTTCCCTGGGATGTTTAATAAGTGAATCTTTTCCTCTTAAGATTAATAATAAATATTTACAATTTCTTTTATTTATGCTTTCCAGTGTGCGTTCTCATCCATTATTTAACTTGTTCTTCACAACTCTGTAACTTACATGTTAGTAAGCAGTCAAACCTCCAAGCCTGGTACCCTTTTAGAGTATCAGGAGGGATGAGACTACAAGAACAGACTGAGATCCAAAGGTCAGTATGAGCTGTCTCTGACTTACCTTGATCTCAGACCCTTTGTTCTAGCTGGCTCCATTCTTCTTTCTCAGCCATGACCTGTCTGCACTTTCCTTTTTTTTTTTCTTCTAATTTAGTGAACCTTAGACCTCCTTGTTCCATTCCTCCTAAACTGATTCCAGAGTTCTTGAAGAATGTCTTGCCCTCTATCCTTATCTGGTCAGCAAACTCTCCCTCCTTCTACCAGTGCAAAAAAAAAAAAAAATTAGGCACGTAATGGATCATTAACCTAAATCATAAGGCCTTTCACTTATAGCTTTTTGCTGCCCCTGATTGAGTCTAAGCTCTCCTGGGCAGCTCCAGTTAACTTCCCACATCTCCATGCTGCCTAGCAATACTACTATTACTAGGAAAGGTATCACTATATTCTAAGTGTCCATTTGGACTTTAGGAATTTTGCAAGGAATCAGTGTAGAGAGTTCTGGATTTGGAGTTAAGAAAGATCTGGATTTTGATTCTACCTTGGAAAATTGCTAGTTTTGTGACCATGAGCAAGTCATTTTATCTCTCTAAGTCTCAGTTTCCTCATCTGTAAAATGGGGGTTATAATATCTGTACTACTTCCCTTATAGACAGTTGCATCCATTTGTGGTTTATTTGGTTGTTGCTGATGAAAAAGAAGCTGGTAGAAGGCAAGCAAGACAAAAACAGGGAGAAGCATTCATGCCAAAGGTGCTTGATACCATTCTAGAGGATGTCCAGCTCTGGATCCAAATTAAAGAGAGAGTCCCTATGTATGGCGAGGTCCTCTAGATCCTTATGTTTGTGGATAATATTGTGCTTATTACATTACATTTCGGAATGTCATAGAACTTCTTAAACAAGAGCATACTCAAGAGTTTTACCTAACAATTCACACTGGAAAAACCAAGAAGATGAAAAATATCTAAAAGATGATAAGCAATGGGACCACAGAGAGCTTGTACATTGATGCCTATGTCTTAGACAAGCAATGCAAATGGTCAATGAGCTGGGCATAGAATTGAACTGACAGAGCAGAGTAGGTTGGATTGCTTTTCATGATCCCAAGCTTCAACCTGAAACCAAGTGACCTATCTTTTAAACTGCAGCATCCTTCTGATAAATGCCCATGAGTCACGTATACTCTATGTTCTTGCTAAACTAGCCAACTAGATGTTCTCTGAATCTAATATTCCATGTCTCATATCCACACCTTTGCGCAGGTTATACCCCATACCTGGAGCTCTTTCCTCTTAGAATCTTTCCTATTTCTTAGAAATGCTAGCTTTCTTCAAACCTCAGCTCAAGTGCCATGTCCTTCAAGAAACCTTTCCTGATCTTCCCAGGGATTAGTGCTCTCTCTCTCCTTAAGTTAATTTGTAGTTTATGCATGAATTACAAGTAGCATCCTGCTTATAGTATATTAGCCTACTTGCAGGCTGCTGAAGTGCTTAGCACACTGCCTAGCACACAGTAGGCACTATATAAATTCTTGTTCTGTTCTCTTTCCTTTTCCCCTTCCCTTGTATCACACTGGTAGCATAGAAGTTTCATGAAGGCAGGGACTGTTAGAGAAATTAGGTACTTAATAGTTGTTAAATAGAATTGAATGGAAAGAAAGATTTTTGACAGGTAAAGGTGAAAAAGTGAGTGTATTATAGGTATGAGGGTGGGCTTCATGAAATATACAAAGTAGGGAGACTTCATATAACTAAAAAGCTAGTTAGTCCAGTTTGAGTACATGAAGGCGAGTAATGTGAATAAGGCTGAAAAAGCAGTTTAGAGCCAGATTGTGAAGGGAATTAAATGCCAGGATGAAAGTTTGTACTTCGTCTGTTAGACAGTTGTTACCTCTGGAGATGGTCTGTATCCTTAACCCTGACTTTTAATCCTTACAATTCCTCTACCTTCTTAATCTGCGTTTTCAGGTGTCTACTGGACATCTCCATTAGCATATCACAAATATGCTTCAAATTTAGTACGTCCCAAACCAATTCATCTTCTTCCCCCATCTTCTGACTTCCCTGTTTCTCTTAGCAGCACTAACCCAGGTTTAAGACTATGGTGACATCTTAGGGACAGTTAGGTGGTGCAGTGGATAGAGCACCAGCCCTGGAGTCAGGAAGACCTGAGTTCAAATCTGGCCTTGGACCCTTACTATCTATGTGACCCTGGCCAAGTCACTTAACCCCAATTACCTAAAAAAAAAAAAGAAAGAAAGAAAGAAAGAAAGAAAAAAGACTATAGTGCTTATCTTTAAATGTTCTCTCTTCATTGTCTCTAAGTTCTATTGCTTCTCTCCCTTGAAATGTCCTACATTTCACCCTTCCTTTAACCTCCTATTGACACCCTAGTTCAAGCTTTCATTTCCTCTTTTCTACACAATTACAATACAATCCCTACTGTTTCTCTGCCTTCAATCTCTTGCCCCATCATGCTATACTACAGATTACCGCTAGATTAATTTTTCTAAAATGTAATTATGACCACCCTTTCTGCTAAAAACAAAACAAAACAAAACAAACAAACAAACAAAAAACCCAGAACCCTTCAGTGGTGTCATCTGCTGAATAATGTCCAGACTCCTAGCATTCAAGATCCTTCAAGATCTGGACCCAGTCAAACCATTCTAGCTTTGTTACCTACTACTCCTCTACATGAACCGTCTGCTCCACCCAAATGGAAGTCTTTGTCATTCCTTGAATACACCCTGTACTTTCCATCTCTGGGTCTCTGCTCATGAGATTTCCTCCACCTGAAAAGCCTTCCCTCCATCTCTGCCCATTTAAATCCCTTCTATCTTTCCTGACTGGAAACCTTCACCATAATCTCACTCTCTGTTGAATTCTCATAGCACCATATTTGTACTTCTCATATTCTGTCATACTTTAGTTATTTGTCCTACAAGGCTGTGAGCACCTCCAGATGAGAAAATCATGTTTTATTCCTCTTAGTATATACAAGCAAAAGAAAACAATTAGTAGATGTTTTGTGAACAAATAAATGAAGAAATGAGTATTCCTTATAGTGAAGGTGTATGTGCATATACACGAACACATATTTATAGCATTGGACTGTAAGCAACCAACAACAGAGACTTATAAGGCTAATATTATTCTTGTCCCCAGTGTCACCATTATCACAGGTTTCTACTAGGTAACCTAAGAAGATGTTTGAATTTTTGCTTTTTGTTTTTAAATCACATTTATTTCTGAATATATCCTTCCCTTATTCCCAGACTGATTTAAATCTAGAAGGAACCTAAATGATTATAGAACCCAACATCCTCTCATTTTATTTTTAAAGCTTTTTTATTATTATTATTATACACATACACACACACACACACACACACACACACACACACACACACCATTTGGGGGCGGGAGGTGGGAAGCCATTCAACAATATAGACAGTCAAGCAAAACAAATTCCCTCCTTGGCTATGGTCCAAAACATATATAACTCATTTTGTACCCTGAATCCTTTACCTCATCCATACTCTGGGAACATGTATGGTTGTGGCATTAATCAGATTTCTTCCAACGTTGAAAGTTGTTTGTCTTTTCAGTGTTGTTATTGTGTCAATTGTTCTCCTGGATCTGCACTTTTCATTCTTCATCACTTTTATTTATTTTTATTTTTATTTTTTGCTTTTTTTGGTGAGTCATTGAGGTTAAGTGACTTGCCCAGCGTCACACAGCTAGTAAGTGTCAAGTGTCTGAGGCCAGATTTGAACTAAGGTCTTTCTGATTCCAAGGCTGGTGCTCTGTCCACTGCTCCACCAAGATGCCCCTCTTCATCACTGTTATAAAAGTCTTCAAAATTGTTTGCTTTTATAATCATGGTGTTATAGCAAATTGTTCTCTTGGTTCTGCTCATTTCACTCTGTATGTTTTTATAGAAGTCTTTCCACGTCTCTTTGAAACCATTTATTTCCTCATTTCCTACAGGCCAGCAGTATAAATGAAACTATAGACTAATAATTTTAATAAATATTGATGTAATACCTGCAGTTTATTTTTTATTTTTATTTTTTAAAATGTGTTTATTTTTTAATTTATGAAATAGAACAAGCATTTCCATAACATAATATAATAAAAAAGATGATTGCACATGAAATTGCAAATCTATTGTGTACAGCTTGCTATTTCTTTTAAATATATAATGAAGTTATTATGTAAATTTCTTTTCCCCCTTTTTTTCTCCCTCCCCCCACTCTAGAGATGGCTACTGTTAAGACACAAATAGGTATATATTTTCATATATATAATATATATATTATGTATATATATATACATGCACATATATAAATACATGTAAAATTATTCAATGCATACTTCTTTCTATTTGTCAGTTCTTTCTCTGGATGCAGATAGCGTCTTTCTTCATATGTCCTTTATAGTTAATTTGGATATTTATGATACTCAAAATCACTTATTTGCTCAAAGTTATTTTTAAAGAATATTGTTGTTACTGTATACATTGTCCTCTTGGTTCTGCTCATTTTGCTTTTCCCAGAAAGGAAAAGTAACTTACTCAAGGACACACAGGTTACAGTAAGTGGTAAGGCCAGGATTTGAAGCTGGTCCTTTGACCCCAAGCCCATGGCTTTTTCCATTGTACCATGCTGCTTTAAACTGGTTGTTGCCATTTTTTGAAGAGGCTGAAGAATGCTTAACTGGTGAGACCAACCACAGAATTAATTGTAGAACATAAACTTTCAGGAAGAAGAGTGTGGAATCCCTTTTCAAAAAGACCCAGCGTAGGAGATTTTAGAAATGCTCTCTTATGAACAACAACAACAACAACAACCCATTTACTAGGAATATTCGATGTCTTCTCTCTCATTTTGCTTAAACTTTAATGAGCCCCAAAAAATTATTTTCTAAGACTGGCCTGTTAATTATATTGTTTTGTTGTTGTTACTGTCGTCATTGTTTTACTTCCTGATGACCTCTGAATATAAAGCCTTGATGTAACTTTTTAAATTTTGGACTAAAATAAGATTGTCTCCAAAGAAAGGGTAAACCATACAGAACAATGTTCCAGGATTAATTCCTGAGAGCAATAAAAATATAATGTAATCTCTTTAACAATACTGAAGTCATTTCCTTGTTCCATTGTTCAAGAGGAAGGAATTGTGCAAAAGGTGATTAAAATTGTGTTTATAGAAAGATCAACTCAGATTGAGTTTGGCATCCAAGCACTGGGAATTTAGCACACCCAGTTGGGGAAAAGGTGGAGGTGGGAGGAGAAAGTTAGAAGTGTATGTGGGCGGGGAAAGAAATTACTTTAGACAGCTGATATCTGAGTAAGAAGTGAATCCTCACTGCTGATGGCCTATTTCTTCACCTAGCTATCCCTTGTTAGAAAACAGAGGCCAGTGTGCTATAGTAGAAAGAATACTTGATGAGGAGTCAAAAACATTGGATTTTGCCTGGAATGCTCTCAATCCTTCACTTCTAGTACTACTGACCTCCTTGGCTTCCTTTAAGTCCCAACTAAAATCCCATCTCCTACAGGAAGTCTTCCCCAACCCCTCTTAATTCCAATGCTTTCCCTCTGTTATTTCCTAATTATCCTATATATGGCTTGTTTTGTGTGTATTTGTTTGCATATTGTCCCTCTCCTTTCAGCTGTAATCTGCAGAGGGCAGAGACTATCTTTGCCTCTATAATTTTATAAATGTTTATATATATAAATATATAATTTTGAGTATCTTTATTCTTAGTGCTTAGCACAGTGTTTGGCACTTGGTGGGTGCTTAATAAGTGTTTATTGAATTGAAAAGTCCAGACTCTGCTTTGAAATCATTTTGTATACTTGGTTAAGTCACTTCTTTTCTGTGGCTTAGTTTGTATATATGCAAAATTAGGAGATTAGATTTGGTTATTTACAAAGCCTCCATTATACCTAATCTCTCAAACTCTCCCCCAGCAATTTTGATTGTTATTTGAGTAATCTCTCAATTTTGGTTGTTGATCTCCCTCAGCACATGATGGGCCACTCCATATTTCAAACTAAAAGCTGGTTTGAAGCTTAAAATAAACAAACTAAAATCTTGGCAACTAGTCCCATCATTTCCTGGAAAGTAGAAAGAGAAGAAATGGAAGTAGTGGCAGATTTTATCTTTTTGGGCTCAAAGACCACTGCAGATGGTGATTGCAGCCATGAATTTAAAAGACACTTATTCCTTGGAATGAAAGCTATGGCAAATTTGGACAGCATACTAAAAAGCAGAGACATCACCTTGGCAACAAGGTCTAGATAAGGTTTTTTGTTTTGTGTTTTCCAGTAGCAATGTATGACTGTGAGAGTTGGACTATAAGGAAAACTGAGCACAGTAGAATTGATGCTTTCCAATTGTGGTGCTGGAGAAGACTTTTGAGAATTCCTTGGACAGAAAAGAGATCAAATCGGTGAATATTTAAAGAAATTAATTCAGGCTATTACCTGGAAGGTCAAATATTTAAGCTGAAGCTTAAATACTTTGGCCACCTAATGAGAAGATGGGACTCATTGGAAAAGACCCTGATGTTGGGAAAGACTGAAGGGAAAAAGGAGAAGGGGATGGCAGAGATGGCTAGATAGTATCATGGAAACAAAGAACATGACCTTGGACAGACTTCAAGAGAAAATGGAGGATATAAGAAAGAGCCTGGTGTGTTATGGTCCATGGGGTCAGAAAGGGTCAGGTTAAACAACTGAACAACAACAAATTTTACCCCTATCAAGAGCTTCTTAATTCTTCTTCACTTTCATTTTTTTCCAACCAAACTAGATCTAATAGCTACCATATGCCTGAAGTGCTCTGAAATCCCCATCAGTGGATTGAAAAGGGAAATTTCTGTATTTAAATTCCTGGGTCTAGGTAAAAAATAAAATTTCAACATCTCTCCAGGTGTGCCCTATTTTACTTAATGGATGTATTTTTTTAAACTTCTCAGTGCTTTTTTTTAAAAAAAATATTTTTCCTGATTACATGTAAAAACAATTTTAACCTTCATTTTTTAAAATTTTGAGTTCCAATTTCTTTCCCTTCCTCCCACCCCTTCCCTGAGAGAGTAAGCATGTACAATCACACAAAACATATTTCCACATTAGTCATGTTGCGAAAGAAAACACAGAAATGGACATATTTCTAGAAAGTTGTTTTTAAATAGAATTTTTGAAAGTTAAATAATATTTTAAATATTCTAAGATAATTACCTACTTAAGGAAATTATGGCATGTCCTTTTGTAATGTGAATTAAATTTAATTTATCACCTTTGACAGTTTGAACACCCACATTCAAATCTGTCCTTTGTCTTTCCGTGGTCTCCCTTGGCAATCACTTTTATTTAATTAGCTTAACTAGCTTCAACTTTCACCTATATAAATCTATGAAGCCAATGTATGTGTATGTATGTGTATGTGTGTGTGTGTATGTATGCATCCAACCCTGACCTCTCTCCTGAACTACATACTCACATCTCCAACTATTTACAAAACATTTTAACTTGAATTTCCTACTAACATTTCAACTTCAACAGGCATAAACCAAGCTAATCTTCCCCAAACCTATTTTACCTTCGCTCTATTGGTCAGTGGTACTACCCATCATTTGCTGAGCCTCCTGTTTTTGTTTTTTTTTAAACCATAGCATTGTATTTTACTGTTCCTTCTCCCTCAACTCTCATCTAATTGGTTGCCAAGGTCATGTTTATTCTTACGTTCCCAAATATCTTTAATTAATGACTAATTGAGGGATATTTTTTATAGCCAACACAGCCTTAAGAGGGCTGAAATGAGGGATGCTACAAATTTTGGAGTCTGCAACTTAAGGTGTCAGAATGGCCGGCTGTGGTATCAGGTCTGCTTAAGGTAGGGCAACAAAGCCAAATATGGCTTCCCAGCTTCCTTTTTTAATGTGAGAACCATCCTGTCTCTGGTATGAGTCAATGATGTCTTGCTTTATTTCCCAGGAGTTCTAGGCTGTGAGTGGGGAAGTAAAAGTGTTGTCTTTTACATCTACTTTTGGGTCTTTGAGTGTTATAATTATTTGAGAGGACAAAGGAAGGAGAAAAAGAAGTGAGGAAAGTGATTCCTTATGCTTTTTCTCACTGACAGAAAGGCTGACCCTTATGCAAACTGGGGCAGCTAGGTGGCACAGTGGATAGAAAACTAGGCTTGGAATCAGGAAGACTCATCTTCATGAGTTCAAATCTGGCTTCAGATACTTCCTAGCTGTGTGACCCTGGGCAAGTCACTTAACTCTGTTTGCCTCAGTTCCTCATCTATATAATGAGCTGGTGAAGGAAATGGCAAACCACTTCAGTTTATTTGCCAAGAAAACTCCCAAAAGGGTCATGAAGACATAACTGAAATACTACTGAACAAGTATGACAGACTAGCCTCTGAGCAAGTTTTACCCAGAGGCTTATCCCTCACACAGTTAGCCATTATCTCCTAATGAGATTCATAGCATACAAAAAAATGGCAGTGCATCCATTTTTGTTCATGATCTGTATTTCTGATTCAACTCTTAACTCTCCAGAGCTGATTTCCAGACTCTAACGCATGCTAATGGCACCATAAACAGGTCAACATTTATTTGAAGTTTTTTGTTCAGCATTTCAAAATGGTACCCACCCAGCATTTGAATTCTCACTCTGAGGCCTGTACTGTTCTGACTGGTAAATCCAGGAGTGCAGACTCACATTTCCAAAATTCTCATGGCCCGCTATATCTAACTGCTGTACCCTAGCTCCACCCCACCCCTGGCCATTTTCTTGCTAACTTCTTGCCATTCTTCCTGCCACCACTTACTCCCATTCCTCCTGTTTTCTATTTCTTTGCTTTCTACTTTCTACAGTGCTGTTATTGCTATTGGAAAAGACATGTCAGTAGCAACTACCTAAAACCATCAGCAAGCATTATATGTAATGGGGATAAGCTGGAAGCATTTCCAGTAAGATCGGGGGTGAAACAAGGATATCAATTATCACCACTGTTATTTAATATGGTATTAGACATGTTAGCTTTAGCAATAAGAGAAGAAAAAGAAATTGAAGGAATTAGAATAGGCAAAGAAGAAACAAAGTTATTACTCTTTGCAGATGATATGATGATGTACTTAGAGAATCAAGTAAAAAACTTCTTGAAATAATAAACAGTTTTAGCAAAGTTGCAGGCTATAAAACAAACCCACACAAATCATCAGCATTTCTATATATTACTAACAAAGCCCAACAGGAAGAGATAGAAAGAAAAATTCCATTTAAAGTTACTCTAGACATAATAAGATATCTGGGAGTCTACCTGCCAAAACAAATCCAGAAACTATTTGAACACAATTACAAAACACTTCTCACACAAAGTCAGATCTAAATGATTGGAAAAACATCAGTTGCTCATGGGTAGGCTGAGCTAATATAATAAAAATGACAATTCTACCTAAATTAATTTACTTATTCAGTGCCATACTGATCAAACTACCAAAAATTATTTTACAGAGCTAGAAAAAATAATAACAGAATTCATCTGGAAGAACAAAAGGTCCAGAAAATCAAGGGAATTAATGAAAAGAAATGCTAGGGAAGGTGGCCTAGCCACACCCGATCTTAAATTGTATTATAAAGCAGTAATCATCAAAATGACTTGGTACTGGCTGAAAACAGAGTGGTGGATCAGTGGAATGGGTTAGGTACACAAGACACAGTAATCAATGACTATAGTAATCTACTCTTTGATAAACCCAAAGACTCCAGCTCCTGGAATAAGAACTCACTGTTTGACAAAAACTTCTAGGAAAACTGGTAAATAGTATGGCAAAAACCAGGCACAGACCAACATCTTACACCGTATACCAAAATAAAATCAAAATGGGTACATGATTTAGATATAAAGGCTAATACTATAAGCAAACTAGAAGAGCAAGGAATAGTTTACCTGTCAGATTTATGGAGACAGAAGAATTTTTGACCAAACAAGAGATAGAGAACATTATGAAATGCAAAATGGATAAAATCAATTACATTAAATTAAAAAGGTTTTGCACAAATGAAGCCAATGCAACCAAGATTAGGAGGAAAGCAGAAAACTGGGGAAGAATTTTACAGCCAGTGTCTCTGATAAGGGTCTCTTTTCTAAACTATATAAAGAACTAAGTTGAATGTATAAGAATACAAGTCATTTCCCAATTGATAAATGGTCAAAGAATATGAACAGGTGGTTTTCAGATGAAGAAATTAAAGCTATCTATTGTCATGTGAAAAAAAATGCTCTAAATCACTATTGATTGAATCAAAACAATTCTGAGGCACCACATCATACCTATCTGATTGGCTAACATGACAAAACAGGAAAATGGTAAGTACTGGAGAAGATGTGGGAAAATTGGAATAGTAATGCATTGTTGCTGGAGTTGTGAACTGATTCAACCATTCTAGAGAGCAATTTGGAACTGTGCCCAGAGGGCTATAAAACTGTACATACCCTTTGACCCAGCAGTACTACTTCAGGTCTGTATCCCAAAGAGATCATACAAATGGTAAAAGGACCCACATGTGCAAAAATATTTATAGCAGCTCTTTTTGTGTTGGCAAAGAATTGGAAATTGAGGGGATGCCCATCAGTTGGGGAATGGCTGAACAAGTTGCGGTATATGAATCTAATGGAATACTATTGTGCTATAAGAAATGATGAACAGGTGGACTTCAGAAAAACCTGGAAAGACTTGTATGAATTGATTCTGAGTGAACTGAGCAGAACCAAGAGAACATTGTACACAGCAACAGCCACATTGTGCAATGACTAACTTTGATAGACTTAGCTCTTCTCAGCAATGCAGGAATCCAAGATAACTCCAAAGGACTCATGATGGAAAATACTGTCTACATCCAAAAAAAAGAACTATGGAGTCTGAATGCAGATTGAAGCATATTATTTGCTTGCTCTCTCTCTCTCTCTCTCTCTCTCTCTCTCTCTCTCTCTCTCTCTCTCTCTCTCCCTCTCCCTCTCCCTCTCCCTCCCTCCCTCTCTCTCTCTCTCTCTCTCTCTGTTTGTTTCTTTCTTCTTTCTTGTGGTTTCTCCTATTGGTTCTAATTCTTCTTTACCACGTGACTAATGTGAAAATAGGTTCAATATGAATGTATATGTAGAACCTATATCAAATTGCATGGTGTCTTAGGGTGGGGAGAGGAGAGAGATGGGGAGAAAATTTGGAACTCAAAATCTTATGGAAGTGAATGTTGAAAACCAAGAACAAATTAATTTTCAAAAGAAAAAGACATGTCAGTCAACTCCCCTGTGGTTCCACTCACCACTCCTATGACTTCTTAGACCAAAACACTCCTTCCTTACCACCACTCCTGTGGTCTTCCCTATTATGATAAAAGCTCCTTGAGGAGAGGAACTATTTCTATCTTCAGCACTTTGCATAGTGCATGGCACATAGCAAGCATTTATTAATTTTTTTTATAGATTGATTCATGTATTGGAGTATCTTGAATCTATGAGAAAGGTCCACAAGCGATTAAAAGTGTCTATATGTATGTGTGTATAGTAATATGTATTGTATATGCACAACACATATGCGTACACATACCCATGCATGTACAGATGTATACATATAGAGGCATGTTATGCATAGGTATATATACATATGTGTGTATACATGTATAGTATATATAATGTAATATATTTTGTATATGCACAACATAATACACATATAGTACACTCAAGCATGTATATATGTACACACATGTGTTTTATATATAATATATATGTCTATACACATAAACACATTCACATGGTCAAGAAAATATTCAGAGTTGCTATAGAATCAGGTATCCTCAATATTCTTTTTTAAATTTTTAAAAATTTTTTTTAATTTTTAACATGTGTTTTTAAAACTTTGGGTTACAAATTTTCCCCTTTCCTCCCTTGCCACCCACCCTCATTGAAAAGGCAAGCATCTCGATACAGGTTATAGATGTACAGTCATGCAAAACACTTACACACTAGTCCTGTTGTGAAAAACTAAGTATATTTCTCTTCATCCTGTCCTACTCCCCATTTATTCTATTCTCTCTTTGACCCTGTCCCTCCTCAGAAGTGTTTGCTTTTGATTATCTCCTCCCCCAGTCTGCCCTCCCAACTATCAACCCCCTGCTTTCTTGTCCCCTTCCCCCCTTATTTTCCTGTAGGGTAAGATAGATTTCCATACCCCATTGTGTGTGTTATTCCCTCCTTAACCCAAATCCTATGAGAATAAGATTCACTCATTCCCTCTCACCTTCCCCCATTTCCCCTCCACTGTAAAAGCCTTTTCTTGTCTGTTTCATGTGAGATATTTTACCTCATTCTGCTTCTCCCTTTCCCCTTCTCCCAGTATAATCCCCTTAATTTTATTTTCCAGATATCACCCCTCCATCTTCAACTCACCCTGTGCCCTCTATCTATCTATCTATCTATCTATCTATCTATCTATCTATCTATCT